>NW_027270916.1:2550000-3133685 GCF_040938485.1 Diadema antillarum
TGTTGTTAATTTTTCGTGAATACATCTAAGTGAATTTATCTGTTAGTTTTGTGTCACAATGCACATGCACATGTGAATGTATTATGCAGAATTCTTGAAAGTAAACCGACTGTCCTTGACAAAAAAAAAATATTAACTGAATTGAACCGCTTTGACTTGCGCTAAGAGGAATAGAAAAATTATTATTTGAAATGCTGTTGAATATAAGGTGTCTTACTAGAACAAACTATACTCTTGAGGATGTCACAACCAGCCGTACAGATTGACGACACAAGAAGTATTTAACTTTGATATTGTTTAATGCCATATACAATGTAGGCCTATTTACTTTAAAGTGAACGAAAGTATTCTAGTTTACCGTGACAACCAAACTTTCAAAGATGATACATATTCATATACGCATATCTCAGGAATGTTTACAAAAATAAATTCCATCTCCCATGCGTTAGGGAAGATTTACCATCAGTAAAGAATTCCTCCACATGAAAGAAAAATGAAAACAGAATACATTTCCCACGGAAAGAACTTTAAGATATATCATATCACATACTACATCCATATTTCAGTTATTCTCACCAAAAGTCTTACAAAACAGAGGTGGAACAATATTCACTCTTTCAGTACTTCCATGGCAAGAAATACTGTTCACAATGTGAAATATCATTTTTCTATATAATTGTATTTAATGCCCTGGAACGAGCTGAGAAAGTGATTAAAGTTCATGAAAGAGAAAAATCTAAACAATCTAGACCTTCAGTATTTCAACACATATACGCTCTTATGATACTTATCTTTATACCTTGGACATATATACTCGTATATCGTCATACACATATACGGGATTGACGACGGAGAAGCAGTAGAAGTAGAGTGAATTCGATTTTGCCCGTTACATTACGTGATATCACAGTGTCATTGATAAACAGATGTTTATCCGTCCTCAAATTTACCACTGACAAATCATGAATTTCGCAATTTTTCTTGGAACGTAATGTGAGACAAGACAAGAATGTACAAAAAAAGGCAGTAGAAAAAAAAGATATATGTATATTATCAATGCACGCCTAC
Organism: Diadema antillarum; assembly: GCF_040938485.1. NCBI lineage: Eukaryota > Metazoa > Echinodermata > Echinoidea > Diadematoida > Diadematidae > Diadema > Diadema antillarum. The sequence continues at coordinate 2,551,069 of NW_027270916.1, forward strand.
AGACCCTGATTTGTAACATAAACTTAAGTAATATACACCGATTTAACTTACTGCTGCGCCCTACACCTTATAACAAGCTACTTTGTACAATTTCGGTTAAAGGTACTGTTTACCATTGGGAGCAGTGATTAATATTAAAAAAATGTTCATATTTTCACATTTGATGCATATGTGTAGGTCAGTTGTATCACAAGACATCCTACCATATAAAAATTTTGCAATAAAGCCTGAAATATATGGAGATATCACTATTTTTCTCAATAAACCATACCTGTAGACGGTTTATTCTAGAAACAATTTCATAATAACTATTGTTGACATTTTGTACATTTAACAATACTTAAGATTGATTATACCAATAAATATTTTTGAATTGGTAAATTTTCTGTTTCTATCCCTAACTCACATTTTACAACTATTTAAAAGCACAAAAGCTGGGTTCTGTTTCATCTGCAAATGGTAAATAGTGCCCTTAACCTTCTACCTGAATAATAAATCACTCCGCGACAAGCTTTACATGGGTGTATAGTCCCCGTCCCCTCCGCCACATCAGCTATACACCTCAAATCAAGACCCAAGCTAAACGAATACATTAATGATTTATAAGTTGTATAATATTCTTGCTGCACTTATATTTCAACCCGGAATGTTTTTCTCTCACCTTCCATGCATTGATACAGAAAAAGAAAGGAATCCTACTACATTGATTATATCATCAAAATGAGCACAATCTCTACATCGCGATTACACCAATTTCCACGAGATGTTTTGCTATCATCAGTGATGATAGATGACTAAAGGTTTGGTGTTATGCAGTCTCAAGAACCTTTAAAAAATACAGTGTGTCATACACCATAGTCTCAACAACCTTTTACGTCTTATGTCTGTCTTTGCTCATGGAATTGATATCAAACGGCCAACGGGGCACTATACTGATACCCAGATTTCTAATTTTAGCAGGATATAAATACGTATTGAGAGATAATATCTTGTTCATACTACTTTAACAAAAATCTCGCTGAAAAGAAGTAAGAGGGTACATAAAACAACAACATATCGTTCCAGTCTGATTCAAAGAACTTGGTACTATATATATGATATTTTGTTTAAACGGAGTTTTCGTGGTTATGCTGGATTTTGAGTGACAGACAATTATCATCAGGGAGGTACAAGAGAAAGAAAAGAAACAAAAAATCTCTCTTTTGTATCCATGCTCTTCGACACAGATAAGTTATGCGCGCTATCCAAGATATCAATCAATAATGTTTTGTCAAAAGACAGCACTTCTGTTTAAAGTATCCAACGAACCTAGCGAGCAGAAGTTCACCGTTCGGGAGCAATGGTGTGCAGAGAACAGGACGCGCGTACAAAATTCCGCAAAAATTATACTTCTTCCGCTGTAAATTGCTTTTCAAGTCTATATACGCAGAAGTACGGCCAATTATTTGATCCGAAAGATGTAACACTTAGTGCTAAACCCGGTGAACGACATTACGCACAAAAATACGCACAAAAAAAGAAATGTGCGCAAAATGGTTTAATGTTCATGAGATACTAATACAGTATTCTTTTTCGTTTCACTCCTGGGTATCTATTACATGAAGACTTGAAGAAAAACTAGTAGGAATGGTTCCGTACCATATCACTACCAAGTTCCATACATGATCTTAAAACTTCCTCTGAAGTACATGTTAAAATTGTTGAATTCAAGAACCTCTTCGTTGGTCTCCATATCCAAACTCTATGAAGAGCGGCTTGGAGCATGGAACATTAAAGCTCGTGGGATGCTCAGCATTCGTTTGTCACGTTATAGAACCTATGCACAGATTTGCACAATAGTGAATAAATCCCACTCCTTCTCCAACACCTCACTGATAATACAGCGCAGTTTTGGAGTCAAATACAAATAAACAAATAAAGATATCGTTCCTTTCCGAAAATCAGGTTTGAATTATAAGTAACACTCTTAATCATCACTACTGGCATTCTGTAAAAACATGCCAATATTTCCTTCAGGCAGTATGCAAATGGTAATATACTTGACGTTGATATTTCATTTTGTTTGTCCAGTCTCCAAATCTGAATACACACGTAGTTACAGTCTGCCATTTTAACGTGAAAGCTAAGCAAAAGAAATATTTATACTTCGCAAATGTAAGCATTGACGGAAGTCTTAAAGGACAAGTTCACCTTCATAAACATAAGGATTGAGAGAATGCAACATTATTAGTAGAACACATCAGTGAAAGTTTGAGGAAAATTGGACAATCGATGCAAAAGTTATGAATTTTTGAAATTTTTGTGTTGGAACCGCTGGATGAGGAGACTACTACAGCTTGTGAGTCATATGCGTACAACAGTATAAAGAAAATGTAAAAGAAAATTCAACATATTTTCACTTTTCTCGCATAATAAAAGAGCACTTGACTTGCCTCTTTCTAAAAGGAGGGGGAATAATATTACCCATAACATTTGTCGGTAACGAGTCAGGGGAATGTGTACTTTTTTTCAAAAGATGGAATTTTGTGAAATTCTCTTTATATTTTCCTTATATTGTTGTACGCATGTGACATCTAAGTTATTCATACACTGCAGTAGTCTTCTCATCCAGCGGTTACTGCACAAAAACTTCAAAAATTCATAACTTTTGAACGGACTGTCTGATTTTCCTCAAACTTTCAATGATGTGTTCTACTAATATTGCTACATTCTCTCAATCCTTATGTTTATGAAGGTGAACTTGTCCTTTAAGAGAAACACAGGGATAGATTTTGTGCATGCTTCCGGCTGTAGGCACTTAATTAATATAACTGAACTTTTCGATCCTTTGCGTAAAATTATTGCATATTATTATCAGCATTTGAGGGTTTGTTGTTGAGTTGTTTCCAGCCGTCGGTGGCGGAATGCCCGGTGTCGCTTTAGCTCCGATGTGCGCGGAAATCCCTTCCCGCAGATCTCGCAGCGACAAGGGTACATACCGGTGTGCCGCAACTCGTGGTCCCGCATCTGCCGCTGCCTGAAGAACCCCATTCCACAAATGCGACAGGTAAAAGGGCAGACCGCAGCGTGTGTTAGGCGATGTTCCTTCATGTGGAAGCTGTACTTATAGGTTTTGCCACAAACATCGCAGGCGTACCGCTTGTTCCGAAAGCTACCTGTCTGAAGTCCAGCCTCAGCTTGCGGCGACGGGTCGTTTTCGTGAGATGAAATGTGGTCATTCGAATCACCTTGAGTATTGCCACAATGTATAGCTTCGAACTCTGCACGTTGCAATGATGCTGCCCTCACGGGGTCTGAAGGTATGCGCAAGTCTAAGATGTTTCCCACACCTTCCTGTTTCACCTGCAGCATCGGAGAATCCAACGTTCGCCCTGCTAGCTCGCCATCGCCGGTAGCAGTATGTCTTTCGTCAGGTGACTTCGCATGTAGAGGTGTGCTCGTCTCTATCACACTATCTCTGGTGCTACGGTGATTGTGATGTGATGTCATACCCTCTATGTGACAATTATTGACGTGTTTTTTGAAAAACCTCCCTTGAGCAAACTGCTCATTACATTCCTGACAATTGAAAATGTCTTTCCCGCTCGATGGACCGTCCGCAGAGAGAGATCTTACAGGATGGTTACCGACATCGATAGTTGTGTCTGTTAGTGGAAGTGGAGCTGAAGACGAGATGCCTTGAATAGTGCTACGCATTTCCCCGTCGTCTTTTTCAGTAGCATCTGCTTCTTTCACATCTTCTTTCTCAAGACTCTGTCCCGTTAGCTCGGTAGATACCTTGTCGACCGCCGCTTCGGCATCTGCTGCGGAGTGGTAGTTAGCAGTTGGCAACGTTGCTTCCTGGTTGTCAGGAAAGCTCCCAGGTCTGGCGATCATTGATATGGATGCCGAAAGCTGATGACCCCCGTGGATGCGTTCGATGTGACTTTGCATGAACCCAAACCGCGAGAACCTCTTTCCGCACACGGGACAGCTAAAGCGACGGGCCTTGGCTGGCTGCTTCGTTACACCACGCAGCTCACAGGCGGCACCGGCCGCAAAGCCACTGGGACCTACTGCATCTAAATGATCATGCAGGGACTTAGCATCCTCAAACGAAGTCTGGCAGCAATGGCAGACAAATACGAGCTGGTCTAGATTAGAATGAAGCCGTTTTGCATGCATGACAAGACTGTAAATATCTGAGAACGTGTGATGGCACAGGCGGCAAAGATACGGCTGAGAAACATTATTGACAACCGTTGTCTCCGCACGTCTATCTCTCTCGTCACCGATGTCGTGCGAACTTACATTCGAATAGGGTAAAGGCGCACGGAAGGTTCTACTTCGCCCTACAACGTTTACTATTCTGGGATGATCAGACGAAACGTCCTCATCTCTCTCTGACTGTGGAGCGATAGCGATGATGTCATGTGGTCTTTGGGGAGTTTCGGGTTCTGGTGAGTTATTTCTCCGAAGTCCGAGGTTTGGGAAATGCATATGTTGCATTACCATCCGCGAGTCCTCCTTTGGATGAAAAGATGTTGGCTGGTTGTCGTTACTGGTTCCGTGGACATTGTATTGGTGCTCACGTTGAGGGACGCCCGCTTCAAAAGAGGCACTAGCCGGCCTTACCCGAGGTAGGAGGGATTCGTGCATCCGCAACCGTCTCTCCAGTTCAGCTTGACGGTTGATTTCCATCTGAAGGGCAGATGCTGGCGGCCGCAGACGGATCAGCTCCTCCGTCAAACTGCTACGATGGACATAAGGAGGGGGTGCTACGTCGGGACTTCTCGGTGCCTCCCTCGCACCAATCGACACATCACTGCCTATCTGTAGATTGGCTCTGTTCCCATCAGCGCTGTATGACGGAGGATCAGCCATCTCATTAACATCGTGGCGTCGGATTTCGGTTCTCCTGCCTAGCGGTAAGCCCGACTCTCCCGACATCAGCTGATCACCCGGAGCTACCTTGACCCCATAATTCAAGTACTCGTACAACACACCTTCCGTCGCGTAGTATTTACTGCGAAGAGAATCGCCATCATCTTGAACGCGCAGGAGCACTTCACATCCAGTTTGAACAGCCAGTTCGTGTGCCTAAATGAATACACGAGAACACAACCATACAGAAAATGCCTATCAGTCTTGCTTGTTATGATAAGAATGAAAAATATCAACAAGCTTTTTACGAATTTACCAATTAAAGAATTGTTCTATATTGCAGGTGATGACCTTGGACCTATAAGTAAGTTTATATAATGTAATGGTAAATGGAAAAAAAATAAATGATGACGGCGTTTGTTGAACAAATATCTCTTAACTGCAGTTTTATAAATCATCCCTAGTCTTGCCAAATAAACAGGTGGTAACTTTTGCAAACACGTAGCTTCGGAGTTAGCGCGTGATTTATTAAAAATACACAAACAAGCAAAAAAAAAAAAATAAAAAAAACAACAACAACACAACTCCCCCCCCCCCCATAAAAAAAAAAACAAAAAACAAAAAAACATTCCGCTTTGATGTTGCCAACGTCTCACCTGCTGTATAAGTTTTCGCTGCAGGCTTTCTTGCACCCACTGGCGGAGATCAGAATTGTCGATGTATCGCATGTTGATGATCCTACAGTCTGTCGGATCCAACAACTATCACAGACGTCCAACACCCTCAGTCCCGTCGAAGCACTTGGCAACAGCCCCGGTTGCTGCTGCTGCTGATTCAGTAGTAATCTGATTCTCGTCTTGACCACTACCTTAGCAGAATGGTGCTGAATCCTGAGGACACAATACGGTACAAAAGAAAGATTTCTTTATGACGAAGTATATTTAAAGCCAAAACAAAACAAAAACAAAAACAAAACCGAAACTCCCAAAAGAGCTGTAATAAATGCGAGTCTCCCCTCCCTTTTGTTAGCATCCCCTAACAAAATGACAATTCTAATCCTTGGTAATTGAGGCACTTCTTTCTTTCTTTCTTTTTTTAATTGGCGGTGATTTAGCTCAGTCGGTAGCGCGTCTGCCTCACGATCCAAAGGATGCCGTGTCGATTCCATGTTCCCACTGAGCAATGTTGTGTGTAATCATACCTTCCCCTCTGATAAGAGGCACAACACTCTATCCCTCGGATAGGACGTAAAATGGAGGTCCCGTGTGGGTGAGAAAGTCACAACTCATGCATGTAAAAGAGCCCGCTTCATTCATTCATTCATCGCACAGAGCAGGGTGTTCAGCCCGCTGAAGCGGTCCCGTCTTACATCCAACCAACTGGATCCCATGGAAGACCAGCCAGCTACTGCAGCTAAAATAATGGGCTATCCAGTCATCTTCTCAGATGGAAACAAAACAAGCAACAATCGCATATATGAATATTGATAGCCTGAAGTGAGGAACTTATAAAACATGATTTGCATCATGTCGCCACCAGAATGATGCCTCCACTTAAGCTTTTAATAGCCATCTTCAGATGTTTTACTAATGAAAAATAGCATCGAATAAGATTAAATTGCACTCTCTGCTTCGTCTGGGACGTGACGATCGTTTCCAAACAAGTACTGCAAATGAAAAACGCCCACGTGGGAAAGCCATTTAGATGTGAATGTGGTAGTAGACGTAGCCCCATAAAACGAAAATGCCTGATGTCAGGAAAAGTTGAGGTAATAATAATTAGAAAAAAAAAATAAGAAGGGGGGGGGGGGGGTAACCAGAAGACGACATACAGGCTATTTTGCTGACTTGTTGAAAAAAAGTCATCTCCTAGAACAAGTGGCCGCCAGAAGTCTGGATTGAACTTTATGTTATCACTCTTTTTTTGAACGGGAAAATGGACGTTTTGGAAGAAAAAAAGTACCAGTTTTACCGAACAGTACATTACAGGTATGAGACTGTTACGGGTATGAGACCAAAGGACCACTGCCACAATAATTGGGGATAAATTGTAAAATATTGACTGAGGTGAGGATTCGGCCTTTAAGTCTTTGCTAGATACTTAGAAAGAAACCGACTTATGAAATGGTAAAGAGCATATACGATTCTAAGAGTAATTCAAAGTTTATTGGATAAAAATCGGTTTTGAAATGGCCGAGATATCCAAAAACAAAGTAAAACAAAGCGATTCTAATAAAAGGTGGGTCCTACCTTTATTTTGGATATCTCAGTCATTTCAAAGCCAATTTTCATCAAATAAACTTTGAATTCCTCTCAGAATTATTGTGTTCATTCATATTTCATGACGGGTTTCTCATTATCTCGAGAAAAAAAAATATCATTATCTAAAAAAAAAAACAACAAAACACTGGAAACCTGTAGCTTCATCTCAAACAAAACTGTAAAATCCCTTTAAGTTGAATAGAACCAGCCAGTAGACCGACTGTTGATCATTATATTACACAGAACTATAGCGGGATTTGTTAGCCAATTGGAGACCTGAAAAACAGTCACATGGTTATATAGGTAAGAACTGATAAGAAAGTAGGAAATATACGGATTATATATGGTATGGGCAATTCCATGGGAATGTGGACATGGCACTAAAATTTCAAGTTTGTCATATTGCAAAAGAATTACTCATTATGTATTACCCATATATTGAAGTTAAAGAAACTCAAAGAATTATATCAATCGGTCAAATATTTCCTGAGAAACAGCTGCAAATGCTGAAGACAATTTTTCAGTCATCCAAATTGCTAAAATGCATGTTTAACTTAATATATATATATATATATATATATATATATATATATATATATATATTTAATAGAAAAATTCTGCTAGCACTTCAATTAACTTATTTACAAGAAGCAAATTGGTTCTACTTCAGTCTCCCATGAGGAAATTTCTATGCCACCTTCAAAAAATTTTAATCACCACATGAAAGTTCAGCCCTTGAGCCATATAACGCGAGTTACCGAAACAAGAAATAATATTTTTCATTCTGAAGGAAGCAGTGGAGGTAATTTGTTGGAAATCATAATTTTCTAAATGCATCACACCCTGATACTGTACACAGGATGTTGACTTGAATAAACACCTGTCATCACATTAAAAAATGTCTATGAAAAGTATAACGCGAGTTACCATGTAACGCGAGTTACCATGTAACGCGAGTTACCGGCATGTAACGCGAGTTACCGACTATAAACACAAATTTCCACCAACATTAGCAAATTTTAACACTTAATTGAGCTAGACTGTGGTGAAAACAATCAAATGCAGTGTTATACACACTATGTTGGACTGAAACAAAGGAAGGCAGCCTAATAAACTGTGATTGTATAATACTAGCATCAAGGCCACTGATCACATGCCACATTGAAGAGTCTAGCCAGGCTTTCACTGCATGTGTATACATGTACATCCAGCAGTGAATGAGAACATAAAATTTATCTTCTGAATTTCCTGCATCAGTATTACAGATTTTTATTACAGAATGCTATAAAGCAGCAAGTGTTGGTTCTAATCCTTATTCGGTGGTCTAGTGAAGATGACGCCTGTCCGGAGATCAGGTTGTGGGTTCGAATCCTGCTCGAGTGTGTATGCCCATGATTTTTTATCATGGCTGCTACTAAAACACTTATCAATTCAGTGCTTATTTACGTTGATGTAGGGCAATTTGTCAATCAGTTGCAATGAAAACATCTCAACGGAAGAATTTCATAAATTTGAATAAGTACCCGCTGCATGATATAAGGATTAGAACCAACACTTGCTGTCGGGCGAAAGCTCAGTGGTCTAGTGGAGATGACGCCTGTCCGGTGATCAGGAGGTCTTAGGTTCGAATCCTGCTCGAATATGTATGCCTATGACTTTTTTATCATGGCTACTACTAAAACACTGATCAATTCAGTGTTTATTTACGTTGATATAGGGTAATAAGCCAGTTCGTAATTACACTGTAGCTCATGTACACATTGGTACAAATGACCTTTCTTTTTTTCTCATTTGGTTCGGCACTTCACTCATTTTCAAAGCGGCATAATGCATAAGCTTGCCCGACATAACGATTTATGGAATTCATGTTCAAAACAAGAATAAACTTGCATTTAGATCAGGGGATCATAATGCTCCCATCAGTATATAATTTAGCAGGCATCCATTTCGTTGTTTTGTATTGAATGCAGTAACAGCTTATTTCCTTTTATATTGCGAAATACCATTCTTGCTGTCAGGTGGATTTGCTGGCAAGCATCATTTAGATAAGGATCACATGAATAATCATCACATCACAGATGCTTATCTCAGTGAATTTACAAACCAAAATGCCTGCTGGTACAAATGACCTTTTTCTGCTCATGCGCAAAGTGGAATTACGAACTGGTCTATTTGTCAATCAGTTGAAAAAAAAAATGTACTAGTTTTCACTCCTCGCAAAGACAGGATTTTAATTTTTTGAAAGATTGTAAGCTTTTTTTGTAAACTTGTAGATAGGGTTTGATACTTTTATGTTTGTTTTAAAAAGAATTTCAACATTTTTCATCTTTACACTCTGAAAATTACAATGTCCTTATACACCTAAATCATCTGGGTATATAGTCAAACATATTCAAGGTCTCTATGAGGAGTGAAGCTCTTATTATCTTAAACACATTCTTCTCTATTAATTGGGTTTATTAGTAAAATATTTGTTTAACATTTATTCATTTTACTATCTACAAAAATAAGCATCTCTCAAAATATTCAACACAAGATTCAGTGCCATCACAACAGTTGTATGTCATCATTCTTTGTCACCCTGTGTTAGTGGACATACAACGCAAGTTACCGTAACGCGAGTTACTGATATAAAGGCTCCCTACATCTTACCAGGTCATTGTTACTCAATTTTGAAAGTGTTAATTTATGAGTCCTAACCCACTATCAATTCAAGGTAGGAAAACTTTTATCAAGATTGTCTAGTATGAGGAGACTTTCCAAAAAGAGGCCTTTATAGAATTGACCATGTCCTTTTTGTGTAACGCCAGTTACCAAAATTAAGTGATTCAAGAAGCCCAACATGTTTGTCCTTTATTTTTCTTTTTGGATTCATTTAGTTGGTGTATGTCTACTTAACCCATGATGAAAAAAGTAACTCGTAGATCCTACCAATTACAAAGACATTGGCACATTATCCCATAAATGTACCCATTATTTGTAACGCGAGTTACCGTGGAATTGCCCGTATAAATTGTCCGAGTTTATGCAGGGAGGTGAGCCACCTCCCTGGTTTATGGAAGAATCTACCCAACTCCAGCCAAGATTCTCACAACTATCAGGGGGAGGTGGGAAATTTACGGAATGAAATATCCTTGATCTACCCAGCAGCATCGGGGGGAGGGGGGGGGGGGGGGGGAGGGGGAGGGGGAGGTGGGGAGGTTGAACACTGCTTACAGTTTAATTCTCTTAAACTCTCGCAAATTCGAGGATAGAAGTGTTCCCGCCTCCGAGCCAACCGGTTGACAACTTAAGGACCCCTTCCCCATTTTATCGAACTGCCGAACAACTACTAAAACACTTTGAAGATATCATGACACAAAAATTTTGAACTGTGTAGACCCAGCAAGACGTTGGTGACTGACCGCCCACCCCCCCCCCCCCCCCCCCCCTTCCTCGGTGGTGGGAACTGAGCCAGCTCTACCAGCAGATGAGCACCGTAGCCCGATACTCTCGGTGCACTTGGCCGAACCGTGAACTTCTAGTACTCGAGCAGCAGCCCCATCGCCACCGGTACCGAGCCCAGGAAAAAGGAGAAAGGAGGAAGGGGACAGCAGAGAGAGAAAGCTTTCCGCGGCGACGACAGCTAGCTGGCTAGCGAACAGAAACCTACTACATCATTTCCGAATTGATCATCCTATTCTCTAACTTTGTAGAGTAAAATTAATTAGTATGATGATGTTATTATAATGTTTTAAAAAAAGTTTTATTGAAGTTCAATTTAAGTCGCTCCTGACTGGATTACTTAAGAATGGTTTTGATTGTTTGGGTTGTATAGAATAATTCCAGGTGTTGGAGTTATATTAGTTTATCTGCCGACTGAATGAGACGAATATGGTTCATTGCAAACTGTGTGAAATTTTCCCCGGAAGTCAGGCCTTAGAGAAGACCGGTAAATATACGTGAGGTTGTTTTGTGCTGTTGTTTTTGTTTTGTTTGTTTGTTTGTTTGTTTATTTGTTTATTTGTTTGTTTTTTGGTGTTGCTGTTCTTTTTTTTCTTTTGCTGCCGAACACACTCATTTTTAAATATAGATTTCCGTGTCACATTACATGTCCTCTTCGGGTATTGTTTTTGTACCTAGTAGTGGTGGTGTGTCTTCAAGACCCAGGTCTGACGGGTAGTACTAGCTTACGGGCCCGTCGAAAATAAACCCCGCCCGTTGAAACCCGTCTTGAAATCGGGCTCCCACCTCAGCGGCGGAGGTGGGAGTGGGTTACATGGTATATAAAGTCACATTGACTGGTTTTTCTCTGGTAGACATTGTGGTCAAAGTGAGGAAGTGTATCACCCCTAAACGTAATAACAACGCTAAATGTAATATCGACCCTAATTGTAATACACCTTAACCCTAAGTGTAAGAACAACCCTAAATGTAATACATTTTGACCCTAAATGTAACGATCGAGCCAACACTAAAATATAATACATTTTAACCCTAAATGTTATAACTGGAGACAACCCTAGATGTTATAACTACCCTAAATGTAATACATGTCAACCCTAAATGTAATATCGACCCTAAATGTAATACAGTTAAACGCTAAATGTAATAACGAACCTAAATGTAATACATCCTAACCCTAGATGTTTCTAAATTATAACATGAATGGTATGGTAACATTTTCCTTGACAAAACAATTATTCAAAAAGTAAACCTCTCAGTTTAATTTGAATAGACAACAATTTCTCCTGCAAAGCGCATTCAAGATAGTATCTTGCACTTTTTGCTCGAATATTATCAATGAAATTAAAACTTGTTTCCTTGCACATACACCATTATTGCTTAATTAGAAGACTTTACTTCAACGTGAGTACGGAGTGGGATACGTCCGTGGGATACGTCCGTGGGAAACACGCATTCATCGTATGTAGATCAAATTCTACTTTTACAAAGTAAAAAAGTACAAAGTATTATCTGTAATGTTTCTTCGAGATCATACACTGATGTATATATTATTTTGTAAAAATGAGTTATAGCAAACTATGTCAGTGTGTAGGCCTACATAAATAGAACATTAAGGTTTTACCAAAACTTTTTGATATTAAATCAAGTTCAAACCCTCTATAAACTCACAATAAACCGTCTATCCACCAAACGTAAACTACCCTGAATATCTATGTGCAGTTTGTCCACAAAACCAAACCTCATCATATCACTATACTTGATCTACTCATACGCAAATTGCCTCATCGTGACTGGCCCCTTGCATTTTCGGCGACTCATCATTTCTGTTTTAAACTTGTGTAATATAATTTATTGTTTTCCGTTGTAATGCTGTCTGCTAAGTTTCCTTCTTCTTTACCCCCCCCCCCCCTCGATTTCATGTATGCGGCACATCCAATGTGCATCTTTTAACAACAGCAATAATTGTTTAGATATGCTTTTGTTGTTTACCCAGGTAAAAGTTACACGTTTGCCATCACACTTGCAAAGCATATATTCATGTTGGTTTATTACTTCGCTATGTCCATTTGTAACATTATATTGTACCTTGTATATTAAGTGATGTATGTCATGCTATATATCAAAGGTTTATGACATGAATTATAGTTGCGTTTGTATTTGAAAAATGCGGAAATAGAACAAACAAACACGAGCAGCATGATATGTAATCGATGTTTATAGACCTTACCTCTGTATAGTCTAAGGACACCTGCAGAAACGAGGATCAGCTACAAACTCGCCGCCGTTGCAGCACGTTAGCTTGTTTGTGATTCACGAGTAACATCCCAGTTGTGACTGGCTTTTGTTGCTGGTTCGCGTCGTTATAAAAGAAGTAAAATGGCAGTAGCAAATCATGCGTAGAATATAGTCGAGTCCAGGTTTGCTACAATGCGCCCTGTCCATGCACCATGTCAGCAGTATAATAGACTTTGCCTTTCTTTCCAAGAAATGTTCAAAGCCATAGTGATCTGAAGGTCATTCTAAGTCCACTAGCAGCACCCGTGAAAATCCACGGGTCTGAGTGGTTTTATTTTTTTTTTCTCTCATATATACGATTTTGCACTTTTTATCGATGAAATAAAAAGAAAAGTTTTCTCATTCTTTCGTCACTTGTGCTCTCTTCTACCCATGACCACCATCCCCCCACACACATTTTGGCCCTCGCAGAACAAACAAACAAACAAACACTCAGGGAAAAATCACCAAAAAACGCTTATGAGATTCTCCGAAAGTTCTGCCCACAGATTCTTCCCGTCTGAACTGGGAAATACTATTGACACTATGACTTTGATATTAATTATACCCCCTGCTCTTGCATCCATGCAGGCACCCGAGGGTCAAGGCATCGCTTTTTTTTTTATTCCTATTTCTTTTCCCACGTTATGAGAGAAAAATATATTTTCGTCTTCAATTGCTCCCTGATTTTGTTTTTAATCACCAAAACTTGGTTTGATATATCATAGAACCATCCGTTTATCTGCTTCAGACTAAACATCATCATTATTATTATCATATTATCATTCTTATTATGCCCCTACTGTTATATTATTATTGTGATCATAGTCATTAGGCTTTATAAGTATAAGAAACCCGTGGAAATCCACGGGTCTGAGGGCTTCGTATTCTTTCTTTAATATTTCTTCACCACGTTATGAGAGAAGAAATACACAAAGAATATTTTCGTCTTCATTTGCTCCCTCATTTCTGTTTTCATAATCAAAACTTGGGTTGATGGAGCTAGAACCGCCTGTTTATCTCATTGATACTGTTTATTGTTTTTATTATCATTATAATCATTGATTATGATTATGATTATGATTATTATCATTATCATTATTTTGAGGGAGGGAGATCATAGTCATTCGGTTTCATTATTATTTTATATAACTCATTGACATGGGGATGACTCAAGGGAATTAAGAAAAAAAGTTTATCGGTCAAGGATAGTGAATCTTTTTGTCCGTCATGTCAAGGTTACTCTCAAGGTTACTTATTTCAAAAAGCTTCATTATCATTGATATTTCATAATTCAAACATTGCGTCTCTTCCGCCCACTCTTAGTTATGGATCATAGCACCCCTCCCCATTCATTTGCATTGGCCTATTCTCTTATTATCATTATTTCAGTGTATTATTGTTATTGTTATTATCATTTTATTATTACTAATATTATTATTATCATTTAGGGGAGAGGAGAGAGTAGAGTCATAATATAGGGATGATCAACATAGGGAGGCGGAAATGTTAATTTGTTAAGAATTGTAAAAGTCTGTTCCCCCCCCCCCCCCATTTTTCTGCTCTTGATAAAAAGCCTTTCTGAAGACAGTCCTGCACAAACTGTCCAAAACTGCTTCACTGCACTAACATACGTAATATTGTGCTGAGCAGGACTATTGTTGCTATTGTGCTGAGAGAAATAAAATATTTTCGTCTTCATTTGCTCTCTTTTTTTTTAAATCACCAAACCTTGGTTTGATAGATCATAGAACCACCCGTTTATCTGCTTCAGACACAGGTACATTTTATCATCATTATTGTTATTATTATTACCATTGTTATTATTATTATTATTATACTATTATTATTATTATTATTATTATTATTATTATATTACCACTATAATCTCCAATATTATTTGTGGAGGGGGAGATCATATCATAGTCATTAGGTTTAATAAGTATAGGCACCTGTTGGAATTCCATGGATCTCAGGGCCTCGTATTTTCTCTTTATAACTCTTTTCCCACGTTATGGGAGAAAGAAAATAATTTTTGTCTTCATTTGCTCCCTCTTTTTTATTTTTATCACCAAAACTTGGTGTGATGGACCATAGAACTACCCATTTTATTTCCACTTGGAAATTCAAAAAAAAAAAAAAAAAAAAGCGGTCGGCAAGGCGAGGGTTTCCTCTACGTCCGCTTGATCATCTTATGAATATTCATGTTTACAGCAGCTCTGCAGTAAACGAATGGACAGCGGCGCGTGTAATCTAAGGATACGATCGGCAAGGACAAAATTTAAGTGGATATTTAGCCGTCCTAATCAGTCTGAGTACAATGATAACTGACTTGAGAGTAAACTAAATGACGTACCTGAACTGCATAGTATCCTGCAGTTGTGCAAAATACAATAAAATAACAGCATTCGTTGTTTTCATTAGGGCACGCCACGGCGAACGTCACTGTACGTAAATGCCCCTGTACGACCGCGCCGTGTATTATACCATATGAGAGTCCATATCACGCGCAAGCAGATAGTGTTTCTTAGGTAACCATCGTCAATACATACACAGGCGCAGGCCACACACTGGCATACCGTACCCACCCGAGAGTACATTGTGTGTGTGTTTGGTTGTGTTTTTTTTTTTTTTTTGTGTGTGTGTTTTTTTTTTTTTTTTGGAGGGGGGAGCATGTGTATCACCTGAACTCACTAAGTATGAAGTAGGTGCCTATATGTTAAATGTATACTTTAAGCACAAATGAACTTGTACGTATACTAAAATTCCTCAATAAATATGAGGGGAAAATGGGCACGGAAAGTCGGTTTATAATTTCTTTTCAGTTTCAAAATAATAATGATTTTTCAAAGCCATGTAAAGGGAAAAGAAAGACCGGATTAAACAAGACACGGGAGTCCAATGATTATAGTGAACAAGCACAGGTAATGTGCCGAAGAGTGTATCATAAGATTAATTAGTTGATAAGCAACCAGGTTAGAATCAGATTTACATATCAGCAGCGGAAGATGGTAAAACATGAATGCATATAACGTTCGACTGATATTCTTTGTCGACTGGAAAATAATGTTGGGAGAAACTCAAAGTTCTCTTAATAACATCAATACCCACGTTCAGCTGCATGTGCATCTTCAAATAAGTGAACTCTCATTTGCATGAAACGAACATTATAAAATTTCGTGTTCGGTACGTCCTTTTCTTTCTTACCAAAATGTTTAGGACCTACAGTCTAGACAGTGACGGTCCCCATAGTTCGTAGCCCTATAACTCTTAAATCTGGACATAAAAAAGAAAGGTAAAAGTAATGAATAAATTAGGTGAATAAATTTTCTTCTGTGGACCTATTCACTTCGGTAAATTACTTGAGATGTCGTGTGTCGCAGAGAAGAAAAAGTGGAAATATCGCAAAAGTTTATGTGGCTGTTGTGCAATTTCCTAATTTTCCATAAGTTAGCCTGATAAATTTCGCAAATATGCTATCAAAATTACTTCCCTGTGCAGTAAAAGGATGATTATAACGCGAAAAAAAAAAACTGGTGTAAAGTATGACCACAACTGCAAAGTCTGTTGTACATGATCAGTATGATTTGATAAAATCAAACACTTTCCCCACATCTAATGATCGAGAAGTTTTTCTTAACTTCGCAATGATAGCTATTCTCTTACACTTCTGCCACTCATTCTTTCCCTTTCCCCCTGTTCATGTTGCTTTTTTGTTTTTACTTGGGTCTCTTCGTATGATAACGCCAGAAAATGGAACTGCATTGGAAGCTTTTCTATGTCCCTTAATTAAAGGACAAGTCCACCTTTATATACATAAGGATTGAAAGAATGCAGCAACATAAATAGAACACATCAGTGAAAGTTTGAGGAAAATTGGACAATCCGTTCAAAATTTACGAATATTTTAAGTATCTGCGCAGTCACTGCTGGAAGAGAAGACTACTAAAGTGTATGATGTCACATGCGTACAACTATATAAAGAAAATAAAAATAGAATTTCACAAAACTTAACTTTTTGAATAAAGTGCACATTTCTTCGACTTGCTACTGACGTATGTTAAGGGTAATATGATTTCCCCTGCTTTCTGAAAGAGAGAAGTCTAGTGTTCTTTTGTTATGTGAGAAAAATGGAAATATGTTGAATTTTCTGTATTCTTTCTTTATATCGTTGTACTCATGTGACATCACAAGCTATAATAGTCTTTTCATCTAGCTGTGACTGAGCAGAAACTTCAAAAATTCATAACTTTTTAACGGATTGTCCGATTTTGCTCAAACTCTCACTGATGTGTTCTACTAATATTGCTGCATCACTCAACCCACATGTCTATGAAGGTGAACTTGTCCCTTCACCCAGGTGCAGAGCGCATCAACACCGGAAGGCACGGCGGCAGTTCACCATGAATGGCCGACGCGACGGGAGGACTGGTGCCGTTCCGTGCACGCACGACAACTCTACAGCTTTTTAGCATGATCAAGAAAGTACCGTTGTTGCTTCCGAAACCGCCCCTTGTAAGCAGGTGGGATTGTATAAATCATCGTGTACGGTAAGGCTGGCAAGATGAAATCATTGTCCAAGTTCGAAATACGATTAAGTTTCACAAATGTTGTTCCAAATTCATGAGAGGTTGCATGTCGAACATGTCGGATATCTATATGAGTCTTTTCGTAATCAATAATCCCGCAAATCTTATAGCATGTCATTTGTCCCTGTGTACCTACACCAACATCCGATCTAATTGCTATACGATTTTTGTACGTACACAAACCTATCATCTCGTATCAGGATAATACTTTTACTTGAGAAATTAATTTTGATTCAAATTCAAATTCCCGTCACAGGAAGCTTTTAAACAAATTTCTGATACTAACGTTTATCTTTCGCGTAGTATTTTAACATGTACGTACGTAGACGTCTTATTTCATTGGTCGATGATTTCGTGTAAGAAAATAAATACCCTTTGGATGTAAATCACATCCAAGAAGCAAAGGAAGATTCTGCGACATTTTTCTGCCTACCTTATCGCATGGCATTTATACATGAAACTTTTTCATTTTATCTATTTTCAATTTCAATTTTCAATAGTTTATTTATTTCCATCATCAAAAAAGAAAAAGAGAACATGATTCAAAGCGGTACAAGTTGTCGATTTGTCTTCATTCGTCTGATAAGGGCATTTTTCAAATACAACATAAAGTATATGTACGAATGAGGTCATAAAAAAGAAACGATGCACTTTGTCATGGCAACAAAAATAGTAATTAATCACAACGATGGAAAACAGTGTTCCACTAAAAAGCCAAGCTTGTAAGACATGAAACACTGGAATAAAACAACGACAGCACCAATTTGTTATACCAATGAAATAACAATATGTGATAAATATTACCTAAAATTAAGATAACGTAATTCAGATATGGTAATATCAATTTGGGTTTATCATCATCAATGCAGATTATAGGGAAGATAATATTTTAATCTATTGATTACGCCCATATTTCACATATAGTATCTGATGGTTTCACGTGTATGAATTGAATTGAACTGGACAGAATTCAACAACACACATCAAGTTATAGTGAATTGAAGTTTTGACCATTTCTGATCGTGCATTGGAAAGAATCAGCATCTGCACGATCTTTAAGAATGAATTTGTTATAATTATTAATAGTATTTGTAAGATTATTACGTGAAATATGGCGTAATCAATAGATTAAAATATTATCTTCCCTAATCTGCACTGATGATGATAAACCCAAGTTTATATTACCATATCTGAACTATACGGAAAATTAGTTTTAGGTAATACTTATCACATATTATTATTTTTTTAAGATAAACTCCTTTTGATATAACTGCAAATGACAATATACAAATATACACTCAGTATTGTTTTAACCTTCACTCCGATCACATACCAATGTTTTGGTCTTAGATTATAAAATTCTGAAAATAAAAGATTTGTATGTATTTGACCTTGGTCAGATCATGTTTAATTATAACAGTAATCAATTTCCTGAAGAATTTCATATTTTCCATCGAATAGCCACGATCAAAAAAATTTCATCTTCTCTTGATGAGAACAGTCCAGTCTAAAAATATAATCATTATGTTAAAACTGGATCAAAATTTGAAATGATATCGAGGATAGCCTATAAGAATCTGTTAATTCATTCCATTAAAACATATATTTAGGAAACATACTTCTGAGATACAACATCGGGTTCCCGTTTTATCAATTTAAGATAACGTAATCGACTTTAAATTTCCTTACCACACAGGCTGCCATAGCCTTAGAGTTGAAATCAACTTTATAACCAATTTCAACTCTTCATAAAACAGAGCCCAGATCGTGTAATCAATTATTATTCGCGTTTTCACGTGTCTTGGTAATAATGAGTAGGCGTGTTACATCAAACAGACCTTTCTATATATATTTCTACATTCCTCTACTCTTTCTCCTCTCTTCTGTCCTCTATCTCCTTGTTGGTTTTTTTTAATGAATGTCATTGTCCTCTCTTTCTTGTATGACGTTGTGTCTTTTGTGTATAGATATGTATCAAAGTGTTCATTATATGTTGATGTGTATGTGCGTATGTATATGTACTATTGCAAGTGCTTGTCTTTTCCGGGTATACACATGGCTCAATATCCTATAAATGCCTGTACGATGAACACTGTT
Source organism: Diadema antillarum (assembly GCF_040938485.1). NCBI lineage: Eukaryota > Metazoa > Echinodermata > Echinoidea > Diadematoida > Diadematidae > Diadema > Diadema antillarum. The sequence continues at coordinate 2,570,600 of NW_027270916.1, forward strand.
GGCGTTAGTATTTCATTCAATTTTAAAATAGTTGCCGTTTATAATGATGATGGTCTTGTTACCTGCTGTAGCCTACATGAATTATTTTTGGATAATATTAAGTAGATAACAAGTGTTGAAGTGATCCACATTTTACAAGCTTTGCTTTTCAGTGTACCACTTTTCAAGACTTTTATATTTACTTAACTTGTTTGTCAATCTTCCAAAGTGTAAATTCTTGGTTAATTGCTTATATACAGTAGTTCATTAAATACTTTATGATCCATATATTACGTATTTTTGCAAACTAATAAAACTACAATTGTCTAATGTATGCTCTGATTTTCTGCGTCAAGTTTTGTTGGGTGGATGGAAATAAATGCCAAACTGTAATTAAGAAAAGAATAAGTGTAAGGCCTCTCACAAATATTGAATGAATACACTCTGTCCTGCAATCAAATTACACAATGACTTTAAATCTTTTCCACGCGCATACATTTACTACACTTTTACTGTCTGCGGTGAGCTAGGAAAGTTGGGAGAATCGTATTTAAAGCTCGTCCTACACAAAGGAAAGTAATCAAAATCCCATTCAAATTCATATATATATATATATATATATATATACACAACTTTCTACTGTATGAAGAGAAATCGAGGAAAACTGAGATACACATTTCATAATGAAACCTAATAAAAAAGAACAGTTATTTGTAAGGTATTAATACCATGTATCTTCCAAGTTTTTAGACTATTAAGCAGAAGATCCGTGTGTGAAAGAGAATTATGATGATGTTGTGCAAAAGCTTTATTTCTATAACAGTACATGATCCACTGTAGTCTTAGTACACTTCTCCCAAATAGCGTTACAATAGTTAATAATGGTTAAATAGATACATTCTATGTCGTAAGTAGAAAATGCTCTGGCTGCAGTTGTTTTAATCTATATAATATTTTCAGTCCTAAAGCGTTTGAAGAAGACACACTTTAACGTGTAGATGAAATCAACTAATATGATACCAAGAAAATTTACATTTTCCTTTTATTCTAAATTGAGATCATTAAAACATTGTAACAGTATTCTCTTGTAAATCTACGTTTCCGCGAGTAGTTTTAAATGCATTTCCTAAGTTTCACTCACGTTTTAAGATAATCTATTTCATTCTAAGCATTATGATTTTTTTTCTATTCTAACTTTATTATTGTTTAATTTTCTAAAGGTGTTGTGGGCTAGCAAAATACAGGTACCAGCGAATAAAAAGAACGGCAAAATTGGGTAGGAATTTACAATATCATAAATGTTTATCAAAAGCGGTAATAACATGGTCCCCTGGATCTCCACATTTAATTACGGGCATTTGAGATTTTATATCATCGATAGAAACATATTGTTGCCGATTGCAAAACTCGCTTTCAATACGTGACCAAAATCATACCTCGTTATAGATCCTTATAGTTTCTGAAGTAAAATATTATGGTCGATTGTATCACAAGCACTACTACAAATTCGGGTGGTTTTTTTTTTCGGAAACCAAATAATGCTGTATTGGAAATTTATTAGATGACAAACAAAATCTAATAATCAAATCTTTTCTACAGGATGCAATTTTTTCAATCTTTTTGTTATGCATGATAAAAGAAAAATAGGAAAATTCTTGCTTTCATTGTTTTCATAAACTGAATTTACCATATATACCTATGTGTTAAAACATTTGAACAACATGCAGTAGAGAGTGATAAATCCTAATGGTGAAAGTATTTGACAAATTATTTGCTTTAAAAGAATTATGTCACTATAAATGCCAATATATCTAATAGACGTTATGAAGCTCTGAATTTTGACAATCGTAAATATACATGTATTTTGATTGGGCTCGAAAATATACATAATGCTTAAGATATCATCACTGCTAATTTTGAAAGCTGGTTCAGGTCGATGTTTGTTTGAAGAAAAAGTGAACGGCTTGTGCAGTTTCGGACAGGTAGGTATTTTTTTTATTAATGTCGATGTTATCTATATCCAAGTGGCATTTATATTTTCTGCTATTTTTTTCTAATTCCTCCGAATGATACTTTTGATAATGTTGGAATACCCCGTTATGAAAATTGGCTACAGTTTGCCATTCCGAAGGCTCGTTAATCCGAAAACAAAATATGATTCGTGTTTCAAAAGATTTACTAGTATTAAAAGCATCCTCTCTTGTTTTTTCATAATACATGTATGATTAACCAACGTTGGAAATATCAAACCTTTCTTCATTTTGGGATTGACGAGTTTTTGAATAAACCTAACTTCATTTTCGAACTAATGAGCCTGTGGAATAACGAACATCACCCAGATTATTCTTACATTGAACGTTGGATTCCTCGAGTGGTATTTTTTTTTAATTCTTGATGAAATATTCGTAAGCTTTATTTATATGATTTTCTTCTAAAATATCACGCCGATCTACATGTATCAATTCTTATTAGAATCGGAGTTCATATCTATAAAGGTTAGAGAGGAGCTTAAGGGAAAGCGCGCAAAGATCAGGGGGAGGGATGATAATGCGAGGTGACGCAGGGTGAGGGAAACATGTTTTTGTTCTTCTGTTTTAGATAATGACATTCAAATTAATTTGCACGTACCATAGACATTTTCTACACGGGGCGTTGGACATTTCATTTGTTATACAAGTATATCAATATTTACAAGACGTAATAATTTGCACAATTTTTATGCATTTATATTCCACGATAAAATCTAACATAAGATTATCATACTACTTGTGCGCACAACGATAAATTATACAGAATAAGCGATTGGATGAATAAATTGACTCGTACCACCTAATAAGGGTTATCGTAGTAAGTGCTACATTCTGTTATAAAGTATGTCAGACGAGTTCGTGTATTTACAGATTGGTACGCAAGAAGCAAATGAAACGGATTAGTTTGTCAAAGGGCGAAAAATCCATTCTGGCAGTGCTTCATATTACGTGACCACATAAAGGCAAATATGAATAGCTTAATATTGTCGAAATTAAAAACAGAGAGGGCGTAATCACGTGTGATTTTATTGCGGAAATTTTCCTAATTGGTATCTTCTTTTTGTAATATTTTGAGTGAAGTCCTGGCAATGTACATCTCATTTCAATAAATAGCATCATGGTATCATGAAAGTGATATCTTATCCACTCCAATAACCTATCTGTCTGGCACCCAGAAAACATGGGAGAGTGTATGGTGTGTATGTGTGTGTGTGTGTGTGTGTGTGTGTGTTTATCACAATATTTCGTTTTCTTTCTTTGCATCCATATGTCGCTTGAAATAAAAGTGTGTAATCCTATTACAATGCTATCAATATAGATAACAGACTTACAAACTTTCATTCTTTACTCAAAAGAGAGTTATGAAGGTTAGATATTTTCTCACATGTTTTTCTCACAAGCGGCAACCTCCTCCCAGTGAAACACCTAATATTTGAGTTGGAAGTACGTGACGATTGGAGGTTGTATCACGACAGACTTTGGTTCGTTGAACAGTTGTACAGAAAATATGTGAGTTTTAGCAGGATGAGATATTTCCAGCTTCGATTAAAGTTTGCATCAGCTGGGATAGCTACAGCATGTACATAATATAATACATATTAACTACAGTGTGTAACGTTCATTCATTTTTTGCAACAACATCTAATCTTTCTCAAATCATTAAAACTATTATGAAAGCGTAGAAGAGTTGTGTAACGTTCATTCATTTGTTTTGCAACAACATCTAATCTTTCCCAAATCATTAAAGCTACTGTGAAAGCGTAAAAGTCTGTACAAGAAAAAAAGAAGGGTTGTGTGCATGTCCCTTTACGGTGAGGGATGGTGTTGTGAGTGGGGCAGTGAGTTTTGAGGTCACCAGATCACAGAATACCAAAAACCAGCCAAAACAAAATTTTCTGGGACAATCAACGACTCCTCTTCCAGACACAAGAAGAGGGATACCCAAATATGGCAATACGTGAGCTCTCCTTATACAGTTGACCGACACAAATAATCCAAGGGTGACTCCCTTATAGACGTTCTCTCAAGAAACTGCTAGTAGTAGAATGGTTGGTAGCAGTAATAGGACTTAAGAGACCGCTGGCATCTATGTAACGTATACATAGAGACATAGTTATTTGGCTTCGACATTCCCCAAACGAAATTTACAGCTGGGATTATATTTGATCCTGTAAATTGCAGAGTTTAAATATCAATACCCTAAATACAATCGATCTTTCGAGGTCTCAGCGTAGGACATTATGCATCAGCAATATCTGACTAAACTAACAGGTTAAATGTTGAAAGTAAACCTTTGAGCAAATATCAACAACGTTTATAAGGTTCTGAAGCGAAACAAGGTATTTATATGTGTTGTAAACAAAGGGTAAAGGACTTGGGATTTTTTGTGAATTTCACATATTTTGGTTGATTTTATTTTGTGAATCATGTTTCCACTATATTATGAAATGTTGACAAAATTTCATACATATCTGTCTTTTAGTGTAAAAAGTTCACATTCCTTCATCTTGTTACAACACTTGTTAAGGTATTCAACAAGCGTTCTGTACGGAAGGTATGTAAAAAAAAAACTTATTATGCAAGCAAAAATTAAAGTATGCTGAATTCTCTTTTACTTAATAAATATAATTCCTTAGTGTGGAAATCCACCCAAAATATAAGCAAACTTCAAGAAAGAGAAAAAGATTCCCTACAGAACGATGCAAAAATGACAAAAATGGATAACAAATAGGGAAGATATGACATTTTGATATTTCACATTTTCTCGAAAAATATTTCTTGATCAGCCCTCGTAAATATTCAAATCAGCCAGTTGACAATGTCATGAATGCTTTTACAATATCTTGTTCATTTCTATACAGAAAATGAAAAACGATGATCTCATTTTTCAGCTGCAGAAATATAAAACTTCTATCAACCGCACCAAATTAATAAAAAACAACAACAAATATCAACTCTGAATTTTTGGTATGGGAAAATGCTTTCACTTGTAATTACAAGTTTCATATTATAACATACAAAAAATGTGAGGGTATGACAGTATCAACTAGCTCATTTGAATATTCACACGGACTGATCAAGAAATGTTTTCCCCCAAAAATGTGGAATTTCAAAATGTTATATCTTCCTGATTTCTTATCCGGTTTGTCATTTTTGGAACGTTCTGTAGGAAATGTTTTTCTCTTTCCTTTGAAGTTTATCATTTTTGGGGTGGATCTCTTCCTAGATAACTTTGACATGGCATATTTTTGTAGCCTTCTTATTTTCAGCGATAACTGCACAAAATTTTCACTAAAACTATATTATAACTCATGACTGCTTCAAACATCACTAATGTGTTCCGTTCTAAAAGTAATTCTGCATTTAGAGAACCCACATTATATGAATTTGAGATAAATTCCCTTTCCACGGTAAATCTATCCCTGAAGGAGACACTCGTTAATGTGACCTGGCAGCAATTCCAGCAAGAGGTGTCATTTCTCTCAATTCAGTCGTATCGTCTGACGTCAGGGATTGACCACGCCACATCATTAGTGATCATGATAAGCGTTTTTCGGAATTGTCTTAAATTCACAAAGTTTGAATTGATCCCCTTTGTTTGAATTCGTTCGGGAAGTAGGCCGAGTATAATGTTTTCTATTGAGTAAATTTTCCCTTCTAAATGAAACACAATGAACGTACAATGTTCATTCCTCTTGTATAAGACTCAGTAAGCGGCATACAGCTTTAACACGCACGCACTGAATTTTGACCCAAACACTAGCAAAGGGCGTATCTTCCTTGCATGTAAGGCCTACTTGTACTAGTATTCATACGTTCCCGCTTTGGGAAGGCTCTGATCTCAGACAGCATGTGCCAAGGTCGAAGGTTTCAAAAATTTGCATAGTCTAAACACGGGCGTTACAAAACCCTTGCGAGTCTCAAAGATCGAGCGTTCGTGCACTGCTTTTAGACTTCTTCGGTCACGACCAACGGGTGCTTTCGTTTCATGACGCAGACTATATAGCTAATTAGGAAAGCACAACGAATAATATTCTTATACATACACACACGATAAGCATATCTATCGCAGGCTTATTACATGGAGCCTAGTACTGGTGTTTAAAGAGTGACCGTTGTTTCATATTGAAAGACAAAAACATCACATGAAGCATTTAAAATTGGCTTATTGTCTGCCCTCATGCACGGTTTGGCGACTATAAAATAACCGAGAAATAGCTCACAGCACATGTTGTATATCCCTTTACAAAACTCTGCGTTTATCAGTAAGGGTTAAATCCACACAATTCATTGTATTTATTTTCAAAATTGTTGGTGCAGTTGCTACCGATATTTACTCTCATTAACATTCACACTCTCCTCGAGGTGCGACGACACTCTGCTTGATTGACGAACCAAAATCAAGATTTCAAGACGTATCAAATACGTTTTATGAAAGCGTTCAGACGAAAAAATACTGCATATATATATATATATATAAGTATTGGAACAAGTTCACTCGGTTGACAGCAGGTTCATCCGTATTTATTGCAATAAATACGGATGAACCTGCTGTCAACCGAGTGAACTTGTTCCAATACTTTTGTCTAAAGCTCTTCCTTTGAGGATATCGAGCACTCTTCATAGAAGGATAGAATCACCAAGTATATATATATATATATATATATATATATATATATATATATACGTAGGCCTATATAGACAGAGAGAGAGGGAGAGAAAGATACAAAGATAGACTAACATAATTTATACATGTAGGTATCCCTATACAAAGAGGCAGGGAGATCAGAGCTGCGGTGCATTACAGCAGAATATAATTAGTAGGCCTTACGTTTGAAAAATAATCCAGCTCACCGTACTATGTCATGCCTATACGTGAGTACAAACGTCAATTTTACTCTGTTTTGACAAAATTCATGTTGATGTGAGTGGCGAAGTTAAAAGATAAAAAAGAAAACGAACAAGACAACGCAGCTGGATATATCTCCTCGTTTTTTCAGTTCGGATGGATGTTATGAGGCACATAATATGTATTTCCACAAAAAAATGCTTGTCATTAGGATGTATACTATAACCAACAAGGCTGTTACATTCAAATATATTATAGATGATATACAAATATATTTCCATTGATTTCGATGATTTATTATACTTGCGGGTTTTAAAGGCATAATTTGCCATTTGCAGATGAAACAAAAACCCAGCATTAGTGCTTCAAAATAGTTCTAAAATGTGACTTAGGGATAGAAACAACAAATATAAAAATTTAAACCGGTATAATCGACGTTAAGTATTGTTAAATAGACAAAATGTGAACATACTTATAATAAAAATGATTCCAGACTAAACCGTCTACAGTTATGGTTAATGAGAAAAACAGTGATATCTCCTTATATTTTAGGCTTTATTGTACAATTTTATATGGTAGGATGTTTTGTGATGCAACTGACCTACACATATGGATCAAAAGTGATATCTTGAAAATTCTATTTTTATCACTGCTCCCAAAGGTAAGAAGGACCTTTAATTCAACTTCCCGCTGTGACATTTATTTTGTAAATCATGTTGTTCTGTGGTTACCAATTAACAGGCCTGAAGTTCAAAATAAAGTGATATTTCTAAATAGTTATATAACATGATATACTAAACTGAAATTAAGTATCACTGATGCGCAATAACTCTTTGATGATTAGCGTTAGATTGATTTCCTCTTTAGTTTGATATAGCTTTATTGCAGGGTTTCATTACATAGCTGCATGTGACTGAATTTGACTGATTTTTTTTTTTATTTCGTGTTCAAGACGTACGAATGGAAATATACTACACATCCCATGAAAAACATTGTAGGTCCCGCATGCATCAATTTATGTTGTTCCAGTTCTCACATAACGATAACCAACTAACAACCGAGTTCGAGTCCAACTTCTATGGATGATTGTAAAGTGGGTTAACGGGTCTACATTTTCTCCATGAAGTCACCATTATGATCTGTGTTAGTAATGTGCTTTTTTTTAAACTGACTTTTGTTGGTTTTTATTTCCGCCTGTTCTGTGAATCAGCCATAGCTGAATTATAGAGCTAGAATAGCTCCATGGTTGAATGTGTCAGTTACATTTTTTTTAATACAACCCATGAACGTACACGTTTTCTACACAAAGCATTTCGTGTATTCAGAACTTCCATTATGAAAACATTACGGAGGAAAGCTTGAAAATCCACCTGTGGACATGTAGGCTATACCATTAAAGAAGAATGAATATGTTATCAAAGTAACTACAAATTCAAAACAAAAAACACGATTTCCCTTCGTCTTGGATCGTACGTATAACGCATATAAACATAGCCTTGTTTACACATTTAGGAATTAGAATGTTTTTGAACAAGCTGGTTATCGAGTATGGATTCGATGCAACGCGATCTATTCAATTTTAAATGAAATGATGAACTATACTATTCGATCATAAATAATGGAATAACGCGCTCAAGAATCTCAGTCGCGCCCCAAGGTGAAGGCGAGATAACTGACCACTTTGGTGGCATGTAAAGGACTATTGATCATAAAATTCATGCTCAGAAACAAGCCACTTTGGGCCAAGCACACTGTCATATCACTCAGGAATAACATATACTTGTTTACTTACATGAATCACGTACCCACGATGCCATCAAAGAGGAAAGGAAAAACACGGTCAGTTCGCAAGGGAGACTTCCTCCGTACTCTCTCTCTCTCACTCACTGCGGCATGCAGCGGAGAAAGCAGCTGTCGATTCTCCGTGTGCCGTCGGCGAATGTCGCCTTACCAACAGAAGTCGAATAAGCAGTTCACCAACCTTTTCGTTGAGTTCACCTGATGTATGGAACGCTGGTTGAACAATCGCACAATTTGGAGTTCCCTTCTCCTGCGATATTTATACTGAGGCGTTCAACTCCTTCAGCGAGGACTGCGAGCTGTTGAAATAAATCAAGCGGAAAGTGTTTTTTTTTTTTCATACTGCATTACGTACGAGTGATTATAGGACTCCGGATATTCCATTTCATTGACTTCCACAGGGGTGAAAACATTACAGCAATGACTATGGCAGGATTTCTGGTTAATATTTTCATAATGCAGTTCTGCTTATTGATAACACTGCAACGTTTAAAAAAAGAAGAAAATAGAGATGAAGCCTCACACACGTAGATTTATGAAGGTATATCCTTTGATGTCAACATTTTCTTCCTCTACACAAAGAGTGCTTTCTAAGACCTTAATACAGGAATTGTTCCTTTCCTCTCTTTTTAACTTTCTCTTTATGAGAGTGCATGCCATCTTTTACTTTTACATGTCTTTATTGTTCATTCAAATGACAGTGTCATCCTACATTTCATGATAAATTCGTGTAATAATTTATGTCGCCTTATCTTAACTCATTACTTTGTGCGTTTTCATGTACATGTAATGGTGGATGGGTTGGCCATGTTGTGAGAGCTTCGGTTTTACATGTAATTCGTATCTTTGATAGAATTTCACTTCATTTCATTTATTTCAATTCAACACAGAGTGTCAGAACATAGCTCAAAGAAACAAACAACAGTATAAAAATACATATATTTCATATATTCAATTCACTTCAATTCAACACGATATTATTATTATTATATATAATTATATATCGAAATATAACATAAACATACAGTGAGAAAGAAAAAGATACATGCTGTATACCGCATGTTGAATGACTTTAAAAGAATTTGAAACATTAAGATAAATTGTGCGAAATTATTTAAACAACAAAATGTAATGAAAACGTTCTTCTCGTATTGAAACTCTTCAAACATCTTTTATTCTCCTGATGAACGTGTACTGTTCTTGTCAGTATGACATTTATGAAGATGATTGTGTTTAGAAATAAACTGCTAAAATGCGTTTAGGATCCTAAAGTAACTGTTTACGTTCTTATTGGTTGTATATACCTTTACATTTCATGTCGACATTAAACCCTGTGATGTCACGAGTGCCGTACACGTGGGTCTTGTTCGCCTAGTGTCGGATTCATGAACCTTTTTGGTTTGTTTGGGGGTTTTTTTGCGTAGTGTCAATTTTTCAATTTCAATTTTTCAATTTCAATTTATTTTTCATATTTTTCAATGAAAAAAATACGTCAAATGTAACAAAATTGAATAATACATGATATCCAGCTAGGAGGCATAATATTACAAAATGAAATAGGGCCTATGTATGATATCCATCTAGGAGACACATATGGAATATTGCAAACATATAAAACATAATGGTCATTCTATGAAAGTCGAAATATGAGAATGAATGCTAAAGAAAGCTAAGGAACCTACTGAAAAGCAAACTTGTGGAGCGTAGGTCCCAATTAGGTTCGAGCTACAGATTGAGATGAGGAGCACGGGTACAACTTTAATGACCGAAACATAGAGAAAAAAAATTAAAAAAATACGAATATTTGCCATATTTGCTATAGTTTCGAGCTCGTGGGCTGTATGACCGGTGGATGTAAGACTCGTTGGCTGTATGACGCGTGGGCTGTATGACCCATTGTCTGTATAAACTCGTGGACTGTATGACTAGTGGGCTGTATGACCCGTGGCTGTATAAGACTCGTTGGCTGTATGACGCGTGGGCTGTATGACCCGTGGCTGTAAGACTCGTTATCTGTATGACTCGTGGGCTGTATGACTCGTGGGCAGTATAGCTCGTGGACTGTATGACTAGTGGGTGTCGGACTCGTGATACGCACCCTTTGTATCTTCTACTCTGTTCACGTACTTTGGTATGTAAACTGTACCTTTGATACAGAGTTAGAATACAAACGTAAAACTGCAGTGCAAATCAAACCAAGTTCATCGCCTCTCAAATCTGATGTTTCATTTCAGTTTTGTATCATTTATTTTCTAGATTCGATTACTAGAAAAAAAATACACATGAAAAGTGATTGTTTGTATAAGCAGGTGAAAAGGCATATTATGATAGTACAATAAAGTAAAAACAAATGAACATGAAATAAGAGTCAAATAACTGAATGACGATATATGCACATAGCACATACCCGATGGAGTCCTATTTTCTTTGCTCAATTTGTACGTATACACACCTTCATATTAACGCATAACAGGCAGTCGATATTCTCGACAAAAGGTTCAACTTTGCATCTTTTAGACTAGGGGGGGGGGGGGTGTTTCATAAAGCTGTTCGTAAAGTTACAAACAACTTACAAGCGACTGGTGATCAGTTCTTGTGCTGAATTATGGAAATTCTGATAAGTATAGCACATCAGAACTGATCACCAGTCGCTCGTAAGTTGTTCGTAACTTTACGAACAACTTTATGAAACAGTGCCCAGGTTCACAATGGGATCAAAAAGGTACAACTTTGAACCTTTCTGGTTTAAAAGGTGCAAAGTTGCACCCGTAAAGGTGCTCACAATGTGACATTGGATTGTATCTTTAAAGGTGCTAAGTTGACCCTATATTTCTGTAGACCTACGCAGGAAGTTTATTCTCTTCGCAAAAACGATACATGACACACACACACACACACCGATACACAAATACACATTCCGTATACGAACACCATGTACACGATATGCATCCCAATCACACTAAACATACACACACGCTCATATACATTTACAAACACTATGTATGCATACAAGTCCACACAAATTTATCTACTAAAACACCTACACATCCATGCATGCACCCTGTAACTCACTTTTGCATTGGTACATTTCTTCTCTATTACCCCCCCCCCCCCTCCCATAGAATTTAGTATGAAATGGCTTGAAATGACAAGTTCACCATAGAATTCTTTGCAGCCGTCAAATCAAGCTCTGCCTTTGTTCGTGATATTTGATATTGAATGACAGTGATTTCCCAATGTTTCGTGTATAACACTACAATATTATGCATACTGTATAATTATGATTAGTATTTGTGTTTTTTACCCAACATACAATCATTTTTGGAAAAAATTGTAAAACTGCAGAAATAAAACAAAATAAATGTCAGAAGGGCATAATAACATCTGGCTTGCGACAAAAGCCATGCACACTGTTGTTTGAAGAAAAAAAATAAAAAAAAACAAGAGTGAACTTCCCATTGAATGCATTTTTTTTTCGGCTACAGTGTACTTTTGACAATGGATTCTTCACGATACTGGTTTGCAATCATTAATTAATGGATTCTCCTTTTTTTCCAAAAAATGTGAATGACTTTAGGCGGCTTTATTATCATTCGGTTCTGGACAAATTAAAGAATACAGATAACAGGCTCAACAATTTGATCAATGACTGCTAGTATATTCTGCAGAAGGTCACATGCGTACGTACGGAAGATCTTGATATAATTATAATGCTACCAATATTTCTTCTTTCGGAATTACAACTGATCATACGTCCTAATTTGTCAGACCCACAACCCCAATAAAAGAAAAGTAAAAATGTGTTCTTTGTGTTTGAGGAGAGGTTGGATATGATATGACATGTATCTATATTTATGACTCTATCTATCCATATTACATATATATACAAAGTGTGATTACATCATGTATATATTATATAAAGAGAGAGAGAGAGAGAAAAAGAGAGATAAGAGTATACATTATATGTATAATTATATATATACATATATATATATATATATATATAGAGAGAGAGAGAGAGAGAGAGAGAGAGAGAGAGAGAGGGGGGAAGGAGACAGAAACACAGAAAGGTGCAAAATATTCCAAACGGCATGATGAATTGGGAGAGGACAGAAAAAAAAATGACGCGCGGAATATTTGACCCAGACAATCTTGTCATTCGCCCGTACCTTGGCACAATAAAATTGAATCCTATACACAGAGTTAGGGCAAGGCCGACCTACGGCGAGACCATTATCGTATTGTACCGCCCGTATTCTGGCGAACGCTTGATGAGTACGTGTACTGCAGGGGAATTGCGTGCGAGAAAGGCTCACGTATTACCAATGGAAATCGGCATTCAATTATTAAACATGGCTGAGAAATGTCTTACCACAGACAGAAGCCATTGAGCTTTACTTTTATTTCACTTTTATTCACTTTTACTTTATATTCACGTATGTGTTTGAGTTGCTTTCAGATATCAGATATAATCATTATGAAAAACGGCCATATCAGAGTTTTACAAAAATATTCTAAACATAAAAAGTAACGCGTATATAGTTGTCTGTCCTTTTGCTCTCATCTCATGTTCTACATTTATCTTATAGGGGCTGGTTTGAGCCTTGTAATGATTTTCCACAGTTTGATAGTCTGGTTGTTATTGCTTTGTGCTTGGCATTTCTCCTGCTACTATCATCTTCTCTGCTCTTCGAAGAATAGGCCGTATCATTCACGCACTAGGCCTACCAGCGGAAACACTCAATTGTTCTTTGTATGGTTTTCACATGTGAAGGCAATAAATATAATATCGGTTATGGTAATTGCAGCACGCAGCGGCAGCTATAAATAGTCTCCTGTAGTCGTAGTAGTAGTAGTAGTAGTAGCAGTAGTAGTAGTAGTAGTAGTAGTAGTGTAGTAGTAGTAGTAGTAGTAGTAGTAGTAGTAGTAGTAGTAGTAGCTAGATGACTATGTTGTTGCTGTTGTATAGTGGAAGTAGTATGATAGCAGTAGTAGCAGTGTTAAGGAGGAGGGGCAGTAGTAATGTCAGAAAAAAAAAATCGTTGTGATAACATTAATTTTGTGAAAATAGTATTCGAAGATTAGAATAATTGAAATGGTCGTGGCATTGGTGGTGGTCTTTACACAGCACAAGTAAGTATAAGGGTATTTATGTATACGTGGTTTGCTGCCTCAACGCGTATGTACACTAACTAAGTCCGTTAGAAATTGTTCTGCCAGCCGTATGTTTCATAGTTTTTAATGCATGAACGATTCCTATCATGTAGGTGGTGCATCTGTAAGCCTTTCCATGCACATAAAATACGTATCACGCTTGCCGAACACTGCCTATATTATTTCGACGGCCGTTACTCAAGTCTATGGCTGGAACGAGGTCACGGTACGAGCGCGTGCACGTGAGATACGAGCAGTCGAAAAAGCTAGTGTGCAAATTGATGATTTAATCGTATGTCCCCTGGGAGACGTCCACGTCGTGAAAGGTGGAGAGACCTTTTCAGCCGGCCATCCGAACTACGGAATGCCGCGTGGGGAAAGAACAATTGCTGAAAGCACGCTCGAGTGAGAATGCCCTTCACTTTCACTCGAAACAATAATACATTTCATAAGGGTGGGGAGGGATCACAGAAACTCATGGCCCTGGAATTCCTTTTTGCGTGCTTTCATGTGCTACGTACAAGGAGCACCTAAGCTGATAGCGATCTGTAGGCTGCAGTCCATTTCAATTCATCTGGATTTTATATGTAGCCTATTCCATCAGCGTTAATTTCACATGAGAAGACAAACTTTGCGTATTTTTCATACCTCGATAAGCATCGAAGCAAAAGGTCAACTTACCATGAAAATCATACACAAGAGGCCATAATTATGATCTAGGTACAATGTGTATCATAAAAGAAGTCATCAGTCACGTTTCTGGATATTATTCATGCAGAATGACTGGAATTCAGGGGTCGCGAAGCGGGGATCGAGCTCACACAAAACCCCACAATTTTGGCTTTAAAAAAAGTAGGACTTCCTAACAGCTTCCAAAGGGTTTCTAAGAATTTTAGTGCCAGAGGCCATCCCTCTCCACCCCCGATAAAAATAAGATTTGTAAAAAAGAAAAAAAAAATGAAGTGACGTTTTGAAATGAGATAGAAGAGAAAAACTTGGCAAAACATAACAAGGGAGCTCTGCACGAAGGACCAACAGAAACTTAAAGGAGACCTCCGGATGATTTTCAAATTTTTGCATTTGAACAACTATAAATTAGTTATGCTGAGGACAGAGTTTCAGAAATTTATGATAACTGGGATGAAGAATAAGAATATTTTCAAACTTAGAACAAATTGCAATGAACAAGGATGATGACATGACAGAGTCACCATAAGTGTGCATGAGTTGGGGCTCAAGGAAGCAGAACAAAAGAAGAAGGCATGCATAGATTATACACAGGTGAACTCGCAAGCAAGCGGTATTGTAATGGAATTACACTGCTGCATTTGTGAAATATGTGAACCTCCTATGTCATCATCCTTGTTCAGTGTAATTTGTTTAAGGTTTTTCAAAGTATTGTTTCTCTGATCAAGAACTACAATAAATGCCACAAATCTATACATGGAGTTGTCAATTCATGTACTACATGATGTGAAATTATGAAAATCGTCTGGAATGTCCCTTTAATTGCTTCTGATGGGCGTGGCACCCGATGTCTCCTTCCAAAGCACTTTGAAAGTGTATAATAATTGTTTAGTCGATGGTTCGATCTACTGACACGATAGCTTATATTTACTAGCAGCTTGATAATCTACCCAAGACTTCATACAGGAATAACATTATGGGGGCAGTTTGTGGCCAGTGAAGCGCTGCGTCACACGGTGTTATACTTGGGTTGAATTGATTCCGTTCAAGTACGATACAGCTTGAGTGTTTGATTTCATTTCTATTTCCACAACTTTCCAAAAAGAATATACAATACAAACAGCATGATAATCGTACGCTGCACAAAGTGTGGTGGATGTTGCAAAGGTCATAGACGTGTCAAGGTGTCTCCGGTGATAAAAGATCAAAACAAAACAAGGCAAAACAGAACAAAGCAAAAACTATGAATGTAATATCATCAAATTAATTATATAAGGTCTATGACAGAAAAACAGTATCATCCATCCCAGCTATTAATTGGACGATTTCTGAACGTTCTTGGAGCATTCCAAGTTCATCATTTAGACGTTTTGTCAAAACGTTGTCAGAGCGTCTTTTTGTGGAAGGTTTTCGACATATTATCTAAAACGCATAGTTGAAAGGGACATTAAAAAATTGTTTAAACGTTAAAATTTCTAAGGACCTGCTGAAACCATTTTGGACTTAGGCGTAATAGGCGTCAGAAAACCTTTTCAGAATATTCAAAACGCTCTGTGGACGTTCTGCAGACATCCAGAAATCCTTTAAAACCGTCTAGAACGTTAAAAAAAAGTTTTAAGAATGTCTTAAAAACGGTTTCATGACCCTTTCCCAAACGTTTAGAGAATCTTTCAAATCCGTATAGAGCTTCCCGAAAACCTTTTACGAATGTCTAATGTGTATCAGGTGAGAAGTCATTGTTTATTTTTTTTTGTTTTGAAAATATTGTTGATTTCTTGTGTTATATTGAAATATTGTTGGAGCGCATTGAGCCAGTATGGAAAAGGCGCCATAGCTGATTGGTTATTATTATTATTATCCTTATTATTATTATTATCATTATTATCATCATCATCATCATCATCATCATCATCATTATAATAAACGCTCTAAGAACTTCTAGAAAACTTGCACAAAATTCTTTTCAAAAAAAAATTCTTTGCACAAAAACTTTTCAAGAATGTTTTTAATTTCCTATAGACGTTTTAAGAACGTTTAAAGAACCTTTAAACTTTGGCTATGGGTAATGGGCATACTATTTAGTTATGAGATTAGCAGGCACATCATGGAATTAATGTACCCTAATCGTAATCCTTTATAATCCTATCCTAACCTGTTCCTATAATGTCCTACCACCTATTGACTATATCTACTAAATGCTATTCTTAGCTGATGTATCCGTTTCGCATTCTTTTACATACCGGCAAAAATGTTGTAATGCGTGAAAACATGGTTACTTAAAATTATAAATCACACATGCCTTAATTAGGCCTATTATAGTTAAAGGACAAGTCCACCTTCATATACATGTGGATTGAGTGAAGGCAACAATATTAGAAGAACACATCAGTGAAAGTTTGGGGAAAATCAGACAATCCGTTCAAAAGTTATACATTTTTAAAGTATCTGCGCAGTCACTGCTGGATAAAGCTACTACAGTGTGTGATGTTTGTAAAGGATGTTTCATTTTGTAACGTGCATTGACCTTTTGAAAACGTTTTACAAAAAAAAAAAATTGTGCTTTTCGATAAGTCCAAACGTTGACGTTATAATCTATGTACGTTTTAAAAAGGCTCGTTATGCAGACGAAGATTATGTGTTCTTGTTTTGTCAAAATCTTAATAAAGAGAAATTGTCATCATAATGCTTCTAAATAAATACATGACATAACAGTTTGAGCTTCGTTGATATAAGATTTCTTTATATAAGATTTAACTTTCCAAACAGATAGGCAGGATTTGAGTTTATTATAATTCCCATTGCATGTTAAAAAAATGCATTCAAATGACATGATGTACAGTTCCTCAAAATAACAGCAGGTAATGAGATGCGGCAGGATCAAGCTTTGGTAAACTAATGTTAGAACAAAGATATTTGAGACTATTCACGACACCAATTGTCTTCCTTTATATCAATCACAACACCTAAACATTACACCGATTTAACAAAAGGAATCTTACTCTTTTTTTTATTCGGATATCGACTTAATTTCAAACTACTTCAAGGCACACAACATTGTTCGATCGACACTTAATCAAAGCCTATTTGCTTGAAACAAATCATTACGAAAACAAAGTTTTACCTTTCAAAGTTGAACAAAGAGCATTATTTTGCGTATTTACCAAAGAAACCAGTGTCATCTCGTATGAAGTAACTTACTTCTGAATGCACAAATTCAAAGTCACAAAAAGTCACAAGTAATAAGAAATGGTAAACTGATCTCTGAGGGACAGTAAAATTTACATAACGATAAACAGACGATATATACTATCCATAGAGACACATCTATATTGCACTCTACACAAATAACTCCGACCAAATCCATGACCATGCCCTATAATACCATAACTTTTTTTTAATGAAAATGATATATTAGTGCTATCGAAGGCTTAAGGCAAATCTAAAAATAGTGGAAGAAATGAGCAAAGAAAAGTAAAAATAATCCAACCAAAAAAATTATTTTGAAAAGACTGGTAAATATTACTGAGTTCTATACTAAAGTGCGATGAGGCAAGAATACCCTTTTCTAAAACCAAATTGTTTTAAATACAAAATGTCTCTTTCAAATTAAAAAAAAGTCCATTAACTGATTACATAACAGCCTTTCAAATATCTTTTACCGGATAAGCGAAATGAATTTGTTAATATGCCTTTTATCACCTCCTTTGTGAATATATATAGGTACACCTGTATACGGTTTGCTATTATTCTACTACGATTCGAAGACATACTATCCTTTTGGTGATAGAATGAATATATTTCACAAGGACTTTCAATTACAGCTACAGCTAAAACCTGGATATCAATATTGTCAATGATTATCCAGGACTAGATTTCTACGATTTTAAGAATATAACATACTTGAACGGGCCTTAATTTGTTTAGAACATAGAAGCATGATTATTTGGGGTAAGAATTTTCTAAGATTAGAAGAGGTAGCTGAAAGAGTTTTTATTTTCAATTTTTCTTTTCATTTATTCATTTAAGCACGGCAACAAGATTTAGGCAATGGCTGTTTTTTGCAACACATCCGTGTATACAGATAAAAACACATAGAAATATACAATACAATACAAATAAAATGAAAATAAAAAATAAGCAGTCATACTGCTAACAAATACACAACACGGTGAGCATGGTAAGTAACAATATGCAGTGTAATTATTCAAATAGAAAATAGACAAAAAATAGATCGTAAAGTCATACATTGAGTAAAAAATATATTTTGAACATATATTTAAGAAAATACATTAAATGTATCAAAAAAAATCGCACGTTGATGACACAAATATAGCCCGTTATGTTTGTTGTTTAATGCGATATTGCACCTTTTTACTGATATTATGAAGCAACTTGTTAATCATTTTCCTGCAGCTTTGATATCATTATGAACATTCTTAGATTGATTACCAGTACGATAATTTCGTTTCGAAATGATGCTGCGCTTGAAAAACAAAAACAATTGTTTTTCGCATTGTCTCTCCCCAACTCTCCTGCTATGAAAAGAGATAATGACTGCTGGCTTCTTTAACAAAGTTATCCGTACCAGAACCTGTGTTTATAATCAATCAACCTGCCTTTGGGGAAGGTGGATTTGCTTTAAAAAAAAATACCTTAAATTCTAAAGTAAGATGATCTGAGAATAACATACCTATAATTGATAAAGTTTTTTGGGGGAACATTTTTTTTTCTTGGGGGGGGGGGGAGATATATCAACAACAAAAGTGAAAGATGATCAAACGGGGGTGAAATGAATGGTAAAAAAGTGGATGCACTACTAGATCTGAACAATGATTCTTGTTGCATAAAAGATCTTGCCCTCTTGGTGCTCTGCATAATTCTATTGATATACAGCCTAAGCGGCAAACCGGGGAGGCTAAACAGGGAATAATAGATGTCGAAGGAATGTTGGGACCTAAATGAGACAGTAAAGCAAAATACAAACTAACAAAAAGAAAAAGGAAAAAATGAAATAAATCAGGAACAAGCTAAGCAAGCCATCCCGAGTTTAGGTAACTTTCCTTACTGCTCGACTCTGAGTGCACGAGGCCGTAACTGTCCTTACCCTGCAAAAACATCGGTGTTAGATCTAGCACCATGGGTGTTAAATCTAACACCGATCAAGTGTCCATAGAGGACCACAGATACAGACATGTGTAGAAAGTATGTTGTGGTGATGTTGAAGAGTGCTCACCTGGCACTTTGTGGTGTTAATTTGACACTGTAGCTGGTTATATTTTTGACACTGCGCAGGTGTCAATTCAACAATGACACCACATGATCTTAATGGTTTTGAGTTGATATTGCTATTGTTAATGTCAATGGTATAACACCCGCCCGGTGTCAATAGGAGACCACACCAATTGGTGCTACTGTGGAGTAAATGTGTTCACACCTTTCTTTTTTTTTTCAAACTCAAGTACTTTACCGGGAAGTTCGTAATCGTCTTTTTGAAGTTCAAAATCAACAAGAAGAACAGTGATTAAGAAACTGTTAAAAAAACAGCGTTATACTTCGAAGTTACACCCGGATGTTACACCACAAATGAGCACCGAAATTTTAACACCAGCTCGGTGTTTCACATTTAACACCGGATTTTTTTTTTTTTTTTTTTTGGCAGTGTACGTATATGAAATATATCAAGTTTTGCGCATGTGCACCTTTGAAACATCATTGCTGTGTAGACTAAACCACTCTTCTGGGTAAAGCGATGCTATAATGATGCGAATTCAAAGCGTATTGAATTCAGTGAAAGCAAGAAATTTCTGTGTATACATTTGCTTCCAACCCAATGGAAAACTTGTGGAGAAAAGTAATCGCCTCTTCTTTACATAGATCATACCCCCCCCCCCCATTTTTTTTTTTTTTGTAGGTCAATCCTTCGATTGTGCAGTTTTGAATTTGGACATTTCTGTGCTATGAAAAAATGAAATCAATATTTATGCACAGTTCATTTATGTTTTCGACTTATTGAACTCAAGTTGCAACGAAGTAGAAACGAAAAAAAAAAACATTTTTCTTTTTTTTTAGGCCAAGAAACCCAAGTGATTTGCCACAATGCAAACTGTCATTCATGAATGTACATTAAGTATAACATATTGATAAATGCATCTGACGCAGATACTATATTGCTTGTTGATCATTCGGATCATGTCTTTAATTCATTTTTTTTGGGGGGGCGGGGGTCTAGTAATTCAGACGAGATGCGGAAAATTTGTCTAAATCTGTGATCCTCGACGAAATAGTTTCTAAAGACTCCTGTCTCTTCTAGTCTTGAATTTGAATAGATACCAAGCTTCGCACCATGACCTGGTTTATTTGTCTCATCTTTCCAGCTTTGAGGTATCGATGTATACGCTGTTATTTTCGCGTATATTTCGCGAATGAGGAGGTCACAGACATTTTCGCGAGATGTTGTTTTTGCGAATTGACACTGACGCTATTTTATAGTAAATGCACTATTCCCCTTGAGCATGGCGACATTTTCGCGTGTTGATAAATTCGCGATCCAACTGTGATTCATGAAATTCGCTAAAATTAGAACATCGCGAAAATAACAATTTATACAGGGGTATCTAAGATATCTATAGTATATTCACAATAATCGCATATTCGCTTGCGGACAAAGGGGCAAACTGTATTATACAAACACAATGAACCAATACGTGTGCACGAGCAAATTCGTAAATAGGTAGCCTGCGATCAACCAATTCGTAGAACCAGGGAGATGAGACAAAAACCCCGCTACCAGTTTCAATAAACTAGGAAGAAGGGATTCATATTTGGAGTTTGGGGTCAAGGTCAAATGGTTACGTGTTTCTTTTGGTGTAAACAGGCACACTGCTTCCAATAAAGGTAAAAACAAACAAAGAAAGAAATACTAAGACCAAAGGAAAATATAAGTTATAGACAAACCCGCAATCCTTTTTTCCCCCAGTGAAATGGATGAAGAACGAATCCTCACGGTTGTACTTCAACTTCATTGATAGGATTTCAAAAGTAAAAGACTTAACAATATCTAACTTGTTGTGATCGCTCTAAACTTGATTGGGTGAGAGCAAAAAAAAAAAGCGACACTTGCATTTATTACTTTGTCTCTCAGATGATTGCAAAACAATGAAAAAAATCTAAAAGCTGCAACATGCATTATGGCGTAAGAAAAATCTATGCTGGTACGCGACTTTATTCACAATCTGCAAGATGAATTCAGACCAATTTATGTACAAAATTAGTACATATGTATCATACTTGCCAACATTTTGAAATCCCGAAGAGGTAGATTTTGCGAGGGAGCGAAACGACCAAGCCCGAGCGAGGGGGGGGGGGGGGGGGGGGGGGGAAGGGTGTGGGAGGGGTGTCCCCCTCCCACGGTGTGGACTTTTTTTGTTTTTCAATATCAAAATATGAGATTTGGTGCATGCTTTTTAACCTTTTTAGAAGGGTTCTTGGTATTGATAAAAAACATATAATCCATGTAAATCTATGAACTATTTTGTAGACAATATGCATATAAAAATAAAATCAGACATATTGGTAAATATATATCTTTTCATTTTTGAAGCGCCATGAGCACTGAAAAGTGGACCTGTGCGCTATACAAGTAGCCACTATTATTATTATTATTATTATTATTATTATTATTATTATTATTATTATTATTATTATTAAATAATTTTTGTAGGCTAAGCATATGTGAAAAAGTAATCAAACATATTGGCAAATATTATCCCCTTATAGTGTACTTTCTATTGTGGAGCTAGTTTGATGAATAAGACATAATGTTGCCCTCACCAAATCTAAATTAATTAGCAGATGACCTGGCTGTGAGATTCCTGTACGTGGCAGATTTTGCTCTCTTCTGCAGTGTTTGGGAGGGTTTCCATTCGTATAGCATTCACTCTTGCACAACGTGAGCTACCAAAACATTGCTGTAAGGCTGCGTTCACATAGAAGTATACTATTCGGGTATTCGGGCTCGTTTTTCGAGGGCACGCGAATAGCTTGAATCGAACGATAGGATTTCCTCACACCGGTTCACACAGGAGGGCACTATTCGAAAGTACCGAATAGCTGCGAAAAGTATAGCAAAGTGGGAATCGAACTTGTTCGATTTTCTTGCAGCGTATACCGTCTCTCGCTTATGAAATAATGACACTTTTGGTCTGGATTTGCCCTTTAGCAAAAATAAGCATGTAGACTGACATTCTGATGCAGTTTAGAAATTGTTAATAAGATTTGCTGGGATGTATAGGAGGAAGAAATCCTCACTGCATGGGATGGTGTATTGACGGTGCTCGAATAGCGAATAGCGAATAGCGAATACCGAATACTGAAAACTTCTATTTGAACGCAGCCTTAGTGGTTCTATATAGCTACACGTACACGTGTACAGTAAGTTTTGCACGCACGTAGATTATGATAGAGACTAGTGCGCCACTGCAGTGTGCATACAATTCATGTGTGCATACAGTATTAGTAGGCTGAATACGGCGTTTTTTTGTTTTTTTTTTAGGAAAGAATTCCTCGAAATTATTATTAGCAGTTATTATAATTACTAGCTTATTCTAGGGAATCAACGCACAATGAAGGGAAAATATGACTTCCATTTCATTTTATGGTAGGTTTGCTACAAAATCGGTAGATCAGAAGAGAAAATCGGAAGCCGGTCAAAACCTCTAAAAAGCGGTAGTCTATACACCGCCCAAAGCGATAGAGTTGGCAAGTATGAAGTATGCAAATGAATATTGTGAAGACTTTTGTGTCACTTTGATAGTTATAGGGTTACAGTCGTCCGCGAATAATATAAATGAGAGCTTGTTCGACCTGGTTATAGGAACTATAGACTAAAAGTGCAGTACTATTCAAGTACTATTCAAGAATCCATAAATTCTATGTAAACAATCCTTTCCAGGACATGTAGCATGCAGGGAGTAAAGAAATCGGACTATATTCTTCATTTGTGACGAATCGTTTTTCTTTTTATAAATTGGTTTAATCTTGCCTATTTGAAGAGGTCAGGACATTGACGCGATATATTTAAGATATTAAAAAAAAGGATTAAGACAATGGATAGACTATATAAATTTTCATTTACTAACTTCTGAGGGTATGGCAGTTGATCTTTGTCTTCCATATGAGTATTGTGTTGCTACGTCACTACTACTCAGTGGTATTATTTCAGTTCAAATTTCAGTTCGAATTTATTTCATATTTCCATTTTCTCAATAATGAGATTACAAAATTATTGACAACAAAACAAGAATACAAAATATATACAATCATGTCTTTTGATTGTAGAAGAAAAAGAAAAAGAAAATATACTTGACACAAATGTACATGGTCATATCGTGTGAAAATGTCACTAGTAAGTATAAGAAATATGATGGGGCCTACATAAAAGCTTTAAAGGACAAGTTCACCTTCATAGACATGTGGGTTGAGTGAATGCAGAAATATTAGTAGAGCACATCGTTGAGAGTTTGAGGAAAATCGGACAATCCGTTCAAAAGTTATGAATTTTTGAAGTTTCTGCTCACTCAAGGCTGGATGAGAAGACTACTATAGCTTGTGATGTCACGTGAGTACAACGATATAAAGAAAGAATCAAGAAAATTCAACATATTCTCACTTTTCTGGCATAACAAAACAACACTTGACTTCTTTCTTTCAGAAGGCAGGGGGAATAATATTACCCTTAACATATGTCAGTAACAAGTGGAAGAAATGTTCACTTAATTCAAAAAGTAAAGTTTTTTGAAATTCTCTTTTTATTTTCTCTATGTGCTTGCACGCATATGACATCATACACTATAGTAGTTTTCTCATCCAGCAGTGACTACACAGATACTTTAAAAATTCATAACTTTTGAACGGATTGTCCGAGTTTCCCCAAACTTTCACTGATGTGTTCTACTAATATTGCTGCATTCACTCAATCCACATGTATATGAAGGTGGACTTGTCCTTTAAAGCTTGTAAAACTGTAGGTTCCCGAGTTCATAGGCATATAATTTTACACGGAGAACGGATATGTTTGTCTTGACCAACTAAAATTACACCAGTACAAAAAATCGATGAGTAATAAACAAACGAACCACATACATATGTAGATATCGCACAAACCAGACTGCATACAAATCTCGCAGTGTTTGAATAACAAAAATTCTATATTATTAAAGGACTAGCAGCACCCGTGGAAATCCACGGGTCTGAGGGGTTTTATTTTTTTTTTTCTCATAATACGATTTTGCACATTTTTATTGAAGAAATACAAAGAAAAGTCTTCTCATTCTTTCGTTAATTGTGCTGTCTTCTAAATGACCACCCTTCCCAGAAATTTTATAATACATTTTTGTAGTATATGCCAGGCGATCCGGTCCATTGGTAGGGATCATTCCCGCCACTACTTGCTTTTATTATAGAACTTGAGTTTCGAGGGGTTATTTGCACCCGTTGAAGTCCAACAGTTGTCTTGTTGCCCCTCACCCCTCCCCCCCCCTCACGCACACACACATTTCCACCTCCGCAGGGCAAAAAAACAAAAACATTCAGGGAAAAATTACCAAAAACGCAAATGAGATTCCCCGAAAGTTCTGCCCACAGGTTGTTCCCGTTGAAACGGGAAGATATTAACACTATGACTTTGATTACCCCCTGCTCTTGCATCCACGCGGGCACCCGCGGGAATCCACGGCTGGTCTCAAGGCCTCGGTTTGTTGTTTTTTTTTTCATGTTTCTTTTCCCCACGTTATGAGAGAAAAATAAGATATTTTCGTCTTCATAATTTTGCTCCCTCCTTGTTGTTTTTAATCACCAAAACTTGGCTTGATATATCATATGATATAGAACTACATCTGCTTCAGATTGTACATTATCATAATTAATATTAGGCCTACAATTATTGCTCCTATTATTGTTATTATTATCATTATCCTTATCATTATTATTATTATTATTATTATTATTATTATTAGTATTATTATTATCATCATAGTTATTATTTGGGGAGGGGGAGATCATAGTCATCAGGTTTAATAGGCACCCGTGGGAGTAGGTTCTCACGACCTCGTATTTTTTTTTCTTTAATATTTTTCCCATGTTATGGAAGAAAGAAGAATATATACATCAGTGCATTCGTCTTCATTTGCTCCCTCTTTTTTTTGTCACCAAAACTTGGTTTGATAGACCATAGAACCACACATTCTATTTCCACTTGCAATTTTAAAAATAGGCGGTCGGCAAAGCGAGGTTTTCCTCTACGTCCGCTCATCTTATGAATATGTATGATTACAGCAGCTCTGCAGTAAACGAATGGACACAGCTGCGCGTGTAATCTGATATGTAAGGGTACGATCGGCAAATATATTCAGCCGCGTCCTAAACAGTCTGCGTACATAATGACACCGGACTTGAGAGCAATAAACGGCGAGCAAACTGAATGACGTACCTGAGCTGCATATAGTATTCTGCAGTTGTGCAAAATACAATTACATAACCAACGTTCGTTGTTTTCATTTGGGGACGCCAATAATGGCGAACTGTACGTAAATGCCCTTGTAGTCCATATCACGCACACACAGATTCGTGTAACCATCGTCAATACATTCAGTACACGTAACAGGCGGAGGCAAAGGTACATATATCACAGAACTATAAACACAGTGTAGAGTGTGTATAGAGTTCTGGGAGGTACATTGTGTGTGTGCGTGCGCGTCCGCCGGAAGATGTCAGAGATTTCGCTGCACCATCATCTTTAGTATCCCCCAGTGTCTCTGCAAGCTAAAAGACGGAAGATCGAGAAAGCAGGAGGCCAGCGCAGGTTCCCGTGAATATTGAAACGCTCGGCTCTTTCGTCACGCACAAAAATGCATTATGCATGTAGCTAATTAATTTTTCTTTTTCGTCCTCGACGTCGACACGGAGGCGGAGAGGGGACGAAACCCACGCCATTCGATGTAGGATACTCTCCTGCGGCCGACGGCACCGGTCGCAACTGCCCGGAGCCGACGGCTCGGGAGGAGATAGAGAAACCAGCAACGCCGAAATAAAACAGGAAATACATAAGGCCGCGACAACAACAACAACTTCGAGTATTATAGTATAGGATGTATCGGTACTATGAAATAACTTGAATAACTTGGTGCTGCGGACAAGGACAAAAGACTGGGAGCATAAAAGGGTTGCTAAAAACTTGATAGTGTGTATCCACTAAGTAATAACTGTTTTAATTTGCGTTTGAAGGTGAATAAAGATAAGGAAGAAGTGATATCTAGAGGGAGATCATTCCAATATCTGGGTCCAGTAAATATAATTGTTTTCTTTGCAAAAATAGTGCGAGTACGGGGAAGGTGATAGGCGTCACTCTGGCGAGTGGGATAACAGTGGATAGAGCGATTCCTTTTGAACATGTGGATAAAAACAGATGGTAATTCATTAGTTGTTAGTTTATACATGAAAATTCCGAGATTGTTATAAAATAGGTCTGAAATTTTTAGAATTCTGTTTTGATGGGAAAAACAATTGGTATGGGCAAAATATCCGGCGTGGTTTATGATTCTTATTGCACACTTTTGAATACGGAGAAGGGAATCTAGTAATGAGTGAATTCCCCACGCCAAAATTCCATAATTAAAGTGTGGAGATATCAAACAAGAATATATGCTCTGCAAAATATGAACAGGAAAGAAATGTTTGAGCTTATTCAAAATTCCAATATTTCTAGACAAAATTTTGCTTACAAAATTAACATGAGTTTTCCAGGATAATTCTTGGTCAATCCAACAGTAACTGTCCAAAGCCCTAAAAACTTTGTGTTATTAACCTGCTTTAAGCATAAATCATTTATTTTGATATCATATGGAACAACATTCAAAGAATTACTGAATACCATATGATGAATTTTTTCTGCGTTCAAGGATAATTTGTTCGCATATATCCAGGATTGCACGGACCTGAGCTCAGTATTCATCATATTTATTAATGCATTAGGGTCTCGATGTGAAAAAAACAAGCTTGTGTCATCGGCGAAACAAATGAATGACAAAATTTGCGATGATTTTGGGAGATCGTTTATGTATAAGATAAATAAAAGTGGGTACACCTTTATGGTACACCTTTTAGAATATTATCTTGTTCTATATACACTGATTACTGAGTAACGATATGACATAGTATTCTTCTTGCAAGCATCACGAAATCTATGTACAAAGTGGTCGAAGAATTATGTAGTCAATTCATTCATTTTAATACAGATTTTAGCATTGGAATAATTTTAGTTGGTCAAGATAATTATCCGTTCTCCGTAACACACCTATATGTACACACCTATCTATTTTGTATCTACAGTTTTACAAGCCAGCTTTTATGTAAGCCCCATCATTACTATCTGTTATTTCTTTGTGACACCTTTATATCATGATATGGCCATTATCATGTGCTTAGTAACAGTATGTTTTGTTTTGGTTTTTTCCTCAATTAAAAGACATGGTTGTATACATTTTTGTAATTTCTTTGAGAAAATTGGAAATACGAAAATTAATTGAACTGAACTGTTATTTGTTTTA
The DNA here is from genome assembly GCF_040938485.1 of Diadema antillarum. Lineage (NCBI taxonomy): Eukaryota > Metazoa > Echinodermata > Echinoidea > Diadematoida > Diadematidae > Diadema > Diadema antillarum. Next base: position 2,598,700 of record NW_027270916.1, read on the forward strand.
TAAGAATGAGCTATGAATGAGATATGGAGGCCCTATGGATTTACTCTAGGTATGTGTGGACTAATTATTTATACTTTTGGTTTGTATAGGCGTAAGAAATAACCGACTTTCAGAGGAGACTATAGCATTACTGAAAAAAGTGATGAATTCCCACATCTAGAGTGGAGGCTATAAACTAGACCCCAACTGAGTAAAAATGTATTAAATGCTTTAAATCTATTTTTCCTAGTTCATTTAACTACGCTGACTTTAGAGATTATAATGGTACTGTTTATGCCCATGTGCGTATAGGCGCATCCAAATAGACTGGTTTCCTATAAAATTGATTTATTCAAATGTATGGATGTTTCTTTTGTCCTGGCTTGGCAACGAGCTATTCTATCAAATTGCACTAAGACACATTTTTTTCAATAACATATACTTGGAATAAAGTTGAAATACACTCGTTGTCGCTACTATAGGGGCAAAACGAGCAAGCTTGCAGGTTGTCAAGAAATCCTATAGTCAGAAAAGCATTCATAAAATTTGAGTATGTAAGTAAACCGGTCTATCCAATGTCAATTGAAATTGGTTTACGTAAATATAATCAGGCTTGCATGGACAGAACAAGGACCTTCTCTTCCTTTTCTCATTATGTCAGCAGGTAAGTGGAGTTATTACCCAGAGCAAGTATGTAATAATAATCTATTCATGTGGAGACAAACATGTGCCTAATAATAGTCTGTGCCAAAGGTAATTTCATCTCACGTCACCATAATGATAATGATATTCATATCTAACTACCCTTCCCCCACCCTTGCCCTCACAACAGCCTACCAGATAGTGCCAATCATGAAATCTTGCAGTGATTATTGGTATAGTGCGCACTAGCAAAATGGCTTTGTCTTTATACAGAACATGATGCAGAATTACATGAAAAATATACGGGTAGGGGAGGAAATGTGTGGTGCAAAATTAATGCTTATGAAAGAGATCACATTTGGCATGCTAAACGCAAGGTAAGGTGTATGAGGGTGAAGAGAGGTTACAAGAGTATAATGAAAATTGAAGTGATTTCACGTAAGTGCATGTTTGGGATGGTGAATTTAGATGAAGCTCGTAAAACGTTTATTCGAAGCAGCGTCTCGTAATAATTGTGGTCAAAACATTTTGTGCAGACCATCGTTACACAGGGCAGACGAAATCAAACTTTATAGGGATAACGATCATAAAAATGGTACGAGGAATTATCATCACTGCATTATAATGAAACCTCTAATGTCTTGTTGTCACAAGGCTCATATGATGGGTAAATGTATAAGATTTTATAGAACAATATGAACACTTTTCAAGATTGTATATGCTGAGATTGTAAGGAAAGTGGGTATTTCGCACGGGTCGCAGAATTTCCAGAACATTTGCAGATGGAATTAATCATGACTTGTATTTTTATTCATTTTTTATCGTTTATCGTTTTCTTTTTTCGATTCTCTTTACAGAGAAATGTGTGCGTGAGAGTGTGTGTGGGCGGCCTCCATGTACCATGGAAAGCAGCTACTGGATATACTATGCGAGATCTCATCCGAAGTGAACGGCATAATTCAGATATTATAGTAAACAAAAATGCTTGGAACTCTAGATACATGATATTTCCAAAGGTTACAACACATGTACTTGTCCCATGATTGATTTTTAATTTGGCTACATACTTACTTGCTAAGGCTACGATAACAACTCAGGGCAGCGACTGGCAGATTCGCGGCCTGCCCGGTTGCCGCTGGAATTTAAGCATCGCCCAACGATTTTTGGAGAAGTCGAGCCGGCTGCACAGCCCCATCGATGCCTGAGCGATGCCCTGCCGATGTCCCGTTGATCACTGGTCGATTTTTAGGGTCAAAGCTTGGCAAAATTGGGGGATCTTCTCCGAGTAGCGTCCAGGTAGTGACCGAATGATGATCCACCGATAACCGGACGATCTTCAACAGACAACCGCGAAATTTAAAAGAACAAAAAAATCGTCCTGGTGATCAGCGGGATATTGGCAGTGTCCCGTATCTAGACGTATACCGGTGGAAGCCCGACTGTCTCTGCCGAGAATTTCTCATGAGTGGCCGGGGTACATCATTTGGCCATCAACAGTAACGTTTTTGCCCTGAGATCTTGATCTGAGATCTCAACAAGGTCTACGATGCCGTTGATGTTACCTCAACAACTACGTATGCCAGCGAGAGCCACAAGCTCAGCACGTTTGTGATGACAAACTGTACAACCATATAAATTATGTCTTTGTAACAAACACCTGTATTGTATATGTATGATTTGTCACATGAGAAAGACATGAACGATACATGTATGTCAAGTGAATGGAGTCTGATAAAGTATATTGCAAACTTACAAAAGAAATTTCCTGCACCTTATTCTTTTCAAAGCGCTACAGACACTGGCAGAGTTGTATTAACAGTAAAAAAAAAAATCAAGGTATGAAATTTCGTCAACCTCAGTTGTATAAGAAACCAAAGATGAATAGATCTCTGTGGAAAATAGTTCAAATTAAAAGGAAGTAGAAACTAAAGATACAAAATTTCTTTGATAATGTTGATGGTATACTCCTATATTTGTGTGTTACAAAATATCTTTGCCCTGGCGTAATTGGCTAGGCCCCAGTCACACATAAACACCGATCCTTCAAGGATCTACACGGTGATCGGGAAGATCCGGGATAGTTCGGACCTCGATGGAGTGTCTGTACACACGGTATCAACACGGTAGCAAGACGGATAAGGCCGGAAGAACGCGACGTCTACACGGACAAACACGGCATCTACACGGATCAATACGGCAGCTACACGGCAGCCACACTGACCATCCCGGATTGTTCTGCAAACACGGCAATCCCCGGATGACATCGGATGTTTCTAATTCCCCAGTCACATATAAACACGGATGCTCACGGATCTACACGGCAATCCCCGGATCACGTGTGCGATGATCCGGGGAGATGCGGAATTGATTTGCCCCGAATGGAGCGTTGACGAGCATTTATGACTGTACACACGGCATCAACACGGCAGCTACACGGATGAGGCCGGACTAACACGGCATCTACAAGGCATCTACATAGCGCTAACACGGACCATGCCGGTCAAAGCCGGCATCTATACGGTCCATGCAGGCAGAGCACGACGTTTACACAGACCAACACGGCAGCAACATGGACCAACACGGCAGCAACACGGATTAAAACGGCAGCAATACGGACCAACACGGCAGCTACACACATGCCACACCTGCAGACGAAAAAGCGAGCAAATTTTGAATTTTCATCAGTCTCCTTCTCGTTCTCGTCACATCAACATCGCTTTAGCTTCTTGCGTAAATCATCAAAAAAATTCACATATTAAACTGATATATACACGTTGCATCTTTAAAGGGATCGTATGGGCCATTCTCCGAAAAAGTGTGTAATTACAGTTGTACATGTGACAAAAATTCAGCATCACAGATTAAATTTTCCATTCATTTCTTACCAGTTCAGAAAATTTAATCCCGTAGGAATACATAACAATCAATGGGTTATTTTTGAAAGCTCTTTTTTTTCTAGAAACATTTCCAAACGCAGATTCCTTTTTTTACTAAGTCATGTTAAAACTACATGTCAGATACGTTACCAGAGGCAGCATCTTAGAAAATTGTTGATTGTCTGCTTATTTCTTGATTCAAAATGGCAATGCTCAGGTGAAACTCCAAGCTTCAACATAAACAAACATCATGGAAACATTTTTGAGTCAGGCTTGATCTAATCTGTAATAAAAAGGATCGTGATTTATAAAATGAGGCTAAATAGAAATCGAGAACATAGTATAATCTATATCGGCTTAAAATATGTTACCCTAATTTAACTTTTACCTGCATTTGAATTATATCAATAATCTCATTGTTTATGTATAAAACATTATGAATAAGTATTACACTTTTCCTAAATAGAAAATGCCAGGTAACATCTCTGCCAGATTAAACACATATTGGATCAGAAGAAGACCAGTGTGGTAACGTATCTAACGTAGTAGAAGTTCCGTTAGCGTGTACGTTTCAGACCCAAAGCCAATCATGCCAATAAATTGATTTTAATTGTAAGAACATCACAATGTGACTATTTCAGTTAAAACACCGCACTGCTAATCGTAAAGAATAATCTCGTCATAGATAGAAGACTAGATAACTCTTCAATCATGTCAATAAAACTTTGAGATACACATGAAATACGAGAACCAACAAACATAAATCCACAATATTTTTTTTTATATATAGTTCAGAAATTCTATAATTACACGAAAAACAGTAAAAATGAAATTGGAAAAGATTTTTTTTGCAAATAATACACATGAGTTCAATTTTCCTCTGTACCTGTCTGTAATAAATTAGGCCTCAAGAAGCGATAAATGATGGTAACGTATCTGACGAATCATTTATGTTCATTGACACATTTAACTACCGATTTACATCAAACCCCGATCACTGAAACATGCGATTCAAAAACCCGATCTTTTTTAATCTTTATGGAGATAAGATGCAAAATTATAATGAACAAAGGTAGACCGTTCATGTAGTCGTGTTGGCTGTGAAGTTGACAACATAACACGAGTACCAGACTGTAGCCCTTAAAATCTCGGTAAGTTGATGTTCACAGACAAAAATTTATTGTAATTATAAAACACACAACACAAACACACACACACACACACACCACCACCACCACCAAAAAAAAAAACACACACACACAACAAAGCAGAGATATAATGGATTTGGAACGTATATCTGACTGCACTTTTTGTTAATGACATAATTCTAAGGGATAGTACAGTTCTGGTTTAGATGAGGATTCACGTTTTAACATTTTGCAAGATAATCGAAGTCCACTTATACGACATAGTTCCAAGAGCATACAATTCTAAGAGGAATTAAAAGTTTATTTCATGAAATTCGGTTAAGAAATGGCTGAGATGTCCCAGATAAAGTAAAAGAAAGATGTCCAAATAAAAGTAGATGGGCCATCATATTTTGTTAGGACCTCTTTCTTTTACTTTATTTTGGATGTCTTGACCATTTCAAAACCGATTTTCATAAAACTTTGAATTCCTCTTAGAACTGCATGTTCTCTTGGTAAGTCTCAATTTGATTCTTTTGCAGTTCAAGTTGGCAGCTCCGCAACTTCAATCTCATCTCGTCATCCATGGTGATGCTGCGCCTGTGGCAGCAGAGAGAAGTGAGATGATGTTGAAATCTCCCCCAATTTATAGGGAAGTCGAGTGGGTCCGTGGGGTCTTGATGTCAAAAAAAAGTGATGGACTGCCAAGGATACTCCCGGCACCTAAACGGTCGTTCCAGGCATCAACACGGACCTTCCCGGCATTTACACGGCAGCCACACGGACCACCCCGGATCGCTCTGCCAACACGGCAATCCCCGGATAACGCCGGATATTTTTGACATCCAAACGTTGCCGTGTTGACATGCCGGATGTCCCCGGATGTCCCCGGACATACACGGATGTCCCCGGCGTCAACACGGATCTCTCCCCGGATCACCCCGGATCAGATCCGGGGTGGTCCGGGGTGGTCCTGGATGTCTATGTGACTGGGGCATTACCACCAAAAGTTGCCGTGTTGGCCTCTCGGATGACCCCAGATCAACACGGACATACACGGATGTCCAACGATGTCCAAGGCGTCAACACAGATCTCTCCCTGGATCACCCCGGATCAGATCCAGGGTGGTCCGGGATGATCCGGGATGTCTGTGTAACTGGGGCATAGCAGAACTCGTCGCCCGGGCACCGAGCAGGCTGATTTTGGGGGTTCTGATCACGTCCTAATGCCCCAGTCACAGAGACATCCCGGATTACCCGGACAGATCCGGGTGATCCGGGGAGAGATATATGTTGACGCTTTCGACATCCTTGGATATCCGTGTATGACCGTGTTGATCCGGGGACATCCGGGAGGCCAACATGGCAACTTTTGGAGGTCAAAAACATCCAGCGTCATCTGGGGATTGCCGTGTTGGCAGAGTGATCCGGGGTAGTCCGTGTGGCTGCCGTGTAGCTGCCGTGTTGCTCCGTGTATATGCCGTGTTTGTCCGTGTAGACGCCGCCCTCTTCCGCCCTTATCCGTGTATCTGCCGTGTTGATTCCGTGTGTACAGTCATACCAACGCTCGTCGACACTTCACCGAGGTCGAAATTATCCCGGATATCCCCGGATATCCCCGGACCTCCCTCGATCTCCCCGGATCTCCCCGGATTACCGTGTAGACCCTTGAGCATCCGTGTTTATATGTGACTGGGGCATAAGAACGACAGATTTTAATAAACTGGCAAAAGAATCAATATAACAAACATTCTTAGCTCGCAAGTGCAAGTGAATGTTCGCCGTTAAGTATTAGTGTCTTTAGAAAAATATTTCTGCAAATTTTGCAGTCACTTACTAGTATTACAGAATCTATGCAATGCAAAAATGCATATTGAAGTGCTGATATATGATACCCTCAACATTTTCTTTAATGTGCCAAGATGAATATGTGTATACCTGCCATGTGATAATTTACAGTCAAAAGCTTAAATGTCAAATATATCTTTTCGATTATTTTTCTTTAGGTTACTTAGATGCACTCACACACACACAAAAAAAAAAGAGCAAAGACCAAGATTCTGTCAATGACATCATCTGTCAATCACTATAGTAAAGTACTGATACAATGTACGATTAACAAAAGACATTGGAATGCTTTTTTCCCTCGACTGAAAGACTGAGCATAATTTGCACGATCCCACATTATGCTTAACAAAAAACATTGCATGGAAACATGCAGGTTATTCTCAGTCTGGGGTAAGGCAACTTCCATTGTCTTCTGTATATACATCATATTAGCATACTTTAAAAGTGATTGGCAGATGATGTCATTGACAGAATCTTGGTTTGGATGGTCTCTTTTTTTCTCATATTCAAGTGTAATTTGAACAAAAAAATAGTAGAGGAATTATCTAAAATATATGGCACATGATATTCAGGTATTCTTTTGGTGACATATGGATGTTCAGTGTAATAGAAATCAATATATGACATGTGCTATTTGCATTTGAGGAAAATGTCCTTTACAACATCTCTCACTCGATTAGACGTAGTGGCGGATCCAGAGGGGGCGCAACCGGCGCACACCCCCCCCCTTTATTTTTCGTTAAAAACAAAAGAAATTAAAGAAAAAAGTGAAACGAAACCTGGAAGTGGCGCCAGAAATATTAGTTGTGCCCCCCCCCCCTTTGTATTATAGAATTCCTGGATCCGCTCCCCGAGACGCGTCCATCAAAGCAATCTCCATGTCATAGCCAGTTCTCCTAGTGCTTACAAGTTCACAATAGACTCTGATGTGATTTTGTTTAGAATCAATTATGTTAGCCCCCCCCCCCCCTCTTGAAAGTCGAAAAAAATATGGGCAGGATTTAAAATTGTATAACTAATGATAGCACAAGACGTATAACATTGGAGAATAACATTTTCACACTCTGATGTCCATATCATAGCAATTAACAGTATTTAAACAAATACAGTACATCACATTGTGTTAACACTAAACAGTGCTGAAACATTTTGATAATCATTTTAGTATAGAGCTTGTGTATAATCCTATAGTACGCGGACTCTGGTGTCCTAAGGTACAGACAAAAGATTAGTTTAAATGTATTGATTATCATTGGGAGCAGTGATTTTAAACATGTTCGAGATACTATTTGATGCATACACTTGTGTGTGTAGGTCAGATGTATCACAAAACATCCTACCCTATTAAAAAAATGTGATAAACCTAAGTTATAGCAACATTACTATTTTCCCCACTTAACCATAATTAGACGGTTTAAACTAGAAACATTTTTATTATAATTACAATTATATGATTAGTTTTTTGAACATTTTGTACAATTTGTACATTTGTACATTTAACAAAACATAACATTGATTATACTGATTAAAATTTTTACATTGGTTGTTTCTATCCCTCACTGACATTTTAGAATTATTGTGAAGCACTAAAGCTGTGTTTTTGTTTCATCTGCAAACAATAAATAATGTCAGCATTTTGGTTGGCTTCCTTGGTACGGGATATGGGTGGTAAAATTAGGAAGCATGCTCTTCATGTCTTTCGTGAACTTAATTCAAGTGGGTCTGTGGGGGCAGCAGCCGTCTGGTCGCTGGCCTCTTCCAGCGAGACATCGCTGGCGCAGGACGGCGTTTTGTCGGCAAGATTGAAGGCGCCACCAGTAGGTGCTTGTTACCGTATGGCGCCACTTGTGGGAGTGTATATTCGGCAACACCTCGAATTGTCTCTTTTCTCAATTAAGAGAATTTATCATAGCCGTACTATGAGGTCGAAAATTGTATAGTCCTTTCTTTTCTCACATCCATTTTGAAGGTGTTGAAGTTATGCACCGACAAAAAATCTTGCGAAAATTCGGGAGCTTTCTGAAAAGAGTTACCTCTACTCACGTAAGCATCTTGAGGTCACACACACTTTGTTAGGCCTAGATTTCAGCTTTTTTTTTCATTATTGCTCTTTCTTTCACCCTTACATTGTTGAACTTTTCCCCTCCACCCCTCTCATAGGAAGACGAACCGAAGCGACCCTTTGTAAATGGCTAGTCGTACAGGCTTTGCGTGTACAATTCTGATATGACCTTGTCACACCTTTCCGGGGTTGTTGCGAGTGGGGTTTTTCCAGCACGAAGGAGAATTTTCTGCGGGCGGACAAGGATGTTGGCGAGTAACGTACTTGCGTCTTACCTGCTAGCACCTGCTACTTACCTGCTACTTGCGTGTATTCCGTGTTACCTGCGTGAGAGCTTCGAAACTGATCCGTTTTCAGTTATACGAGGCTGCGAAGTACCTGCCTTATAACAACAGCGAAGTACCTGCGTAGGAGTTGCCTGCGAGGTGCTGCCGCTAAGGGCCTCCTACTGGTATTCTGCGTGTACCTCTGCGAGCAAACCCCTGCGACTCACTCGGAACGAGTTTTTAGCATGCTCAAGGCCTAGCTTGTCACACTGTGTATGGGGAAGCCTTGCGGGTTGACTTGCGGGGGAAAAAAAATTGCTACCCGGACCTCCAAGCAGTTGGCCCGCACCTGGCAGTAGGCCCTACATGGGATTGTGTATAGGCCTACCTAGCGCGTATCTCGCCCGTTGCCCGGAGGTGTGCACGCAAGTCTAATTTACCCGCAGCCACGACCAACACTTTTTCCGGGTGAGTCGCGGGGATTGCCCGCAGAGGTCCACGCAGAACACCAGTAGAAGGCCCGTAGCTGCCGCAGGTCACAGTCAGTTGACACGCTTGAAGTACGTAAGTTGCCCGTGGATCAATGCTTATGCGCCGGAAGCGCATGGCATCTGCGGGCATTCTACGAGCATAATACAGGTGTTTTACTGGCAAGGAACGGTGTCGAAACTGCAAATACCCGTGTAGCTGGTCAATTATGCGGATGTGGAGCGAGCTATACGAGCAAATTGCGTGCATGCTGAGGATCAGACTGCCTTTCTGCTGGTTAGTTGAGAGTCGGCTGCGGCCAAGAAAATGACATTCTGTGGGACTTCTGCCATATCAACTTCCTTCGCAGGGATTCTTTCATCGATTTGTCAGCCCTCACTCGAGGACACTGACACGGAGGTCACACGGAATGCACGTAGGCCTATGTAGAGCGTGAGTAGAACGGATCCAGCAGTTAAGAAGCATGCGAAACTCGCCCAAATCCTTGTCCGCCTGCAAAAAATTGTCCTGTGTGTTGGAAAATCCCCACACGTAACAAGCCCGCGTAGCTTGCCCGAAAAGGTGTGATAGGGCCTAAACTTGGCTGCGGGTAAATATGACTTGAGTGCGCAACTCCGGGTGAGTGCGGGTGAGATACGTGTCAGGTACTGTCATGTGAGGGTCATTTGCGGGGACCTCCGGGTAGCAAAAATTGTTCTTTGCATGTCGCACGCAAGGCTTGCCCGGAAAGGCGTGACACGGCCTTTATATAGAGAGAGCTTCCGTTAGCACAAGGACAAAGGACGCAAACCCTATGATACTGACGGTGGTATAGTACAGGGGCTGCGGAATCACCCCCCCCCCCCCCCCCCCCTTGGCCACCAACACACACACACATTCACGCACACAAACACACATACATACGCACACACATGCGCGCACACCAGGGATGCCAAGTTAAAAAAAAAAAAATTATGAGTGAGATTTTCATGACTCGGCATCTCGGCATGCGAATGTGTGGGAGCGAGGTTGTAGGAGGAGTGTTGGCCTCCCACGGTAGGGAGCTTTTTCAATTTTTAGCCCTTAATGGTGCGATCAGGTGCATACTTAAGTGACTATTTTTTACTTATTTTGAAAGACAAAAGGGAAATATACCTTCAATTGCAACTATCACTTTAATCTTTTGAGCTATGCTCATTATTATAGGCCCAAGTTGCAGACATCGCCCGATGCGTGAGATCGTGAGATGGCCCCTGATGCTTGAGTCTCACGCAGAATGCGTGAGACTTGGTAGCTCTGACATACACACACACATACACACACACACACACACACCACTTTGGGCTCGTCGAAAAAAAAAGAAAATCGGAATATTGCCAAACAAAATATCACAGTAAAAGCTATGACTCTCCCTAAATTTCCCCAGGAGATAATTCCCGTCGAAAAATAAGGGGGGGGGGGGGGTAACCATTGACCCCCCACCCCCCCCCCCCCCCCCCCATCAGCCAGTAGTCATTTGGGGTTAAGTCCAATTTTTATGATGAATAGGTAGGAGAAATTCGAAGAGAAAGACTTACTGATAAAGGCGCTACAGATACCCTTAGCATTGCCGTTACACACCAATGAAATACGGATTGATCTTCCAAGCACTGGAAACTTGTGAGTTTATGCGGTTTGTATCGCAGCATCATCATCATGTTTTGCGCTTCTTTTTTTTTAATACGCGTGTACTTCGTGCTTACATTCTTTTGAATCAGTCTCATCCTGTGGTCGCTTGAAAGTGCTGCGGCAGGATCAATGTAATTTTCGAGTGGAAATGCATACCCGTATATCATAGGCTCAGAATGAAGAATATAACAAGAAGGCATGAGTAACGCGATAAAATGCAACCACATTCACCGAATTTAGACATAGTGCCTAATGTTGCCAATATAGACTACATACTGTTCATAATATTCTACATTTAATTTAATCTATAGAATACTAGGCCTACTGGTTGTGTACTTTGAAATGTGTCTGAAAAGAAAACCGCGTCCCTTTAATTACTGTAGTTTGTAGGCCTATTGCCAAAAATACGTGTAACGCAGACCGCGATGATAATAATGTTTAGTTTTTATTAAATAATGTTCCATTGTTCCTGTGTTTGACTTTGAGCTATTTTGGGTTCTTGCATTTGTTTTCGTTCCGTATCCCACGTCGCCGAAAACCCACCCACGAGATTCGCTTTGGTAACGGAGGGGAACTCTTCCTCACAAAGGCTTTGGAATCGTGCTTGTTTGAAGTTGTTATAAATTTAGCAACTAGTGGGTGGGACAAGGACTCCAGCATTCATTTCTCCATGCTCTATGTATCAAACTATTGTTATCCTGAACAAAACGCTGCTATTTTTAGATTGTTTCTCGCTCTAAAGAGTTTTCAGACGTGAAATATGTGTGAAAGGTTATTTGTTTTAAGTTGCATACCTGAGGACAATATTCATTAGAGAATAGGCCTCAAACAATTGTAGTCATTATCACAATACTCATACGATCAAAAGGGAATGAAGGTGGCGTACAAAACACATATCATTGTATATATCTCTCTTATTTTAGTATCAAGGACAGGCTGACTATTGTTTTTAAATCTTCACTCTTCAGTTCTGGTTGATGTGAGGATTTAGTTTTTAACGTTTTGCGAGATATTCAGAAACGACTCTATGAGATGTCAGAGAGCATGCAATTCTAAGGGGTATCAAAAGTTCATTTTATGAAAATCGGTTTTGAAGTGGCCGAGATATTGCAAAACAAGGTGAAACAAAGAGATCCTAACCAAGTTGTGGCCTGTAGTCTTTTATTATTACGTTTACCGGTATCGCTTTTTTGGATATCTCAGCCATTTGAAAACCGATTTTCATCAAATAAACGTTGAATCCTTCTTAAAATTACATGCTATTTCATATTTCATAAGAGGTTTCTCATTATTTCACTTAGGAATGTAAAAAACATAAATCCCCACCTCAACCAGTACTGTACAGCCCCTTTAATACACATCAAGTTCTCAGAACGTATCTCGATAATGCAGATGCAAGTCTAGGTCCATGTCTTTTCTGGAGATGTTGAAGGGAAGTCACGACTGGTATCATGTACATGCATTATTACCTGCTATATCTAAATAATGAACACACACACACATACACACACAAACACACACACACACACAAACAGGCTCTAACTCGCTCACTGTAAACTGCCCTAAATATCAGGAACACCGAAACCATACCTTTTAAAGGGTGTGTACAGTTCTGGTCGAGGTGAGGATTTAGCTTTTAACGTTTTGCGAGATATTCAGAAACCACTCAATGAGATGTCAAAGAGCATGCAGTTCTAATGGGTATCAAAAGTTTATTTGATGAAAAACGGTTTTGAAATGGCTGAGATATCCAAAAACAAGGTGAAACAAAGAGATCCTTATAAAGTTGTGGCCTGTTGCCTTTTATCATTATCACTTTTTGGATATCTCAGCCATTTGAAAACCAATTTTCATCAAATAAACATTGAATCCTTCGTAAAATTACATGCTCTCTCATATTTCATAAGAGGTATCTCATTATCTCACTTCAGAATGTTCAAAACATGAATCCCCACCTCAACCAGTTCTGTACAGTCCCTTTACATATCAGTCACACAGGTTAGCCAAAGAGTAATAAATAAATTTCATGTTCAGCCTTTAACTTAGGGTACACAAATAAGGATAAAAGTTTCTTTTATTCCATATCTCAAAAAGAACATGATTGGATAACTAACACTTTAAGATAATTATATCTTTAAGTTAATGTATGTACAATGTAGCTCACGTCATGATTATTTAACTCTGTTAGGAAACCCCACTCCATGACTTGTGTTTGGGAAACCAGTGTCTCGCACTTGACAGGCCTATACAGTGTACTTGTCACTGGCTGAGAATTGAAACACCATTCAATGGCTCAATCACTATTCAATATATGAGACTTGCAGCAACATTAAGCCTGTCAGTCTTAAAACAACATTCAATGGCTTAGGCTTCAAATATGAGACTACATTCTTCATGGTTCAGGCTTCAAACAGGCAGAGTCTCAAACTTAAGATACCATTTAATATCTCGGACATGAAACATTATAATGGTTCATGCTTTTACCAGAGGGATGGTAAAGTGTTGTTGGAGATGAGGATTGAGCTTTTAATTTTTTCTGAGAGACTAAGAACCACATATGAAAATGTTACAGAGCATACCATTTTAAAGGGGATGGCTAGTAACCGATCAGTGGGAATCAGTGGGAATGCTGAGGGATGATTGTTCCAATCATTGTGGGATTTATTTAAGAGTACATTATATATCTACTGTTGTGTGAAAATTATTTGCTTCAGAACAGTCTCATATTCAAGTAATGCCCCGTCACTGACCAGAGACGATTACCTGAAAACATTAAACTGCACATTACTTGAATATGAGACCATTCTGAAGCAAATAATTTTCACACAAGAATAGATATATAGTGTACTCTTAAATGAATCCCACAAGGATTGGAACAATCATCCTCCAGCATTCCCACTGATTCCCACTGATCAGTTACTAGCCATCCCCTTTAAGAGGAATTCAACGTTTATTTGATATCCAAAAATAAAGTAAAACAAAGCAATCCTCATAAAAGGTGGGTCCCACCTTTTATTAGGATTGCTTTGTTTTGGATATCACGACCAATATTCATCAAAATAAACATTGAATTCCTCTTTGAAGTACATGCTCTTTCATATTTCATAACAGGTTTGTTTGATTGACTGATTAAAAGGTCTTTATTACAAATCTGATTTGGCGACTACCAGTCAAATGGTACAGGTGCTTCTCATTATCTTTAAAAAGATAGTGAGAAACCTGATGCCAGGTGTCAACCAAAACTTTACAATCCCTTTATGGGCTTAGGCTTGAAATTGTCGCCTGCCAGAAGGGTCTAAGGCTTGTGTGTTCAAAGAAATAAAAAAATAACGATTACAGCATAACATACGAAAGAGATTTCAAAACTGTATTAAATTATGTCGCAAAACCAAAATTTGATTTTGGGTCGAAATTTCATGCTCGGGCCCTTCTACCTGGCAGGCGATAAATTATGCAATTTGTTCATCTGTCAATGGCTTACAAATAAAAACACCTGACGAATCTAAAGTATGCCAGACTTTTCACACTCCTAGGCTTGGTACCACAAGATTCAATGTCTCCAGGTTGGAGAAAAATTCAGTGGATCAGGCTTAGACCAGGGCCCCGTCTTATAAAGCCTTCAAATCAATCACAAGTCCCCAAATCAATCGCAACTTGCATTGAAGCTCACATGAAACTTGTGATTGATTTCTATCACAAGTCTTTATAAGACAGGCCCCAGATTGTTTTCTCCCAGGCTGTACTTCATCAAGTGTGGATGACAAGACAATATAGTTTTCACATTTCACTGCAGGAAGCATTCTGAGCATAGATTCCCAATCATGAGTTTGCATTAAAATATTTCACACACATTATGCAAAAAATACTTTCTAAATTCAATACTTATCAATATACTGTACATTTGTATGAAAAAAAAAATAGATTCATAATTTGTTCTGCACTCTTAAAAAGAAGTTCATTTTTCTTTGTTCTCTTACATGAAGAAATAATCATACATACATCTATGTGCAGGTTGCTTTGAATTTGTCACACCAATTGTTATGCTGATTTAATTTGTCACAGCAGGGATCTTGAATGCAATGGTCAGGTTTAGTTAGGCAAGTCCTCTGAAACATTATCTCTTTGCGATGCATCAGTTACAAACCTACATGCACTACACACGAGTGTCAAGACAGTATGCATGCACAATAATTCTGGTAAGTGTGCTATCCTCCTGCATTCTTTCCCAAACATTTTGGAAATGGACAGTCATCACCATGTAACATCACATTGATCATTTGTCTTTGGTTGTTGTTAATACAAGAAGGAATAGGTGGACGGATTATGCTTATCGTTATACAACAACAATCAGTTTCATCTGTCCTCTTCTGCAGGTTGATGAAGAGGCTTCACAGGAATGACGGGAGAAGCTTGTTGTGCTACTTCTGACAAGGCTCATTCTCTTCTACCATGCTTTGGGATTGATTTGATGTTTCTACAGGGACTTTCCCCTCCGTATCCTCCTCATGGTTTTCTTGCACGTTCTGTGGTACATGATCCTTTGTGACACCGGGGTCAGCTGCCGCGGCTGGGCCAACCGGAGGAGCTTTCTCGCCAGTTTCTCTGGACTCTGGCGGGGTAGCATTGTTACTCTCACCCTCGTCATCAGCAAGGTAACCCCTGCTTCGGGTGCCAGTTCTGTTTACCCCAGGGGCGGCTGAAGACATGGTTTCTTCCCGTACCAGGTCTCCCTCTTCCTCCTCCTCCTCTGCAAGTGGAGTTAAAGACGATGCCGCTGTGCTTTTGCTCGCCACCTCCTGAATGTCGTAGTCCATGTCGAGCCCTGCAGGCTCTGGTGACGGGGGCGGAGCAACTGGAGCCAGGATCAGCTCAACCTTCTTGTTAGACAGGCGGTCCATCTTGCGGTCAGGGGAGGCCATGTAGTCACGCTCATCCACTACGGGCCACACCTCTGGTGTAACTGTTGGCGGTAAGGGTGTCATGGCTGGAGCTGGCGAACCCACTGCCTTTTCTGAGGCCTGGGCCAATACACTGGTAGCAGCATCATACGGTGATGCTGACTCAGGCCGCTGTACCGGGGTGACCATTGGGACTGCCTCTCTGGTATCAGTGGTTGCCGTGGTGATCAGCCTCTCCTGCTCCTTCAGATTCGCCTTCTCCTCCAGTGGCACATTAGCTCCAGATGGAGTGGCAGTGGGTCTTGCTTGGGGCTCAAACTTGGCTGGTGTCTGCTCCTGCGACACTGAAAGGCCGCCTGTAATAACCGCCTCCCTCTCTATGCTCTCTTGGTTTGGAAGCGTTGGCGCTCCATACGGCACCCTCAAGATCTGCGTCGATGTGTGTGGTGTGGTACTGCTATGAATTGCATTCTGCAAAATTGAAGGGACATGCAAAATGTAAAATGTCAAAGATTGCTCAAATGTTAAGACCAATGCACAGTTCTAGAAGACCTTTGCTTGTTAAGTTGTTATGATATGTAATTCATAGTTTCTACTGACTCTGTATCCCTTTCTACTACTGAACCCTCTCTGCATATACATACAAAACATATTTGAGACTTATAACAGCAGCATTACGAAAAAAAAAAAGCAGTCCCTACTCTTCCTAACTATCTTTTCACTCATCAACTTACTCACAGAGCCCATTACAGGCCCTGCCTGTGACTTCATGCAGCATTAATCACTTACCATTTCCACAAAAACCAGGGGGGTGTTTCATAAAGCTGTTCGTAAAGTTACGAACAACTTACGAGCGACTGGTGATCAGTTCTTGTGCTGAATTATGGAAATTCTGATAAGCATAGCACATCAGAACTGATCACCAGTCGCTCGTAAGTTGTTAGTAACTTTACGAACAGCTTTATGAAACAGGGCCCTGGGATCACTGGGGTAGTATACCGATGATATTTGTATCATAGTCATCACATGTGTGGTGAAATGCATAACGTACAGCAAGCACATTGCATTGATTTGTGAGTGCTTGCATACCAATCTCTTTTTCTCTCGCTCTCCCTGGTTAATACAAAAACAAAAAAAGGAATTCAGTACAGGGTAAATAGATAGCAAATCATAAACTATTCATGTGATTGCCATCCAAAAATCTACTGACTCCATCTTTGTATGTTGTCATCTAAAATAAGGACCAAGTTTCTTCAGGTTGCTGTAGGTCATGGCCAATCATCAAAATGATATCCTGTATGCGCTGTTATTTTCGCGTACAGATATTTTCGCAAATGAGGAGGTCATAGACATTTTTGCAAGATGTTGTTTTTGCAAACTGACAACGAGGCTAACTCAAATGCACTATCACCCAAGCGCATTGAGACATTTTTGTGTGTTGTTGAATTCGCAATCCAACTGTGATTCGCGAAATTGAAATGAAATGAAAGACTGTACGAAACAGGCTGTAAATAATCACACTTAGTCCTATGACACAGTTGAGTCTCTAACTAGTACTCTTCTTACACCCAGATAAAGCAACCATTATACAACTAAAATGTACCAGCTTAAGAACTTGATTATGATTGTCCCTATGACGCAATCCAATTAATTTAGTTAAACGTGATGTTCCCCATACTTTTAAGTTGAATACAAACGAATGCAAACCTACAAACCTTGAAAAGCAATTCATGCACATGGAAACGCAAATAATACATTTTTTTCTTTCAATCCTTCTTATCCAATGGAACATCCATTTCATGAATGAATAGACAAGCTTGTTAGTGAACTGCAGCAAAAGAAGTCAGCTCTCATTCTCAGGTTAACCTCATCCTGTAGATTTTGAGTGCGTGTGTGTGTTTGCGTGTCTGCGGTTTTATTTGGTTTACAGTCATGAATGGCAGCTAAGGAATGCACGCTGCCTCTACTGTAGATCATTATCCATATATTACACTAGACAGTAGGTGCACGCCTCAAAGGAAAGACAAATGCAAAGATAAGTCTACAAGTCACAGGATCCCATGCGGAACGTTGCGAACAATTGTAGACAATTCAAGTTACTCAACCCACGTCCGTGCATTGCTGATGCAACATTTCTGCTGATGAAAAAGACAACTAAATGGAGTTCAGAGCGTGACGACCAGTAGACTTCAAAGGAAAAAAACACACACACAGACAGACAAAACAAGCGTCTTGTTTAAGAAATAAATCTGGACCCAAAGAGCATTTTTGGAGTGAGAAGCAATTGTAAGCAGGGTAAACTGGGGGGGGGGGGGGGGGGGGGGGGGAGCAAACAAACAAACAAAAAATAGATAGAGCTTTATGAAATACCAGCTGAGAATTATCTCTTAAGCTAAATCAGCTTTGCGCACACAGTACAATGTATACTGGTTTCATGCACCTGGTAATATTGCCTGTTTGAAGTGGCCAATACTTCTCTTTATGCCTACTCTATAAAACAGATAATGCATGTGCTTGTTGCATAAATCAGAAGCATGCTGTAACTTTAGAATGGTCTAGAACACATCTGGATTTGCCTTGTGTACTTAAATCAGGCCAAAGAGACCTTAAGCACACAATCCCTGCCAACGCACTCAAACCTACGCACCAGGTATATCACAATAACTCCCTTTATTTCTTGCCTATTGTACTTCCCATACTTCCATCCTTATTTCCAAGGTGACACGCAGGAACTGACACCAGGGACCTCTGGAAGAGGGGCTGAATACCCCACGAACACAGAAAACTACAATGCCGCTTCTCGGAAGGCCAACAATGAAGGTTAGGAATCTAGGGACAATGGGCGCATTCAACAGGTCGACGGAAGCTAAATGCCCCCGCACCCCAGGGTTTAAAGGCTCCCACTTCATGAAAGGGTATAATCATATTATTCCCATCTCTATATCAGTGGTGCAGCTATACACGTACATTTATCATCAGAAATTATTGTCGAACTCTATGACATGAGGTTATGACCATAAAATTTCCTCTTAGATCTTACAATTTATCTCAAATCTTGAGACAGGAGAAATGAAATGTGTTGAGGTTTGGCCACATGGAAATGTAAAGATTATGATGGAACCGTGCTTGAGAATCTAACTATTCTGCACTAAAATACGGATCGACCACGGTACGAGCATGAAGGAGTTAGTTTTCTATGGGAATTTAGTACATAGTCACTAAAACAACAAGACAGTTACATAAGTTTATAATGGTTAAGTTTACATATGCTTTTAAGCTGTCACAATAAAGACTTGCAATACATCTGACCAATGGTAAGCCACGATGCATTGTGGAGGATACAAAATTCACAATAATCTTACTCATCTTCCAGCACAGGACTATAACATCAAACAGGTTACTCAGTTGACGAGAGCCACACAACCACATTCCTATCAGGTACCATACTCGAGAACTGAATCGCATCATCATTCGTTCTTTCCAAGAACTGTAAGGAGCTGGAATTCTCTGTCGTCAGAAATTGTTTCAGGGCCATCTGTGGGATCATTCCGTTACCAACTAACGGTTGATCACAGTAAATTTGTTATGTACTTGTAAATATCTGTAAATAAACTGTATTATAATGTAAATAGCTCAGACTGCAGGAATCTTCAGCCTATTGAAGGAGGCAGACTTAATCAGAAGAAGAAGAAGAAGAAGAAGAAGAAGAAGAAGAAGAAGAAGAAGAAGAAGAAGAAAGAAGGCAATGGAGAAGATAGGATCAACAAAATTACTGCCAGATTTGCCTTCCAGAGTAGAGCTTTACAACAGGGAGCAGTTTCTTCTAGATTTCAGAACACCGAGCCATGCTACTCTGTACTCGGCTAGATTCATTGTATCAATCTGTGATTGCAACGTAGGCTGTACTTCAAGGTTATGCTCAGCTGAACTTTAAATGAGACATGACAATACACTTAGCTAGGGTTCTGCCTTTTGACGAGCAATTATCAAAATCATGGGTTCTATCTCCACAACAGTGGTGGCACCTCCCCCCCCCCCCCCCACAGTTGGCAATGGTCCAACAAACTCCACAGCAGTTAGGGTGGAGTCGCTAAAATGGCCTCCACACAAAGAGGTTAAAGTACTGTCGGTAGAGGGGGGCTTCTGTGATACCCACTGTGAGTTGACTTGGGGTGATGTCCACCAATTTGTAAGGGTGCATCATTATCATTTTGCACAAGCCGAAAACCATGAAGAGCGAAGGATTTTTTTCATTGCAGGGAAAATATTATTACAGGGCTCCTGCACCTTTTACAAAATTAGATTCCATAACTTTTCCATTATAAATTTTAGATATCCAGGACCCTTTTTCGGACAGTAACCTTATGAAGTCCCAAGTCTATCAGATAAATAGTATCCATGTAAAGTGTGGTGTATAAACCACACCATACCTTCTGTTGTGGACAAGTTGGTCTAATTCATTCAGTGAAATGTTTTCCTAAAAAAAAAAAAAAAAAAAAAAAAAATAGCATTGCAAAAACGATAATCACTATAAGGCAAATAAGTATAAACATATCAATTTCCATGACTTTTGCATATTTACTTTCACTTTTACTTCTTAATTCTGCATTTTCCATGACATTTCAAGGCCTGGAAAAACATTTTCAAAATTCTATGACTTTTCCAGGTTTTCCATGACTGCAGGAACCCTGATTAAAAGATGTCAAAATTGACATATCTTTTTAGAAGGGATCTGTGCACTTCAAAAGAATGTGTAGAATACATTCTTTGGAAAAAAAAAATTATAAAAAACATCAAACACAGAGTTTCTTCCTGTCATATCCTCTGTAATACCTTTCCCCTGTATCATTATCTAAAGACAACACTAATTTGTTTTATTTGTGTATGTATGCATCTATTACCTATTTGCATATTAAAGAGATTGTACAGTTCTGGTTGAGACCTAATTTCAGGTTTCTAACATTTTTAGGTGAGATAATGAGAAATCTCATATGAAATATGAAAGAGCATGGACTTTTATGAGGAATTCAACGTTTATTTGATAAAAATTGGTTTTGAAATGGCTGAGATATCCAAAAAAGAACGATTCTAGTAAAGTGTGGGACCCACACTTTATAACAATCGCTATGTTTTACTTTGTTTTTGGATGTTTCAGTTATTCCAAACCCGATTTTCATCAAATAAACTTTGAATTCCTCTTAAAATGGTATGCTCTGTACTATATCATAAGTGTTTTCTTGGTATCTTGCAAACTTTTAAAAGCCCAATTCTCATCTCGACCAAAACTGTACTATCCCTTTAACTTATTGATAATCCATCTATCATACTTTTATCTACCTACATGTAAGCATTTAAGTAATCTCACTTAACATTCTATATGTCATCAATACATATTATTTATCAGTTGTTTTCTATCCATTGAACTATTTTTCATCACTGTGGTACGTCGATGTTATACCATTAGAGACAAATATGAAGCATAACATATAGAAAGGTAACATAAATGTAGCTCTTTGGTTAGAACTCATGCATTTCACACACAGCATAAAACATCAACACTTTTTTTTTTTTACTCGAAAATCTTTAACATGCATAAAACAGCATTCATATATAATTGAATTGGGTCATCATGGCGCTTCCCGCGGCAAACATGCCCCCCTTTTGACTAATGGCTGACTGCCCTCCATGAGCGCACGGAGCTTTGTATGCGTGAATTTATTGTGAGTTTTGGCTCTAACACAAATGATCCATCTATGGCTGTGGAATGGTCTTTGTATACTCCAAATATAGGGTGATGTCTGAGTTTTCAGACGTAAAATATCTTTTTTTTTTTTTTTTTTGGGGGGGGGGGTAGGGGGCTTTGAAATAGTGAGCTTTATGTCAGCGATGCATGTGCTTATCACACAACTCCTTTTGGGTTGGATTATGAAACAGCTGTGTTGCGCATGTGCACAACAAGACTTTTTGCGTAACACCCGCATTGTAGGAAGGAGTAGCATCGCAAATCTAAAGCTCGCTTTCAGTGCCACACAAAGATCTTTTCCATAGTCCTCCTCAATTATAGAGGTTACATCTCTTCTGTACAAAGAGCTATCTACGTGCACGCCCTCCGCCCTGGAATGCACAAACTGTGTATGGCAAGCAAAATGTGTCAGGAATCGCCTTCTGGATTTATCAAACATTTGAGTCAGGGTTGTGTAGCGCCATCATGTGTTCTTAGGATGTACAGTTACATTCTGGTATCATGAAGGCCAAATCTCAGCAATTGGCCTTAACACTTTAAATGCTAATTCATCAATATTATGACATGTTTAACGAATGATATACAATAATGATGATAGATTTTTTTCCCAAAAATGCTACAATCTATAATTACAAAGGAATTCACAAAATTGTGAATTTCTAGTTGGGACCCAAGGGTACTAAATACTGCACCATTTGCCCATTTGTATGGTGTGTTTTGGGGGGAACAAATATCTGGTGATATCTTGCTGAGAACCATATTTGCTCAAGGAGTGGCATACCATATAACTTTTTTTTTTGTCTTGAAGACACTATTCAACATTGTGGTTGCATGATTAAAATATTTTTGAAATTTGCTGACAGTAGGCCTATAACATTCAAAGCACACAATATCTCTCTAACATGATGCTATCACTATCAAATTATCCATGAAATGAATATCATCATGCCAAGAAACTGTTCACCTAATGGTTGTCTCATAGGATTAGTTATATGGAATTACTGAGTATGAGATAATTTGGCCACTCAAATTTCCACTCTTTGGGAGCAACTTTCACTAGTAACTCCACTTTTACTTCACAGCTCTATGTGAAATTGAAGAAACTTATTTTTTTCATTTCATTTCAATTTATTTTCATATTTCTCACATATATCACAATAAAGTATATAAATACGAAAATTATACAAAACATAATTCAGATGAGACTTCATCCGAATGTACAGAAGTTTGATTTGGTATAAACACGAGGTCTGTATGCATGCGAATTACACTGTGGTCATAATGCGAAAAAAAATATGATGGGGCCTGCGTAAAAGCATTAGCTTGTACAGCCGCAGGTCCCGTGAGTAATCAGATTAGGGGAAGTTTAAAGTACGGATGTTTTTTAAGACCAACTATATCTGGGGAAACCGATTAAAACAAACAAAACAAAAAATCCAATTAAATATATGTCACTAAATAAAAAAACAGAAAAACAGAAAGCTGAAAGGTCACATGTTGCAGCAGTGAACAACAACTGCAGAGATTCAAGGGGTGTGTTGCAGAGTATAGAAAATGGCGTAACTGTATGTCATAAATACATAAATAGAAGGTGGGATAATGAGATTTGTCGTGAATGTAAACAATACCGAAAGCTCAGGAGTAACATTCCAGCATGGGTCCTAAAACCAAGCATTCCGTGTGACCATAGTAACCGACAGCTGTCACGCGCGAGAGTTTCGATAACCGAGTGGAACAATAGGTGCATGAACAGCGCAATAGGCAGACTGTTCAAAAATAGTGTTCATGGTTAGGATCCCGCCGGACTAAGGTGGGATAGACAAGGGGTAACATGTAAAGAGCAACAAGAACTATACACTATACATGCCGTACAATGTAGCTGCTAAGAAGATATTGCTTCAGTTTTCGTTTGAATGAGGTTACAGTGGTACAACTTACAAGTTCCATGGGGAGTTCGTTCCAATATTTGGGCCCAGCGAACATAATGGTTTTTTTCGCGAAAATTGTTCGGGTACGTGGAAGGTGATATGCGTAACGTTGACGAGTTGGATAATCATGAACTGTATAATTTCTTGTAAACATTTGGGAAAATACGTCTGGTAATTGGTCAGTTGAAAATTGAAACATAAACAGGCCGACGTTGTAATAAAATAACTCGGGAATTTTCAAAATTTTATTACTTACAAAAAGTTCGTTCGTGTGGGATAAATATCCAGTGTGGTTAACAATTCTAACAGCTCGTTTTTGTACAAGAAATAACGAATCGATAAGGTTTTTAGAAGCATTTCCCCACACCAGAATCCCATAGTTGAGATAGGGAGATATCAAAGTTGAAAATATGCTCTGTAGAATATTACTTGGAAAATAATAGCTAAGTTTGTTAAGAACCCCGGTATTTCTAGCAATAATTCTGCTTACATAATTAACATGGGTTCTCCAAGATAAATCACTATCGATATGAAGACCCAAAAATTTTGTATTGTTGACCTGTGACAGATCAATGTTGTTTATCTTGACAGAGAGAGGTAACACAGGTAGCGAATTACTGAATAACATATACTGAGTTTTATCAATGTTTAAGGATAATTTGTTCGCAAAAATCCAAGATTGGACAGAAACAAGTTCTTTATTTATTATGTTTATAAGCGCATCAGGATTTTGATGAGAGAAGAACAAATTTGTATCATCTGCAAAGCAAACGAAGGAGAGAATCTTAGAGGAGTTCTGGATATCATTAATATATAAAATAAAGAGAAGTGGGCCTAACAAGGAACCCTGTGGAACACCACAAGAAATCAGTTTTGGTTGGGAATCGTGACCGTGAATACTTACAAATTGTTTTCTATTCGTTAAATAATCAGTGAACCATTCTAGCGCCCTTCCCCGAATTCCGTAATGATTTAACTTATAAAGTAAAATGTCATGGTCTATTGTATCAAACGCCTTGGAGAAGTCAAGGAAAACACCGACAGTGTGAGAAACATCATCTATAGCATGAGCTATCTTATCAATAAACTTGAGTAATGCGTGAGTTGTACTATGTTTTTTCCGAAATCCAAATTGAGATTCAGTAAATATTTTTGCCTGAAGAAAAAAATTAAGGGTGCGTTTATACACAAGTCTTTCGAGTATCTTTGAAAAAGAAGTTAAAAGAGAAATGGGGCGATAATATTTGATAATGTACCTGGAAGAGTGAGCACAAGTGGAATTTCCACACATTCAAAATTTTGCCTTTGCAAAGTCGAAACATGGAGGGCACTGTCACCAAAAACAATAGCAGGCCAGGTTTCATAATACACCTCCATAGCAATTTCGAACCGCACGTTCGAATATTGCAAAGTGGTGGCAGTGTAAGTCTGCTAAATGTAAAGTATCTTCAAGAGATTTTATTGTATAGGGGATACAATAAAACATACTGGATATATTGCTGGATTCTCTAGTTTTAAACATGCTCCTTCAGGACCTAGGTTAGTTTGGTTCAAATCAAAGATAATTTGTGAAATATCTTATTGTTTTTGTGAGTAATCACATGTCAATTCTATTCACAAGGGAATGCATAGACCAGTAAAAATGAAAGCATGGTTACAAAAATTTGATGATGGCAATGAACTTTGAAACCTAGTAAGATTGTTTGATGCTTTTTTCCTTTCTTCTGTATCAAACAAAATTTGAGCACTTGAGTTCAGTTATGAAAACAATAGCGCTCTATAAATTTTTCACAGATCTGTACATGATGAACACTTTCACATGATGTTTTTTTTTAATGTTTTGTGAAATATTTTGGAAAAAGAATTTGATCATAATTTCCTTTGGTAGCCATAACCTGAATAAGGGCTTAAATGTGAAAACTTTTTAATACTTAAAACTTCCATTTAACTTTATCTTTGAAAGTTGAAAATGACATCAACTTATGAATATTCAATGTCATACTTTCATTGCAGTCAGCAGAGAGAAATCAGAACATTTTTTTACTTTTTTTGTCTACTTTCGATGCTTATGTGTTCGCCATCATCAGGAGTGAGAGACAGAAAAAGAAAAATTCAAAATGATCACTTGTGAATAGAGGGTGCAATAGAGCCAAGTGGATTTCTTATTCTGGACCTTATTCTCAAGCTTTGAGAAGACTGTAGCATTTGAAATGTAAAATGACAAGATTTCTTAAAAGGGAGAAAATTATCCTTAATCATAACTTATACCAAAAACTGACATGTGCAACAGTCAACACAGCATCACATGAGAAAAATGACAAAGGTAAAGTGTAGACAGTTTGTGCAAGTGTAAAACAAATTGATAAAAAAGTACAAAACAGAAAACAAAAACAAGAAGTCTACCACTGGAGCACAGTGGATGTCTGTTGTTTACCTCAAAATCAACCCAATGTAATTCCGGCTATAGTGTGCATGCAATAGGAACAGAAGAAAAGAATAACATGTGATGAAAAACTCAGAGTTTACACACTACATGGGGAAGGGGGGTTCATGAAGCATTCTGTCAGATATTCTTTCTGACAAACTGTCATAAGCTACTGAAATCCTTGCATCTGATTGGCTGAGAGCAAATTTGCAAACAAAACGCTTCACGAAATGTCCCCCAGCAGAAATTCATTTGCCTATGGAGCCACACTAAATGCCTTCAGCTCTTTATGACATCTTCACAATCATTGGCAAGACCATATGGAGAGACTGGTCAACAGTGTGTGAGAAAAACAAATGGAAATGTGATTCACATACTGTATGAGCTGAAATTTTTACATACTTCTGTTTTCGCAAGTTGTTACTTGACAGACATTAATGCGTATTATCAATTTGCAGTTGCGAGAATCTAGCAATCATCACTTCAAATTTCACAAAACAAATAAGAATGACTAACAAGCAACAATACAAGTACTAAATGTTTTTACTCTGTGATTCTGTGTACATAAGCAAGTACCATGGTAGTGTGTTCTGCATTGGGAGTACTACACTAGTGTTTTGTTATGCCCCAGATATCGCTACGTCAGGGCCCATGAAGAGTGCTACACCTACAGTAGTTACTTGTAGTGCACCACCCTGGGCTGGTAAGGTGTGATTTTTGTAAGACATTACATTTTTGTGCTTTGTTGTTTCTTTATATGTTATTATATTCATGCCTTGTTTTTATTTTTGCCTTTCAAGGGCAGTTTGCGAAATTCATGAAAATAAAAACAGTGCAAACATTTCAGCTCTCACAGACTTATACACAAAGCCCGAGATTGTTGTACAGATCCTCAAACAATGAAAGAACAAACTGCCCTGGGTCCCGTTTTATCAAAAGATAAAATCGATTTTAAATTTCCTTACCACACAGGCTGCCATAGACTTACGAACAGTTGAAATCAACTATATAATCAATTTTAACTCTTCATAAAACAGGGCCCGGAAATGTTACAATTTTAGTGCATCACCCTTCCAGGCTTGTACAAACTGCAATTTAATCAAACAAGGCTGCATATCACCACGAGAAGTCATTGGCTTTTATTCTGCTCAAGATATCCCAAGGAGCAAACATTCTTAGAAACATAGGAAACTTGTGCAGTCCCTTACTCTTTTTTATTACTTTTTTTCATCTTTATCCAAAAGCAAATATAGGACACATCCCAATCAAAGTAAAACTTTTGTTCATCCCCGGGCTGCCAATCAAACTTTACAAGCATCTGTAAAATGCCAAGCCAAACTGTATCATGCTTACCAAACAGCCAAGATGCGTTTCCAACATACCAAGACCTGGCATACTTGACAAAGCGAAACAAAGAAATGAAAGAAAATTGTATAGTATACTCACAAATTCATCGCTGGGTGCCGACGAAGCGGAGGTCATGCGGGCTGAGCTCTGGCGAGTGATAGGTGGTACAGGGCTCTGCTCGAAGCTGACGGGGGATGCAGGTGGGGTGTGGTCCGACAGGTCCGTTGGCACGGTGACGTAGACAGTTGAGGCCCTCCCGTCATACGGGGTGGATGTCTTCTCCGAGATGTCAAGCTCGGGAGTGGACAAGGGACCTTGGACGGGAAGAACACCAATATTTGGGTTAATTTCTTTGTCCCTTCACACATCATAAAAGTGATTTTAGATTACATGTTAGCACTTGCAAAGAGCACACTGCATTCTCCCTTGTTCAAGTCTGCTATTTACAGATGGTGTAAGAAAAATACTCTTTCCAGTGAGAAACCTAGTTGTAAAGACAATACTTTGTTCCGCTTTGTAGTTGTTTTTCTTTTGTTACTGTTTATCACATTCGTGACCACTAAAAAAGTACCATGCTCAAAATGATATTAAAACTGGAAATCAATAACATTTTTAATCACTTTCAAAAGGCTGTCATTTGTGAAGATAATTTTCTCCAAATGTGAATAGGTACTCTGTTTCAGAGTTTCAAGCACTAATAAATCATATCTTTTTATTACATATCTGGGCATTGGTAGAAATAATTGGTTATAAAAAAAAAGGAGAAATACTGACCTAATTTAAAATCAAACGGCATTGTACTGATTTTGAAGCTCTGTTCTGATGAATCTGTTGGACCACTGTATCTTTACCTTACAAATCACAACTACCAGCTTTACAGTGAAACTATTTCAATTATTTTTGGGTGTCTCAGATATAGAATGATATATCATGTATATATACACATATGGAGAGAATTTATTTCCAATGCCAATTTTTGTTGCTACTGTTTAAGACGTGTTCTCTTCAAATCATAGAATCCTCAAACACACAGAAAGACAGTTACATAATCTTCACACTCACATCTAGAAGGCATTTCATGAAGCGTTTTGGCTGGATATTTTTCTGACAAACTGTTACAAGCTATGAAAATGCTTATGTCTGATTGGCTGAGAGCAAATTTGTCCGACAACTTTGTCGGACAAAATGCTTCATGAAATGCCCCCCTGATGTTGGCTAGTTCTTTTTTATTTCTTTTCTACTTACTGAGAGCAAGGTCAACAGATTGCCCAGAATAGTTGAAAGGTCGGATGGGTCTGACCCCAGGTTGAAGTGGAGGCAAGCTCTTGGCAGACACAGAGGTCACCTTGCGTCGGGAGAAGGTGGACGTCAGAGGAGGACCAGCTGTGTAAGTTTGATATCATAGGTATTTCAGATTGGAGTGTGCCAATATCCATGGTCATGTTTATGAACATCAATTCATGGGAATATCAATTCATGAGACAGACAGCATAAACAACATGCTGTGCATTGTGTGAATATACCCCCCCCCAAAAAAAAAAAGTGTATTGTATATACAGTAAATAAACTAGCAAAAAATTATAGAGCAGACAAGCTCGGTGACACTTGGATCGTGTCAGAGAGTGATCGTCTATCTTGCACATCACATAATATCACAAAAGATATAACACTCTCTCAGACAGTGCAACAAACTCCAAGAATAATCTTCCCTCAGCTACTTCACATATGGTGGTATCATTAACTCTTTTTTTTTTGACAAACTGCCAACTTTGCCTGCAGTGGTTTACAGGTGTCATGATATTTCCTATGGCACAGTCAATTATTCTACAAGAATGTGCTTGCTTTTATTTTAACATTTCATTAATCAATTGAAAATTTGTTTCTTGGTATATTTGGCCGTGTTTTCATTTTCGCTAATTTTACAAGTTGACTGATATTGTACAATCAACTCGCGAAAATAAAATTTCCTGTGTAAACTCAAATGCATTGTATATTGTTACCTAGGGTGGAAACCACTAACTTTTTTCTCAAAAATCAAGAATAAATCTTTTCTTATCCTGTCTATGTTGCTCTCAGTCATGAATCTAACCCCTTGCAAAACTGTCTTGCAAGTCCCAATTCACCAAATATTTGCTCGCAAAAAAAACAAAAAACAAAACAAAAAAAAAAAATATATATATATATATATATATATATATATGCTGCACACAGTTCCTAGTGAATCAGCAGCCACATTGTTAAGTCAGTACTAATTTGAAGTTTGCGTGTTTGTGTTCAGATTGACTGTGACTTTGGATTTAATTTCTAATTTTTCTGTGGCCACTTGGGGAGGTAGTAACCAGAAGACTGACGGCAGCTTTCAGTATCCTCCACAGGACAAGTCTAATTCTACTTCTGGAATGCTGCTCATACATTGTTTAGAAATCCATTCCGGTCCTTAAGAAAGATTGAATAAATGCAGTTGTATGCCATGATTCCATCATAGTCCCTTTCTGTGAAGAGACGTGGACATGAGCAAAAGATGTACACACATTTCAGCTAGTTTATGAAAATTCAGAGTCATCAACTTCTGTTGTCACGCTGTTGATGGGATAATTTGGAGTGATGTACTGAATTGATATCAAGAAGTTCATTCCCTTAATATGCAATGGTAGTTTTAATGGTGCTGGTGGGTTGTTAAATGAACTGAAAAATGTTCACTAAAAGTAGTGATGACATAGAACTCTGCTTGCCTCCCAATGCTAAAATTAGGAGTGTATAATCATGTAACACTTGAAAGACTGTTTTAGACAACAAATCTCATTTTTACACTGACTGATAACAAGGGAAGACTGCCTGTTAGCTGAGATCTATACTGGCTGAGGGAAAACATCTGATTTCTTTATTCAGCTTGACTACTAACTGATGGGATAACTCAGTATCACATTTATAGGGTTCCATGACATATATTGAAATATATGCCAAACACAAACTCTACCCACAAACATAACCCTAACCCTAATCCTAATCCTTACAGCAAACTGAACATAAATCCCTATCCTAGCCCTAACCCTAACCCTAAGTCCATGGAGAAAATAAGACTGCAAAAATTGTCACAGGAGCAAATGTTGTGTCACACCTTTGTAGCCAAATGAAAAAAACACAACAAATAACACCCCTGGGTATAGGCCATTCACAAAAGTGGGCAACTGTCCTCCTGATTCATTCTCTCTTCCTTTATTAGCTTCTCTTTTCTTTCCTTTTGTCTCCCTCACCTCGAATAGGACCTAGAGGTCTCCTCTTGGTCAGTTCCTCGGATGCAACAGTGGGGGATATCATTGTCGTCTCCCCATCATCCTCTCTGGTGTCAGGGTCAGGACGCTCCCGTTTGGTGTACTCCGAGTTGGTGATTCCTGAACAGGCGGTCTCGTCCAGGAAGAAAGGCAAGCTGCGAGTGGGCGGGGGCGTCCGGAGCACCTCCCGGGCGTCCAGCCTCCGCTGGCTGCTGTCCAGGAGGGTGACCTTCTTCTGGCGCAGGATACCGCTGGAGTGCAGGGGCACGGTGGCGGGGGGAGCGGCCGGGTGTGGTGGGGGCAGCATCATGCCCGGAGAGGGGAGGGGCAGGTGGGGTTGGGTCAGGTCGTTCTTGTCAAAGTGGATGAGAGGCATAAGCTTCTCCAGAAGGAGTGCTACTTTGTTCTTGTCAAACAGATCACTGGAGGAGAAGAGGTACAGAAACATTCATGATCAGCCTGTCTTGAATGGTCATGAGAACTACTATCACATGGGTATCTATCTTGAGTAGATGAAAGGGGGAGAGAGAGGGAAACATGAGGATGTGACAAGGGTAGGCGCAAGGAAAGGACAAAGTCCCAAAAACTGCAGTGAAGGCTGACTAGTAGATCACAGGCAATGAAACTGACATCACTGTTTACACAAAGACAGTATATTAATCATCAAAATGGTTGGCCAGTTTTTCATGAAAACTCCTATACAACACAGTCCTCCAAAAGATTTGCACAAAGTATCTCAAGAAATATTGTGTTACAAGTGAATTACCTGATGAGCCTTTGGTAAAATTCTCCTTACTGTCACCTAGAATATAGACTTATTCATCAATCTTGAAAAGAGGGATAATACATTTATGCAACTCTTATGATTCTGCACGACACCTGAGCATTAAGGGGATAAAGACACTTACTGCCAATGAGCTTCATTCTGTTCGTTTTTTCATTCACTCCATGCATGAAAAAAGATCAACCATTTTATTTGACTCCATGCATTAAAAAAAAAATCATCAGCGGTTTCTTCTGTAGTCTCTCCATACCTTTCTCTTGTTTGTTCCAATAGCTCCAGAAGCACATCTCTAGGAAGCTGCAAAAGTTGCGCAATTCTGTTGGGGGAAATAAATACATGACATAGCTGGTGTTGTAAGACAGATTATTAGAAAAAAAAGTGCAAAATTCATTCTGTCATGTAAACTTACATACCGCATACAAGGACAGTAATCCCATGGAGGGTCTGGCAAACAGCATGGTGGGTAGGATTTTTTATGACAGCGAAGTGATCTTCACGCATTTGTATTTATAGATTGATTCATTACTGCATTAATTTTGTGAGAAAAAAAATGATATTCCCAGTGTTCTCTCTTCTCTCTGGCTGCAAATATTCTTTGAAACCACCGCACACTCCAAGTCCCTTATTTCCTTACTCCCTCAATTCATTGTTGTTGTTTTTTTTTTCCAAAGTTGCTCTGTGAAATAATTGTACAAACACGTACAGAACAATAAGGTATCAGGACAGGGTTACACAGTTAAAATCGGGTTGGGGAACACTGCCAATTCACAGTGGCATACTGTATGAATTACATGTTGAACTGCATTCAAGCTCTATGCCCCATACCACCACCTCTGTAATGATAACATGAAATTGGCCAACAACAACAACAACAGCAACAAAGTAAATGGGGCATACAACTTCCATACAACATAATAGCATGCACCGCAAGACGCAAGTACAACGTTGTGCTTCTACTATGCAAGCAAGTACGAATACCAGACATCCGTATCAGACGGCAATCATCTTCATCACCATCTCTTACCCTTCATCATAGTCCTGAGGCAAGGTGCGCCTGGTCAAGGGTGGGGGCGATCTAGCTGGGTGCGTGTACGGCCGTCCACCCGTGGGCGTCTGGTTGTTCGGAGGCTTCTTTTTCTGCCGTATACAGAAGGTTTTCAAAGTGGAGAGAAAAGAGCCTTTAATACAAGAAAGGCAAACTTATCTGCGGTGAAGTTTTCAACATTTTTTATTTTTGTCACCCACACAAGTAACAACTCTCTAACGACCACCGTCATACTTAGATTTTGCTATCATTGCATACAGACTGGTCATCTGTGATAAGGACATGGTTAACCGACCTAACAAACTTTTTCTGAGTTTGTTTTATTTTGTTTTTCCCCAAATGTCACCCTTGTATGATGTCTATTCAATGAGAAAGACACTTTCCATGATTTAGCCTTTCTGTGAATACACTGTCATTTCCAACTCAATCTGTCTGAGAAATCATCATGTCATTCACAGAAGCCATATGATACTCACTACCAGCAATTTCCATTTCCGGGAAAGAAGGAAGTGGAGCTTTATATGATTTTTAATCAAATAAACCACTGTCTGGCTCAAAACTTAAAATATCTGTAATTTTTCAGTAGCACAAGAACACAGCACCAGAAGGATTTCATTCCTTGATTGGTTAAACACATCTAGGTAAGAAATTATAGTCTCACCGTTCGTCTGCTCTTTCCTGGAGTGGTTGCCATGGTTTCAGGAAGCATTTCTGCTGTGACATCTTTTGGATGAACCTTTGTCTGTACTGCATCCTCCCCCATACTGTGGATGAACAAACAGCAAAAATATTCACATTTTCTTTCTTTCTTTCTTTTTTACTGCAGCAATGTCTCCAGAGTGGTACCTTCTTTGATCAAAGATGAGATACAACATCTAGTAACTGGTTTTTCACACTCTGTTTTTGCTTCCAAAGGTAAAAATTCCTGATCTTATATTCCTGTATCGAAATCAAAATTCATACCCAAGTACTAAACAGTATATTGCCTCTACTTTCAATGTCATCGCTGAAAATTGCATGGTTCATAGTGACACACCTCATCATTGACATTCTTCCCCATATTATTAGGGCTTTCTATAGCTCAGTCGGTAGAGCACCAGGCTGGCAATCCGGAGGTCTCCGGTTCAAATCCCGATGGAATCTCATTTTCTTTGCTCATATTTCCACTAATGAATTTTAATTCTGCTACTCATTACCTCTCCCTGGCTGGAATGCTAATCAGAGATTATGGTGCTATATGCATGGGATCGATTCCAGTGTCAAGGGCAAACATATGTGACGCATCATCGAGAAAGCCATATGTCGGGAAAATAATTCTTTTGGTTTGGGGCTGATATGATTTCATTAGAGGGTAAGCTTCAAATTGCAATGTACATGTAACATATATGCTCTACTTCATTACAAGGAAAATATTTTAGAGAAGAATTAAACGTCGGGGAACTGTAGAGGCTAATATTGCCAAGTCAGCTTTACGTGCATTTATCTTCCTTTTATGATCCCCCAAACTTTATGTGGGTAATGCGATGATGCACCACGTATGTTGTAAAGCACTGGGCAAGCAAATCCATGCCTGCCCTCAAACTGGTACAGAGCTACAGGGGTGTGCGTTGGGACACAAGCCCATATGCGATACAATCTAAAATTCACCTTGCATGCTGGGACTTGGTGGTAGCACTGGTGTCCCCGTTCTGACTGGACGGACACCACACATAGATCTTGGAGTTGAAGACCACCCCTTGCTTCTTGATCCGTTCTGGCCGGAGGAGGTCCCTCGTGTCCACCTTGTTCACACGGCTGCCGTACTGGCTGAAAGGGGAGGCATGGGCGGGGGCAGACCTGTTGTTTCTGGACAGCTGTGTGGAGGGTTTGCGAAGGGTGCGGCCGGGAGACACCAAACTCTGTTGAACCTCTGTTAGAGGCATCTCTTTTCCAGATCTTCAGCAGCAATAGATATGGTAAGAGACATTTAGGACATCGGATCACTACTACTGCAAGAAAAATATGATTTCATCCTATGAGATGTAAGTGAAGAAACTCACTAGTTCAGGTTCATTTGGGTAGTGCAGCCATTTTACATGCAGCAATTCTACCCGACCAAGCTAAGGC
Source organism: Diadema antillarum (assembly GCF_040938485.1). Taxonomy (NCBI): domain Eukaryota; kingdom Metazoa; phylum Echinodermata; class Echinoidea; order Diadematoida; family Diadematidae; genus Diadema; species Diadema antillarum. Next base: position 2,633,184 of record NW_027270916.1, read on the forward strand.
AATACTGTTGCTAAAAGCAATGTGTACTGGAGCTCTCTGAACACTTGCCACAGGTGACACTACATGTACTTATAAAAACACATTCAAACCTTACATGACTAATATTATTGGCAATACATTACTGACACTGTTGCTTTTAAAATGAATGACTTCAATTTTGTTTTCTATTAAACTGATGTATTGCCATTTTATGTTAACAGCGAGGATGCATACAAGTTCATAACTGTACACAGCATATATCAGACTCGATCACTTTCAACGGATAGTACCCCTCTGGAAGAAGCATTACAAACAGATGTTACACCGTATAGTTAATATGCAAGAGCTTGAATGGTAAACCAATCAAGCTTTGGCCAGAAACACCTATAACCAAAAAAAATGAGTGCTTGCCTGATTTTTTTTTTTTTTTTTTTTTAATGATGCAAAATTGAAGAAACTAATGTGTCCAAAGAAATAAATGTACCCAATCAAGTATTAGCATTGATACTATGTTTGTGTACCTGATTACAATTGGCTGATTTAATTATCATGTCATCCAATATTACAAATCTGTTATTGCAGTTAAAAGAAATACATGAAAAAGAGAAAAGAATCCACTTACATGTTGCCCGACACCTTTCTGTCCACAGGTGCTGAAAGGCTCCTTCCGCCATGCTGTGGGTCATCCTTAGGTGGTGACAGCTTCAGACTTGGAACAGGCTGATAGCTCTGGTACTGATCATTGGGGTCATAGCCATAGTCCTCTAACACATTCAGTATCTTCAGGGTTGGTAATTCATCTGTGGAGAGTGCACAGGTCACAGATATATACTATGAAAGTACACTGCAAAAACTATATCATGATGCACAATTCTATATTTTTCTTGATCTATCGACAACCAAAAAACCTAAATGTGAGAATTATTGTAATAAAATACACTTTCATCAATAAAGGTATTGTCACATCAGCTGACTCATTTCTAGCTGTGTCCACAAAAGAAATATATTTTGTTGACATGTGCATTTTACCTATTTCATCTATTCATTTATTCATTCACTTCCTTGAATACATAAACTACAGAAAACAGATTGACATGTATATGACATAATGTTCCTTGACTTTCCACCATTTCCACTCAAATAAATCTCAGACAATCCTAATAGCTACATATGTATGTATGTATATGCCAATCTTCTTCCTCTTCCCTACATTTCCTTCTGTTTTCCTTCCTCCTCCTCATCTTCCATCTTTTCTTCTCCTGTTTCCCCTTTTCCTTTCATATTCTTTGACATAAAATCAAACCTCTAAATGGCCCACTGTGAAAACTTACCATCTTGTGCTAATACAGTACTTTCAGCTTTGTCCACTTTCTCCTTTGTCATGGGCAGACCTCTCTCAACTCGCCGGTTGGAATACCAGCAGTATGGATGCTGGCAAAAAGGCCCGCATGATGTCTCATCCAGCTGAGTTTTTGTCTCCATCACTGCTGGATACTGACAGCTTCAGTTTACTTCATCTGGAAAAAAAAAATTGCCACAAGACAATACTTATTAATCATGCCTTACCAAAATAATGAGTGATATCTGTAGCCACAAGGCACAAGGTACTGTATAAACAAATGGTGACAGATTGCAAATGCACAGCTCTTTTTCTGTATTTTGTTCAGTACTTCATATAATCTCACCTAAGGACCAACAGTATATTGAATGCAAATTGATTTCACTAAACCTTTTATCTTAAGAATAATTTGCATACACTGAAACATACATTGTTTTACATCAACATACCCAAGCTATTACTATGGCAAAACAATGTAAGCCGCTTGATCAGTGGCGTACATGGTGTACCTGGTACATGTCCTACAACATCATTCTGTGCATGGTTCTGCAGGCCACACACGGTGCGCAGCCTATCACTGCGTAAACATGCACAATATGGCAAAATGATGTATTGCAATTGCATGCAGATAGGTTGTTTTGCCAAGTTCGTTACCGACACGCACTAAGAAGGGGCAAGCGTATTGCCATTGATGATGTTTTGCCAAAAAATTTCTACATTGGAAGGGGGTGTCATATCTCAGGAATGGAATGTTTTCTGAATTCCAGATATGGTCAAGAGATAGATTACACTTAACCAAATTGAAATACACAGTCATATGTATGTAACTAAATCAATTTTCATATATTTTTGACATCCATTGTTTTAGTGCCATCTCACGATTGTATTCCACCATACAAATCAATGTTGTCTGAAAGTCATAAAATCTAGTACCCTGGTATGTAAAATGAATGACTTTGACCAACCAACTGGGCATACTCTCTGATATACAAACTGTATCCACAGACTCTGCCACGCATATGGTAGCCCTACTACATATCGACCACCATCTTTTAAACCGACCGCGTATAATTCGCGCACTGAACACTTTAGTACGCACTTCTCTGCGCGCAAAGCACATAAAAATGGATTGGCTTTGAATGTAGATGAGGATGGTGTGGGAAAACGCGATAGTTCACTGTTCATTAATGGTTTTAATCAAGGACAAATTTCGAAAGAATGTTTTCACCGAATCGTAATGAGGGCACAATGTAATGTCTATGGAAGTTTCTAAAAGGCTTCTAAAAAGCTTCGTACAACACGGTGTTCAATACAACTCGGTTTGCGTGCATTGTCAATGCAAAAACAGCGGTCAATCCTAATAACGCGATTTACCGCGGGGAGCTGAAACGAGGCCACGCAAGTTCGTCAGTGATATTTTTGCACTGAAACTTCGAATCGAAAAGGGAACAACGGCATTTGACAGAGCTGGATTTTCTCAATCACGTAGGTCCAGTTTTTAATGTGAATTTCAGTGTTAAATATTCTTATCAAGCAAATAAACATTAGGCAGTCGATGAGTAGTAGGTCCAACCCTACACATCTGGAACCTCAACATTCATACAGGGCCTGTACCAAATACAATGTAGATGTCTACATAGTACATGTGTACGTACTCTGCTACATACAGTCTAGTGGGTGTACTAGTGCTTACAATGTAGTACCGTAGTGGTCATGTTACGGTTCTGCATCAACACGGCGTCTGATCGGGCTCCATGCCTCCATCAATGCCTATACTTACGACAGTCACTAACCTTCTGTCTATCATGTCTATAAAGTATAGACGGGTGATGAGGAAAAACAAAAAACAAAGAGAGAATACCATGTCTGACTTACGTCTATACGTCTACTACTCATCGACCACCTATTTTTAGATTGACCACCTTCACACAATGACTTTTTTTGCATAAAATCAAAAGCTATCCTGCTTCCTAGGGCCCATACATAGCCCGGCATAGCCCAATACTACAAAATAGGGGTTAATTGGGGTTCAAGTACCGGTACGTGGTACCAGGGATATTGTCCAGGCAAATCATTTTTCGGCGGTTTGGCTTCGGTCGGTTATACTTCATCATTTGAATTTTAACATGAAGAGGTGACGTTGCAGCAAGGACGGCAGCAAACCTTAAAAACATTCACTGCGACTCATTTGAATTTGGCTTTGAACTTTGGCTTAACTGTTAGACATCTAAATTACCTGTGCTGTGTAGCTGTCTACAAACTATCTCACACTTACCAATCCCCCTTGGCCTTGCCATCATCTCCGATCCGATGCTCCCTACCACTACCAGTACCACACCGCGGGTCAGGGCGATTGTGTTGTGTCCGAAGGCGAAGAGTCTCGTCTAGTCAGTGGTATTTTTTTGCTTGCTTGATCTTGATCAAAGACGGACTGAAAACGCAAATCACATTCTGCTTCTTGTAAACACCGTTTTCACGTCTGTTTCGATACGGCGAATAGAAGGTATTATTTACGAACAAACGCCGACGTGGACCGACGACTTCCAACATCAAATAGACCTCTACACATACACTACAGTGACTGCTAAGTGTATGAACAGTGCAGTGTGTGCAGGTGTACGATGATCCACGACGTTTACATCACATCAGAGCGAGTTATCGCCAGTTCGGTCGGCCGGGCAAACGGTGCATTGACCGGTGCCGCGGTGTATCTGCTGCAACGATTCACCACCGCCACCCACCTGCTGTACTGGTGCTGCCAGCGTTGCCAAGCGATCATTGCCTAGTCTACAATTCAGACGCTGGATGTTCAAAAACAAAATTTCACATTTGCTACCTTTACTTGTAAACTGGTTACTTTCACTTTTCCGGAGCGATGCTGTAGGTCAGAACCTGTTCATTGATCAGGATTGTACCCTCGGGTGCTCTTGATCCTTTCAATTAATATTACGTTTCTGATGAGCATATTAAATGAGTGGTTCGATTTTATTTTGAGGACGTGCTAGTGCTGAATACAAAGCGTAGGAATCCTACTACATGCAGTGTACTACTAGTAGTATCGAGGGCTCTTCAAAGGTGGTGGATCGGACTGTGGCCCTGGGCCACTAGAAATTGATATTGGACCCTGACATAAAAAAGAAAAGAAAAACATCTTTGGTGGCCCAATTGGCAACTAGATTAAAAAAAAATTCACCATACGATTACTTTGTTTCGGGACAGCACATGTCTTTTCACGGGCAACCAAAATTTCAGATTCAAAATTTTATTGACCCAAGCGGGCCACCAGAGGAAAAAAAAAATTGTGCCGAGCCCTGCGTGCATCTATCTATATCATATTTGCATTTGTATTTGTATTTATATTCATATTTATATTCATATCTATGTTTATATCCATATTTATATCTATATCTATATATATCTATATGTATGGTATGTATATCTAATATCTATCGTGCTTATCCATATTATGTTATACGTGTTCTTCGCAGTAATCTCCCGTGTATACAGCATGTTTCTCAAACGTAGATAATAAATAATACCATTGTTAAGCCATATCCATTCACATTCATTAATCTATCTTCAAGGAGGATGGATCACTCCACATTGAGAGGACTGCAAAGCCTCGTACCATAAACAAAAGTTTAAAACTTTGGAATATGTGTGTAATGAGTGCGCAAGACGCACAGTATGGTACTGTGACATGTTAAGTCTTTAGTAGTCCTAGAGTAAAGTTGCAGCATTCGTAATCAACCCGTCTCAGAAGCCTATGGTTTGTTGTTGAATCTTATACTGAAAAAAATAATGATAAGACTATACTACTAATAATGATAGCAACAATTATAAAATCAACAAAGAGAGCAGATTTTGTCTGAAAATAAAAGTCATCAAAAAGATGTGACATCACATTGCTCATTGCTGATAGAAAATAATCATTCTTTGATAAAGGAAAATCGATGCATTTATAGTGTCATAAAGGTCATTATTAATTGGGATATTGTTGCTTTGCTTACAACAGAGTTTATTTTTAGGCTCAAACCTGCCGTCAAGCATGCATCAAGTAAATTTTCAGGTGAAGGCGTAAGAGCGCTATCTGTCGTCGCTTATGCCTCAACTTAAAGGACAAGTTCACCTTCATAAACATAAGGATTGAGAGAATGCAACAATATTAGTAGAACACATCAGTGAAAGTTTGAGGAAAATTAGACAATCGATGCAAAAGTTATGAATTTTTAAAATGTTTGTGTTGGAACCGCTGGATGAGGAGACTACTACAGCTTGTGAGTCATATGCGTACAACAGTATAAAGAAAATGTAAAAGAAAATTCAACATATTTTCACTTTTTTCGCATAATAAAAGAGCACTTGACCTGCCTCTTTCAAAAGGCAGGGGGAATAATATTACCCATAACATTTGTCGGTAACGAGTCAGGGAAATGTGTACTTTTTTCAAAAGATGGAATTTTGTGAAATTCTCTTTATATTTTCCTTATATTGTTAATGTACGCATGTGACATCTAAGTTATTCATACACTGCAGTAGTCTTCTCATCCAGCGGTTACTGCACAAAAACTTCAAAAATTCATAACTTTTGAACGAATTGTCCGATTTTCCTCAAACTTTCACTGATGTGTTCTACTAATATTGCTACATTCTCTCAATCCTTATGTTTATGAAGGTGAACTTGTCCTTTAATAAGCCAGTGAGTTTACACATTGGTATACTCTCTCTCTCTCTCCTTCTCTCTCTCTCTCTCTCTCTCTCTCTCTCTCTCTCTCTCTCAGTTGGTTAGACATTTCACTCGTTTTCAGAGCGGCATGATACTGCTTGCCCGACGTAACAAGTTATGGAATTTGTCTTCAAACCAGGAATGAATTTCCGTTTAGAGCAGGTGACCAGAATAGTCCGTTTTTGATGCGATATCAACAGGAATCACTTTTATTGTTTTGTTTTGAATACGCAACCTGTTTTCTTTTGATATTGCCAAATACTAGGCTTGCTGTCGGGTGGATGTGCAGGTAAGCACCATTTAGATAAGGGTCACATGAAAATTTATTCATACATCACAGATGATTATCGATGCGCGAAACCAAAATGCCTGTTGGTACAAATTACCTTTTTATGCTCATGAGCGAAGTGGAAAGTTTCACGAATTGGTCTATTTCAAGTCAGTGTCACTTTGTGCATCAAGAAAAAAATGCGCTATTCAGGCATTCTCTTATAGCTATTGAAACATCTGTGATTGTAATAGTAAGTGCTTGGCAAGAGTACAGAAGTCTTCAAAACCAAACTAAAAAACCAAAGCTCTCATAAAGCAAAATAAACTTGTGCTAAGACTCTCGTCAACCCTGAGTTTACCCTTTCAGCGGAGGTCTTCGGGGATACCTACTACAAGGTACAAGGTACAAGGCACATCCACCTGACGGAAACAAGGTGTGAATTATAGCGAAGCATTTGACAACATTGGTACAAAAAGTTTGTCAATGAATAAATGAATGAAAATGAATGATCTTATTGTCCATTGTAAATAATACTCATTGTACGGCAATCCAGGTCGTCAACAGGCGGGGGAAATGTGAGGAAGTAAGGAGATAAACAGAAATAGACAGAAAGAGTATAAGAGATATAGACTATGCGTCTATATACTACTAGTATGCTTGCGTTCATAATAATTGACGGATGTGATCATCATTACCCGTGTATGACTGTATGCAGCAGTCATATTATAGTGGGCATGCTGATGTAATTACTTGTAGGCTAATATCAAGAACGCATTATTAGATGTAAATAGCAACAGGATCATCCTTGCTGGTCATGTTCACCCTCTTACTTCTCTAAGACTAATGACGCTATATTTTCGTCATGGTGCAAACAATTCAACGTTATCGAAACATACTGACTTATCAGGCTCTCATTATGTAAACATACACAATCCCCATGAATATAGCACAATGTGTTATCAACGTGATATATTTGTTGAGTTGTGCCCTTCTAGAAAAAAAATTCAGGTTCATGTCGTTACCTTGGATGATAATCATACGCAAATATAGACAGAAGTAACACTATACATGTATGCTGTGCACCCTATCAAAATCACTGTCATAATCATTATTTTATAAAAACCTTTTTTTTTTTAAGAAAAAAGTTACCTCCATCATGCTAGTATGTCATGATACATAATAATTATTTTAGTATGTAAATCTAAGACATGCATATAAAGAAAATACAGGCGTTTTTGAAAACTTCCAGAATAGACAAAAAAATAATTATAAGCCCTGCTGGCTAATACACAATCATGCATGATCATCGGACGCTCGAAATTGATTTACCGGATGCATGATGGCACGCGGCATGTCGTCAGTATTGTGCATTTTTGCTAAATATCTGAATGGCAATATATGGGAGAGTCGCAATTTTCATCGCAATAAGGATAAAATCCTATAGGCCTAGTTCTTAAGGTGAGATATTTGCGATTAAAGCTGCTAAGAAACAGAGAAAAAAGTAAGCAAATAAGGGATGTCTTTAATCACAACTTCGAGAATATTCGTCCATATAATCATTGTAATATTGTATAGGAAAATATGGTTCTACCAAAATAATTTTTTTTTCTAAATTACAAAAGGAAAGTTAAACTTATATCCATACTAGATCGCAATTCCTAGCTCATACTGATTCTTTATTTCATGAACTTGAAACATTTCTGACTTGAATTATTCAAATAGCAGTAATTATGTTTGAATATATTCATAATCAACTTCCATCATCATTCAATAACATGTTAAGGTTTAATACCTCTGTCCATTCGTACTCTACTCGTATAGATTATGTGGAAATCTTTATCTTTCGAATCCCAAGTTATTAGTGACACACAAATCTATCAGACATTCAGGTCCGGATATAGGGGTATTTGGAATAATCTTCCAGACAATGAAGTCTAATGGCTCAACTATTTATTCTTTGAAAGCTTCACGTAAGCGGTATTTGATACAATCATAATAATATCATCCCCACTCATTACGTTAAGATAACACAATGCTTTTGGTGAATGACTATTATTTTTATTCAATCTCCATTTTCTTCCTTCAACTCCATCTTGCACCCACACCTGCAACTGCATTGCACCCATGCATCTGATCACTTAATTCCCTCCAGGTGTTAAGAGAGTTGCGCCCGGATAGTCTTTTTATGAAGCCCCATAAAATAATAAATGCGGTCTCCTGCATTCAATAATTTCCTCTGTTTTACTGAAAAATACTGTGTATTTCATTTTATTTTTTCTACTGCTCAATGCAATTGCTTTATCTATTTGTGCACTGTTATTGTTTTATTTCACTACACTTGTTTTTCTGTGTCTTTGTGCTTTTGACATAATTATAATTTTGTATTCAATTTGTATTTGATTGAATACGGGAATAAATCAAATTAAATCCATCCTTGTTATGTACAATATGAGGTATCACTGAAAAAAGTTCACTCTATCTGATGATGGACTTACTTATACTTTATAAATATTGTTTGTAAATGGCGCTTAGCCCATCATTTTCCCATAAAATTAAACATAGTATATAGTATATAACAGACATGCACGTGTGTTATAATCAAAAAGTTTAATTTCGCTCTGTCTGATGATGGACTTATTATTTATTGTTTGTAAATGGCGCTTAGTCCATTTTGCAATGAATCTCTACGTGATTATATAGAGTGTTGTGATCATGCTTATGATCCAATAGTGACTTGAATTGAAAAAAAAAAAAACTTTCCGCCCTAAACTCATAAAATTTCGATCAGTGAAAGTTAAAAAACTGCTCGCACTCGGCTCTCAACCCGTAATTAGACTGCTAGGATTTCATCGTATAATACAGATAAGGTCTCATATACCAAGGGACCTGTTTGATCTTATAGGCCTATGTATACCCTTGATTTTTGGCGCATAGTGAACTCTGTGAATCGAGCGTAAGAGCAATCCTGATCGTACTGTATCTTAGAGGTATTTACGCTTGATTAATTCAAAGCACATAAGTAGGCCTATCATTGAGATCGAGCGTTACTCTTCTGAATCGTATCAATCGTAAGATTAATTTTGCCATCAGTATTTATGAAACAGGCACCCTGCAGAGTAATTAAGGAGCCGCACGCTCTAATAGTAGGGGGAAACATCGAAACCCGTGGATGCTGGTACAAGTTCACATTGTGGTAATTTATACAAGGAATTGTTGTATTGGTAATCTATGCTGGTATGCCACTATGATCATTCAACGCGCCCTCATGCAATTTAAAGGAGAGAGGTTGGGAGTGTATCGGATGCGATCCGAGAGAGGGAGGGAGAGAGATCGACAGAGATAATAAGAGATGGTGAGAAGTAGGGGATGGGTGACAGAAAAGAGAGAATCAGAAAACAAACAAACAAACAAACAAACCCCAAAAGAAAATAGTAAGAAAATAGAGGAAAAATCGCTTCAATTTTTTTTCGAAATATATTTTGGAGTCAATAACATCATGAACCGACTTATCGCATTTCAGTGAAAATAATATGCCGTCATTATACAAATGGCAAAAATCGCGGTTTTTTTTAATACAACCACACATAATTATGTAATATTTCATAGATAGATAGCTAGTAGATAGATAGATAGGCTGATAGATAGATAGATATATACACGGATTGATTGTTTTCGTGATTGCAAGCTGCCATATAAGATACAAATTTGCAAGTGTGTTAAGATTAAAACGGGCGCTTGTCTAGAATTTCGACAGCTTGGCCAGACGCGAAGTGACACTGCATGGGATTACCCTCCTCTACTGTCAACTTGTACCAAAAAAAAAAACCCAAAAAACAAAACACATACAACAACACACGCATGTCCATGCACAAAATCGATGAATTTTCTCTTTTAAAAAGTGATCAATATGAGGGGGCTTCGTAACCTATACGCTATTTTTTTTTTTTTTTTTTTTTTTTTTTTTTGGTAGTCTGACGTTAGCTCAATCCAGAGCGCACTGTCTTTGATTATATAGCGCAAACCGACAAGATCTTGTGTGTAAGTTGATGCAACTTATCACCACTGTTGCGCTGTGACATCCACCGCGTATTGTTACAAAACAGGAATACGCATGTAGCATTGTATCGTGTGTATACGTGTTTGATAGATCATTGAGAGCGTATGTGTGTAGGATCAAAATCTCGCATGCAAAGCCGATGTTGTTATTGCTGCTGGCTGCAACCTCCCAGCGGAGCGTTTGTTAAGATAAATACATCCAAGCACTGAATAAACGTTAAACATGTGGTCACGACTTCTTTCCAGACAGATGAGGGTGAGTAATTGCCTTATTTCACATATTTCTCTAGTTACCGGATTTGCGGTTATTTGGGAATATTAAACCTTCCACCCCGGCCGGCTTCGAAAGTCGTTGGCTGTCTCTGCAGCGCGCAGCGGGTTTCACACACACTGATGCACAGGCGTCTTCTCTTGTTGACAGGCTGGGCCAGCCCAGCCAGGCCGGGGAGCTGAGCACTGCACTGCGTTTGCGTCCCAAAGTTGCGTTGCGTAACAAGACTGCAGAATCTACTTCGTTTTCAGGGCCAGAGATGCACGTCAAGTTACCCCACAAATCCCCGCACTTCGTCCATACTGACAGAATCTCTCATTTGATAAGTACATTATCAATGTGTCGCTTCACAAGAATCCTTCATTTTGACTAGAGAATGTGAAATAGCAGACGTAGCTATCTTAAGTATCTACATGAAGGACAAGTCAAAGTCAAAGTGTAAAGTGATAACTGATACTGTCGAATCTCGTTCTCTCTTGTTTCTGTTGATATCAGTTTTTGATGTCAGAAACGTCAGCATGGTTTGAGTTTTAGCTTTTATGTAATTCTGAAATGTGCTCATAGTTCAGGCATGACATATCGAAGGAAGATAATCATGAAATTATTGCTACTGTAGTACTGTACTTGACTAGAATTACATTGTAGGTTCTAGTGCACTTCTGGCCGGCTGGCATGGTGGTGGCTTATTGCGCATATTATGTGCAGTATCCAGCCTACCAGGGGCAGATCCAGGAATTCCGTAAAGGGGGGGGGGGGGGGGGGGGGGGCAAACAATATTTTTGGTGCTACTTCCGCGTTTCATCTCATTTTGATTCTTTTTATTTCTTTTGTTTTAACAAATAAAGAGGGCATGTGTGCCTGGCGCGCCCCCCTCTGGATTCGCTACTGATTCTGAATTTCTAGATTCTAGTCTACGATGGCATAACTAGAACTAATGGTTTATTGTAATTGTTGTAGCCTTATGTATCCATTCAACACTGTATACTAGTATGGTTCTTTTACTTCTACTTCTACGGTGCTTCTCATCAAAGCCTGTTCAGCAACTGGATGAGGGTTTGTGGCGTGGTGCTTCAGACAGTGGATGCCATTTGTGCTTTGTGCTCTTTCATAAATGTATACATACAGGTGCTCATTGTGCAAGTAAAAACAAATCTCTGCCATGCTTAGTTGGCTTCTATGGCTATCTTGAACTGCTCAACAGAGGGCAGTTCAATGATGTGTTGAGGAAGCCTATCCCAGTCTCTGATTGTCCTTGGGGAAACTGTGTTTGTAGGCATCCAAGGTAGAGCCGGTTCTCATAAAGCGTTGATGTTGGCTGCTTCTTGTAGTAACACATAGCATCAATTTATGGCTTGCTGAACTAGTGCTATACTTAAATGTTTGAACATGTGGAATGACACCAGTTTCTTTTTTTTTTTCACATTTTCACTTGTTCTTCCATTCCCTGTATAAAAAAAGGAAAGATAAGAATTAATGTACATGTAGGCGTTACATGTTTTCATAATTTGTGCATGAGTACATAGTGAGCCATAACTATACACAGCCCAGTCGCTGTATTCGCACAGCGTCTGGTCGGGCTAAGTGAGCCAAAGATATTTCTTTTCCTTCAAAAAAATGAAAGAATAGAAATATTTCCGCTAAAATATCTACTAATAATACACATGTATACAAATACCGTGTATGTTGGTCTTTGTATAGTAATTGTGGAAAATATGAATGTCAATGCAATGATGAGAATGTCTTGGGTACATGACCATGGTCATTAAATTGTGGCTCCTATGAGTTGGCACATATAGTTTGATGAAATCTAATGACATGTAATGTTTTGTAGTTCATTTGATACTTGATTGATGTGCCTCAGACTTACACTGATTTCAAAGGAGCAGTGCTGGAGTTTATCGAAATGTATTACCTTTTAAACAACTTTGATCTCTAATTGATGCAGGGGCTGGTCCAGTGTGGAACCAGGGGCCGATCCACAGTCAGCAGCCCGGCTGAGGCCCAAGCAGCAGCCAAAGCATCGGGCCTGTCATTCAGTAAGTCAGACCTGTAGTATTTATGAAAGTGATATAATTTGTTTCTTTCGGTACAGTACCTTGGTTACTGTAAAAGTGGAAATTTTCGGGGTGTTGAAATTTTTGTGCATTTCGTGCAACCAGAAGCTAGTAGGAAAATAAAAGCGTGTGAATATTTTTACGTGCCATATGTTCAAGGAGTTGATGTCTTGATTCCGCAGAATTAAAAACACGTGAAACTCTTCTTACCCGGCCAAGCGCGAAAAATTAGTTGTGGGAAAATATCCACGTTTACAGTAGCCTCTTCATAACTGGCACAGCCCTTCTGGAAGGTTCAAAGGTTCATGCCATTTAAATTCAACACAGCCTGGTATTTAAACCATGATAGTGTGATAGATGGTACTTTGTATACATGTTGTACACTTAGTGCACTTCCAAAGCAAAATATTTGTTTGGTAGTATGATAAATAAGGACTTGACAGACACTTTCATGAGAGGTTGAATTTACAGTGGAGTACCCAGCTCCTAGACAAAATGAGAAATAAGCGTTATATTGCCCCATTTCAAGGAGCCATGGTAGCAATTTTTCCACCTCAGACAGAGAGGATACATTGGACTTACACTGTGTGCTTGTCATGTTTTTTCGAGTTCTTTATTTTGTGAATGTCAGTTGATTTCAGGGAATTGTGAAGATAAAAACTCTTACAGCAAAATATATGGTGTATGAGTATCAACTACACAGTACATACATCTGGCTCAAACATGCGTCCAACAGATAGGAATTGAAAATAACCTATTTAGTTGCCTAAAATATCATCCACCATACCACAGTTCTGCCTCTTTCACGCATCCATTATTGAGGCTCATCTTGCAAGAAAGTTTTTCTTTTTACCAAAACCATTTAAGGGCTAAACAAACTTGAATGATGCTTGCATGCTGATGCTTTGCTGGTGAACTTGTCACAAAATTTCCATTCACGGCTATGAGTGAATGCCGACTATAAAAGGTGTAGAAAATAAAAGAGAAATTGATGGAGTATATATCACCCTGCATCACAAAACTGACAAAAAAGTCGGCAGGCATGGATTTTCTCTTAAGGGCAAATTCTGGTAGAGCAGACTCAAAGCCTAAAAATGATGCATTCTATCAGCTATTAACTCAATGCATACAGGCTTTCCTAACTTATCTAAATAATAGAAAACAGGTACACACTGGAAAAGTGTTTACTGAGAAAAGAGGCTTTGAAGTTTAGGGTCTTTTCAAGTACTTAATCCACCAAGCTGTGCTCTGTGCAATGAATAGGACAAAAAGCAGGATGTTAAACTCTGTAGAAACCACAATGAAGGGATTTTCTGATTTTCAAAAGCTGAATTTTTGGCACACTCATAGGCACATTCTATTCATGACTGCTGTCAACTTTCCTATCAGTAGCATCATTCTTTCAAGGATTATTAGAGTTGACAGTGAAGAGTATGTAAAGGGTTTTTGTCACAGGGGACTTTGCTCTTAATGTAGGGAACGAAAGTACGCCCTGCGTCTGAGATCTTATCAGTGGTTGACTATCTCCAAATGCAACAGATTGTGTGATGGAATGATATAGTGTGACTCTTCCATTGTCGGTGATGTTGACACTATGATTTTCTATTTTAGGTCTGTCAGAAGAGCAGCTAGCATATCAAGAGGTGGCTCGCAAGTTTACCAAAGAAGAAATCATTCCTAAAGCAGCCGAGCATGACAAAAGTGGCGAGGTAGGTGACCTTGGGGATGTTTGAACTGTGGACATGTTCAACATGTCCATGTGGCAGAGATTTTAAAGATATACATATACCGGGTATCTACATGTCTATTTTTTTTTTTTTTTTTTTTTTTTTTTGCCATAAAATGCATGGTACATACATGTGAAATTCACTTCTGTATCAACTACCAGTACTGTATGACACTTCCTGAAAAGGTTGATGAAGTCAATTAGTTAATTAAGATTTTTAATAAGAGTTTTACTCTTTCTTTGCATGGGGCTCTGACAGAAGTCGTCTCTTCCTGTCCTGCTATATTTCAGTTACGAGCCATTGCCGTTTGATCAAACATCAAACATTGATAAGATTGTTTTGTCTTGATTATAATTCTCTGTGCACGGCAATGAGTATAGCACGTGGTCAGTGGTATGGTCAATATTTGTACCCTTGTAGATATGATAAGAGTTGTTGATATTTGTCAGTTCATCTTTATTTGTGCAAACACTTCAGACAGAGTTAAGTAGCTTTCAAGAATAGAGTCTAGTGTGCAGTAGTGCCCAGCTATTTTTGTATAATTTGCTGGGTGTATTTTTTTCTTCAAACTATGAAGAAACAGATTGTATCCACAGTTTGAGCTGACTAAGTTGGGATGGGGATCCGGGGCTCAGTTGTACTTTAGCAGTTCATAGCCTGAGTGATAAGCAATTAAATGATTGGTTGAATGATTCATACTGGGTAGTACTTGTCCCATCAAGGCCCTGAAACCACATTTCTATGGTTTGTTGCCATTTTTTCTTTAAATCATAATATTACCATTCAATTGTAGTGTTCCATTATGAGGCGGAGTAAGAGGCTCTCTTTTATTGAGCCCTTTTGATGTTGATATTGCGTGTGTGTTAGTCACAAATTTTCAAAAGTCTCTTAATTGCTAGATGTTGAAATAATTCTTAAATTGGTAAATTATCTCAGAAGATAATAAGTTTCTGTTTTATCTGAAATTGACAGTACATTATAGAAGATTGTTGAAGTTTGTTTTTTGTCAAATTGGCGTATAAAAGTATGGATATTTCTATTTGATTTTGACCAGATTCAGCTGTTATTACCAGTTCCATCTAATATTTCTTGTATGTCCAGTGAATTTCAAAAGTACCAATTTATTAATGATAGATGATATTTTGTGCAACAAACTTTCCTCAGGACTTGATGGCATAGAGGAAGTGACTACATTATTCTCATAAAGAAGGACAGATTATACAGTTTTAATGAGAAAGTTCTGCTTCTTGTCAAAGAAGGTAACATAAAGATTCTTTGTTATCATTACAGCCATTCCCACTCACATAATATCCTTTTGCAGATCAATGCATGCACATGACTACATTTAATGCACAGATGCCAACTGCTACGTTTTGCAATATTTTGTACTGTGTATTGCCAAAAATACTGCAGGTTTCTTGGAAAATACAGTTTATCCAAAAATTTTTTTACCGGTTCTACACATGCCTATTGCAGGTAAGATTTTAAAAATTAGCTCTGTTCACTATAAATTTTCCAATTCAGCCCCCGGAATACTGCAATACTGTTTTAGAGGTTGGCATCCCTGCATAATGCACATAATTTCAGAGGAGTTTCCTACCACTCATTTTCCAGCGAATAGAATCTGCACAGCATGTCTACACCTGGTTATTGTGTGGGGTTTCTTTTATAATCTTTTCTTGCAGTATCCATGGGATATAATCAAAAAAGCATGGGAGCTTGGCCTGATGAACACACACATCCCTCATGAAATAGGTACTTACCATTTCTCCTTCATAATTTACGTGGCCAGTTATAGTCAATTTTGTCTGCATGCTTTTTTTCCTCTGGATAACCGATTAATGAGACAAGTGCAGCATATTAAAGGGTGTGTACAGTTCTGGGTGAGGTGTACAACATTGTAGATAAAATTTGCGAGGTATTCGGAAACCACTCTATGAGATGTCAAAGAGCATGCAATTCTAGAGGGTATCAAAAGTTTATTTGATGAAATTCGGTTTTGAAAGGGACGAGATATCCAAAAACAAGGTGAAACAAAGAGATCCTAATAAAGTTGTGGCATGTCGCCTTTTATTATTAGCACTTTTTTTAATATCTCAGCCATTTGAAAACCAATTTTCATCAAATAAACGTTGAATCCTTCTTAAAATTACATGCTCTTTCATGTTTCATAAGAGGATTTTCATTATCTTACTTACTTACCATACCTCAGCCAGTACTGTACAGTCCCTTTAAGGATTTTTTTTTCCTGGATTCTCTATGAGAGCACTTGTCATTTATTTCTTGCACTTGTCAAGAGATTAACAACTTTTCTGCATCATAGTAAGTTCTGACGAATGCAGGAGATCAGATGTATCAAAGAAAAATCTGAGATACTGGAAGAAATGATGTGGTACTTACTGTTAGCTGTATTCTTCCTCTTTGCTGTATTCTTGCTGTTATTGAGCAAATCATATGAAAGTGTTTCTTGCAATGTACAAGTAACGCTAACCTTTTATAGATCAGTCACATTTTCAAGTTCAAATAGGTATAATTTTAATTAAGTAGTGACACCCACATTGCAGTTGGATTTTGAGTTTGAGTTCTTGTGTACAAAAAGAAAATAAAAAAAATGAAAAAGAAGAAAGATATTACTGGTAAAAAGGAAGTGTGTATGAATCCCTGTTTTGATTGGCAGGTGGGCTTGGTCTTGGCATCCTGGACACATGTGTGATCACTGAGGAGTTGGCGTACGGCTGCACTGGTATCCAGACAGCCATTGAAGCCTGCTCTCTTGGAGTAAGTTCACCTTCTTTGCTTTCGCCTTCAGCAAGATGCTGAGACACTCTCCACTTTTCGTTTTGTCTGCCTCTGCCCCCAAAGGCTTTGGAGTTTTTATGTTGCTTGGTTTCCATCTGTCAGTCCCAGATGTTGCATAGTGTTGCAAGATTTTTTTTTTATTTTCATTATTTATTATTATTATTATTATTATTGTTATTATTATTATCATTATTACTACTATTATTATTATCATTATTATTATTATCATTATTACTACTATTATTATTATCATTATTATCATCATCATCATTATCAGTATATTATGAGATTGTAGAAATGAATTTTGTTGGTACCTGGTCCAGGTGTGCTGCAAGAGGTGTAGTGTGTATAATGTAGTTATAGGTTTTGGGCAAAATCCATCAGGGTCAAGGGTCGCTGACCTTTGTCTAAATCGCCATTTTTCATTTGTAACCTAATCTAGGACTGTTGAGTGGGGATAGAGCTTGCTTAGAAGGTTAGAAATAAGTAGACAATCAAATTTTCCATTTCATTGTGGAGTGACTTACAATCATAGCTGATAGTTGTGGGAGGAAGAAAGGTTTTGAATTTGGATGTTCAGAAGTGCTGCCTGTCGTGCTGTTTTTATTTTGATATTGAACTTGGATACACATTCAATTATCTTGTAATCTCTCATCAGGTACACTTTGCTCAGTAATGTTAAAGGGGTCAACTGTTGTAGATGAATTGCAATCACAAATTACAGGCACCAAGATGTTGCTGATTTTGTTTTTATCTTCTTCCTAAACCTTTTTTTGAGAATTGTTGACTCATTGCCTGGTTTCCTGCCTACCGGGTAGCCTTAGTTCAAGGCCCCCTTGCTGTAATAATTTTAAGAGAAATGAAGCAAATGAGTGATTCAGCACCTGAAAATATGTATTCAAGTTACCAGTTCTTTGAGGCAAGCCCCATTTTGGGAACTTTTGTTTAGTTTTCCTATTTTATGCCTCTGAATTATTAAATCTGCCCCCAGTGTTGGCAGGGAAAAATAATTAGCAACCAGCAGAACTTTGCTAGCTAATGGCCATCCATGAACATTTCGTTCAAAGGGTTGATGGACGAGTCCAGCAATTTCATTGCTTGAGGTAACTCACATGAACAGCAATTACATTAATAGGAGATCTCAGAATGGCCTCTGCGGAGATGCACTTAGAGTTGCTTCGCGTCACTCACAATTGTTAGTGCCAAACAACTGTGTGGCAATCTTTCAAAAAGGCTGTCTATACGGTAGTCTCAGGAACCATTTGAGACATGGAACAAAACATCTCTTTCAATGTCTGACGGGAAACCAGTACAGATATGCGTGAACAGACCTTTTTATGCCTTTGCCTTGGTGGGCGCTGGGGACAACTTTTTCATTGTCTGAATGATGTCATCCTGTGTTTTGATTATTATTTTGCTCCATCCCCCTCGTTTTTTTTTCCCTCTCCATTGTAGTCAGCTCCGGTGATTCTGGCAGGCACTCCAGAGCAGAAGCAGAAATATTTGGGAATGCTGGTGAATGAACCTATCGTCTGTGTAAGTATTGCTGCGACATTCTGCATAGGCCATACTGTGTCAGCTGTTATTTTCGGGAATTCCGCGAATCACAGTTGGACCGTGAATTTAACAACACATGAAAATGTCACCATATGCTAAGGTAGTAGTTCGCTTATGAAAGCTGCTGTGTCAATTCGCGAAAACAGCATCTCGCGAAAATGTCCACGACCTCCTCATTCACGAAAATATCTGTACGGGAAAGTAACAGTGTATACAGTATTTGACAATTAGCAGGGTGGTCCACAAGGGGTTTGAGCATATCGCTGCAACATGCTCAAATTCTTGTGCAACATCCTCAAAAGCCAGCAACATGCTATGCAACATTCTCAAGAATTGGTGACATGCTCTAAATTAAATGTATTTGAACATGTGAAAGACATACACATTAGTGCAAAACTTGAGAAACATCAAACGAATCAGAAAATTTGTGCACAAAACATGAGACCGAACATCTGACGTAAGCAGTACATTAAGAAGTTGCAAAATATTTCACATTACAATTTTATGTGCTTGTGATGTGCACTCCATTCTCGTGATGGGCACTCCGCGCACGTACAATTTTTGCAATATTCTCACATTCAGAGCTTGCAACGTGCTCAAATTTCAAATTGTGGACCACCCTGTTGTCAGGTCACATGGCTATCACACCCCACCTAAGATAAGATTTTGCTTGCATCCACATGGCATACATGCTGTGTTAATTCAGTTTTAAAATAGGAACTCTCCTTTACAGAATGATATCATGGCAACAATTCCAAGACACATGAGTTTATGAATAGTAATGAAATCAATCAAAAAGGAAAAGTGGAGATGTTATCAGAATTGAAGCTGATATATGATCACTATGAATCCTTGAATTTTGTACTTTCATAACAAAGTGATTCTAGTAGCAAACAAATTATGCAAATTTGAGGAAGTCATGATGTCATCAATGCACAGAGAATGATGAAAGAAAAATGAATATTCATGTCTGGATGAACTACATATGTAGTAGATGTGATGTATTAAAGTATGGATGTGTGGCTGCAAATTGCTAGTCCCTATGTATTTTGCCTTGTTGTTGGAGTTCTGAGGATCTCACAGTATGATTCGTGGCATGCCATCAGCGTCCTGCATATTCATTTAGTTCTGAGTTTTCTCTAATCACTTCCCAGGCTTATTGTGTCACAGAACCGGGCGCTGGCTCAGACGTGGCGGGGGTCCAGACCAAAGCCGTGCGCAAAGGCGACGAGTATATTCTCAACGGGAGCAAGATGTGGATCACCAACGGTGGCCACGCCCGATGGTACTTTGTCCTTGCCCGCACGAATCCAGACCCCAAAGCTCCGACCAACAGCGCTTTCACTGGCTTCATCGTGGACAGAGACTCGCCTGGACTCTCCTTGGGCAGGAAGGTGAGTATTTCTGGAAAGGGCTGAATCAAAAGCTTGCAGCCACCCGAACAAACTCAAGTTTTGGCATTCTTCCAGTATAGTTTGCTTTGTAGCAAGCAATAAAGTTGTGGATTCAAGACTAGGTGGCATTTGGTAATGTAGCATATTTGCATACACTCCAAGTAGTTTGTTGTCACTAGTTCTAAGATAGTATGGTGTGGATGTGACACATAGGGTCCACTCGTACACTCCCAAAGTGTGCCATACCGACCCATGCCAAAAGTGGACCACTTTATGATGTGCTCAAACAACGTACTGTGCTGTACCATACCTTGCCAGAGAGCGCTTGAAGGCAAGGTGGTCCAAAGGCATACTGTACCGGAGGTTGGTATGAGAAATATGCATGTAACAGATACGATGTCAATATACAGAGATTTGATTCTCTTTGTTAGTGACATCTGTATCTGGCATAGGTGTACCAGGCGCATGACCCTGTTGATACAAAATGTGTGACCCCTCTGATTCAAGTCCAAAAATAACTTGTGAGGTGCACCATCCCCACAGAGTGCTCGAACGCTCCCAATCTGGCATGGTAATGTACGGTACCTGTCAGTTCGATACGGTTTGGTTCACTTTTGAGCGCTGGAATGCGGCCATTGAAATTCCATAAATTATGATTTACTTCTCTCCCTCCCCCTCTCTCCTGTGTTTCTTTTTGTCTTTGTCTGTCTATCTGTCTGTCTGTCTGTCTGTCAAGTAGTTTGTCCTCTTATCTGACTGGTTCTATTCTTGTACTCCACTGTGGCAGCTGCACACTACAGTCAGTCCGCAGCGTGAGCGAAAACGCACGTATTTATTCAAGTCGTATGCACGGCTGAGCGGTGCTTGCATACGTAATGAGCAGATACATGGTCATGAATAAATCTGTGTAGAACGAGTATTTCTTATCAGTTTTTGACACTTTTAATATCGACTGAAAGAGAAAACATTAGCAAATATGCTCATGATCAAAATAAAACGGAAAAGAAGCATATAGAATATCAAAATCTCTCTCGAATTCGGTATTGTATTCAAAAATATTCCTTCACGTTTGACGCCAAAAAAATAACCTGAAATCTTTCATGCCCCTCTAAAGTATGGTGAAGACTATTTCCGCTAAAGTATATAGTATCACAATAAGGGCAAGTTTTTTCTTCTTCATTTCAATACGGGTCAGGAACTAGCAAAATTCAGAGACATGTCTAGCGTCGAGTTTAAAAAGATTATCCTCGCGTTCGCACCGGAATTCCGGGCCTGTGATTGGTCGAAATCTGTCGCAAGACGCGGCGTGTCGCATTGCGTAGTATCCATTGGCTGCTGACTCAATGCTGTGAGTTCAAAAACTATGTATCAGATAAAAGTGCCATTGATAGGAGTAATAGCTGAATAGTGTACAATTGAGTTGGAGGTAATTTGAAAATGAAAGCCTATATTAGTTTTATGAAATCCATGATTTTTTTAAATGTTAGGTTCCAGCTTGTGTTCGAATTTTCACTCTCTATACAAAACTTGAACTTTACACAGGAACCAATGATGTGTATGTGAGTGTGCACTTACAATGACCCTGAACAATAGACCTGGCTACCACCTGTCCCGAGCTCTGCTGCAAGGCACATGAATGCTTTATCAATTATTCATGTGGATTGCCCTGAGCACTGCTAGTCTGAATTCTTGACACAGGGCGAAATGCATGCACATGAAAGAAGTAAGCACATGTGTCCATGTGCTTGCACACACCACATTTCAGAATGAAAAAAGACTAGCTGCGATAGTGGAATTCCTCATGAAGCATTCCAATCCTGGTCATTGTCCACGACCATTGTCTGAGTATCAACAACACACTCCACGCGCGTTCATTCACTACCCCACTTCCGGTAAGAAAACATAATTTGCCTTGTTTTCAACAGCAAAATTCACAACCTTAAAAATGGTGCCCCTCTTCATTTTTTAATTGATCATACTCGCTCAAGTTTCACGATTGTGAAATCGAAGAAATTACGGAGATCTATTTTCAATACCAGTCAGGAACTAGCAAAACATCAAACTATGATATAAAAGCTTCTTGAACACTGGCAAAATAATCGTTTACTTTGATGCTAAAATGGACTACTATATTGAGATCAAAAATAGGGAAATTAGGTATCAAATTAATGAGCATAATCAGCTCTATAACCTACCCAACCATCCTGGGTCAAACAATGCACTGCAAAAGCTATGAAAGCTGTTGTTGCGACCTCTGCAAAAACTCTCGCAAAGTATCGCGAAGTCTCGTCAGTCTCAAGGGCACAAACTGCGCAAACGTGACTCTGAATAAAATTGTCGTTCGTGCCTCATTATCGCACGCGCTGCGGACTGACTGACTATGTCAACATGAATGACAGGAATATCAAGATTGTAGGGATAAAAACATGACTTGATTTATTTGCATTATTGCCTGGCAATAGATATCTTGTCTTCTGATATCGATGAACATTTTTTTTTCTTTAATGTACTCCTGCTTCATGTCACGTGCCATAAGGGGGCAGGGTAGAAATGTGAAATGTAATCTCTTATTTCTATTAACTACATATCTATATATTTTGTTTGTTTTTCAGGAGTGGAACATGGGCCAAAGAGCGTCTGATACCAGAGCAGTCATATTTGAAGATGTTGTCGTGCCCAAAGAGAATGTCCTTCTTGGGGAGGGGCAAGGTTTCAAGATTGCCATGGGAGCGTTTGACAAGACAAGACCACCAGTAAGTGGTAGTAGTGACCCATACTAAACTGAAATAGGCCTACAAGTTGGCTTATGCTAAAACTTTTTGGGTAAACAGCCAATTGTTTGGAAAACTTACAATCGATGTTTGTTGTGAGAAACTTTGGCAAAGTTTGAGATCGATGATTATTTGAATAAAAAAACATGAAAATGAACTCGCTTGTTGCAACATTTCGCCAATCGTCAATTGGCTTTTTCGAGCAATCGACACTCCTGTTGATGGAACAACCCTTATCTCAACGGCCCAACTGCACTAAATAAGGGCCATTCCATCAATGGGAGAGTCGTTGCCCAAAGAAGGCAATTGATAAATGGCGAAACATCACAACAAGTGAGTTAGTTTCCAGTTTTTTATTCAAATAATTATCAATCTTGTACTTCAACAGGATGAATGAGAAGAATTTATATCTGTCTATTAAACAAAGTTTGATTTGTCACAGGTTGAAATATATTTTGACCTTGAGTTATGATTGTAGTTTGCCACTAGCCAATTTGCATTGAAGCTCCTGATTTGCAAAAACTTCTAAAAACTTGGAATCTAGTGTGTATGTGATTTTTGGAAAACTCCGGAATAAAAGCAGTCTATGATTGAATTGACTTTAATCTAAAACAAATCAAATCTTCAGCAATGAATAACAATATAGTTGGCTTTCAAATCTAAAAATTTTAGACCATTTAAAAAGTGGTGAGAATCTGGTTTTGAGGAAACTGAACTTGGTAGGCAAAGTGCTTGAGCATTGAATAAAGAACATGTATATATGTGCCTTATAGGCATGGTCTACCAGAGGACTGGGGCCTGCCAAGCTAATGAAATGGCAGTAAATCGTCTGTTTGATCGCTTTGCTCGTACCCTATTTCTGAGTTTTGTTGATTTTACCTGGAAGAAAACTACAGGGATTGATTGTCTTAGCTAATACTCATGAGCCTATCTTATTCTTTGTATACTAGTTCCCACATTTCAAAGGGGAGAGCATTGGCCAGATTCCCCTCTTTTTTTTCTCTCTTTTTTTTTTTCAATTTACTTTCTCCACATCATGTAACACATGCCTTTCCCTAGGTGCATTTTGCCCAAATTTAGTGAGTCATCCAAATTCCAGGAAATGTGTGTGTATCCATGCCAGTTGCTTTAACAAACAGCGGAAATATGGCCCGAGCTGACAGAATTTGGACCATATCAAAGCACCCATTTTTTTTCGATGTGTGTTTAATCCTCACACCCAGGTTGCAGCAGGTGCAGTAGGTCTGGCCAGAAGGGCCTTGGATGAGGCCACCAAGTACTCCCTGGAGAGGAAGACCTTTGGTAGACACATCGCTCAGGTGAGTTGGATGAAGACAGGCCCTTCCCTGGACCCCCCCCCCCCCCCCCCCCCCGAAGACCGGAGAATGAAAGCAATCTACAGCATTTTTGTTTGATAGATAACTAGACAACAGCAGTCATTAGTGGAGAAACAGTGTCTGTCTGTATTTAATGTATTCTTTACCACATGATGAACATACATACGTGTCCACATACAGTGTTGGCTTTTTACATCCTCTGCGTTATAGTGTACTGCTGCAAGAATAGGTTTGCATATCCCTTCTGTAAAAGCAGATGCTTTAATTTCTCTTGCTCAGCTGGTTTAAATCAATTTTGCGTGTCCTTAATTTTGTGGATGGTCATGACAATTGAGTAAGCACTGCAAGCAGCTCACTGCTGCCATTACGTTCAAAGGGCTTTGGGAGTACATACTACCGTAAAAGGTGACTGGTCGGTGTTACGACTGCAAAGTTGCTCACTCTACAGGACCAGCTAATTTGAAGAAAACTACAAATTACATAATGCTATACGCCTGCAGTATACCTACTTTGAGATCAAAGATATTAGATAGTATTACATATAGCATTTCATTTAAAGATATCAATTTCCTAGAGCTTTTGAATTGGGGGCTTGGTACCGTTGTGCAATATGTGAGTGCGCTGAAGTAGCAAGTAAACAGTTATTAAAAGTATCATATATTCAGCTTACAGAATTTTCAGTGTGCACATCACTATTTCTATTGTAAATATGCTATGACTGCACCATCACCTACTGTCACTGCACATCCCATCCCAGTTTAGTTTGGAAAGAGCTGCTTCAGGGATTATCTCATCAAGGTTTGCTTCAGGGATTATCTCATCAAGGTTCAAGGTTCAAAAACTCATGTTAATTTTTGTGCAAGTTTTATATATGTTCTGCCAAAATTCACAAAAATGTCTACACTGCAAAAAGTTCGGCTTTTACAGCATCTCCCTGTCCTGCGTACTACACATCCAAACTTTTTCTTTTCTCCCATCACGTGAAACAGCACCAGGCAGTGGCTTTCATGCTGGCAGACATGGCTATCGGTGTGGAGGCCGCACGGCTCCTGACCCAGCGCTCCGCTTGGGAGATCGACCAGGGACGGAGGAACACCTACTACGCCTCGCTGGCCAAGTGCTACGCCGCCGACATCGCCAACAAGAACGCTGCTGACGCGGTGCAGATATTTGGCGGAAATGGATTCAACAGCGAGTATCCAGTTGAGAAGTTGATGAGGGATGCCAAGATCTTCCAGGTGAGTTCTCATTCACCTATTTTTCCATTTTCGTAGGTGACCTTGCAACACAAAACCACACACAAAAAAAGGTTGCCTGGCAATTATTTTTAGTTAAGGGCAGATTCTGACAGAGTATACATAATGCTTTTAAATAACAAAGAACTCAATAGAAGTGGACTTTCCTAACCCATCAAAATAATGGAAACAATATTTTACCCTCTGGAAAAGTGTTTGCTGAGATAGGAGGCTTAGAAGTTTAGGGTGTATTCAAATGCTTAATCTTACCCAACAGTGCTCTATGCAATGAATGGGACAGAAAGCAGGATGTAAGACTCTGTAGCAACTGTACTGAAGGGATTATCAGGTTAAGCTCATTAAGCACATTCTGTAGCAACCATAATGAAGGGATTATCAGATTAAGCTCATTGAGCACATTCTGTTCATGGCTGATCCCAACTTAAAATGCAGTAGCATCATCCTTTCTAAAGTTATGAGAGTTGAAAGTGAAGTGTGTGTAAAGGGTTTTTAAGAAATTGAAAGGGACCTCCAAGATATGCCCAATGACGCTGCATGAGAAAAACAATTTCTAGAAAAATGGCAAAAATACCCACAATTTCACATTCATTTTATGATCCCAAATCTAAGAATTATGGAGAAGAATAGATCTTTTGTAAATAAATGTCTATCCATCCATTCGCCCATTTCTCTGACTGCAGAAAAAAAAAATAAAAATCTTGTTGGCTGTCTCACCAAAAAATTGGCATATGATTTTGTACACAGAGTGTTCACATTTTGGATCATAAACTCAGAGGTCATAGATGAAAGTCATTAAAAATATGTTTGAATTCAAACCCTGTGTGTGATTGTTAAATGTTCTGAGGGTAATTCCCTGCTTTGGCTGTGTGCTTGAGTTTGAAGGTTGCTAGGGCAAAACAACTTGTAAATGTCAGTGTTTCTAGAGTGATGAATGATGTGACATATTGAATGGAATTTCATCCAAGCAAGGCACATAAATTCATGCTACGCAACGTGATAAAAGATGCCACTTTGTGATATTGTCCAAGTGAAGTATGTGGATTCAGGCTACATGGCATTGTAATAAATTTGTAACAACTGTATTTTTTTTTTCACCTGAATGTGAATCAAAATGCTTGGCAACAACCTGCCACCTGTAGACATTAAATGCAAAGTCAGTAGGATTTCATGCTGGTTGGTCCCTAAGGTGCTAAAGGTATTGTTTACCACTGGGAGTAGTGATTTGAAAATGTTCAAGTTATCACATTTGTGACCCTGAACCACAAAACAAACAAAAAGTCGCCAGATATGGATTTTTAGTTAAGAGTAGATTCTGGAAGGGCAGGCTCTAAGCTTTAAAATGATGTACAGTGGAAACTCGATATAACGAGATGGTCGGGACCGAGTCATTTTCCTCGTTATAGCCGATATCTCGTTATATCAGTAGGCATAAAAGAAGGCGTAACATAAAGACATTAATTTGCACATGTGGGACTACCCATCATATTTAAATCAATACTGGTAACTTGATATTGTGCGTGAGGGAATTATTCACCTTTATGGGTAAGAAGATGTTTTTCGCCAAGGAAATCCAATATCAAGAATGTATTTCTTATTAATTGTAGATGTTTGAATTTATAAATTTATATAGCTTGCAATTGTATCAAGTTCGTCTGTGGATTGGTATGTGGTTATCGTGGGTGTGTGTTGTGTGGAAAGCTTGAATTTGGTCTGCACAATACTGTGTGTGTATGTGACACATTCTGTATAATATGTACATTATGACTGCGTGTGTGTGAAGATGGGGAATTCCCTACGTAGAAGGCCAATCACAGCATCAGATTGCCTCACACCTGCTAAACGTCATGATTATGTCATGTATACATATGGCCGTCCCACCACATTTTCTGCATGTATCAGTGTGCGCGCACACACACACACTTACACGTAAACTAGCTGGAGTGCACTGAAGAAAATGATTATGTGTGTACAAGACAGTTTTTGGCGCATCAGGCTTTACAATCTCGGAAGATGATAGCACAGACGAAATAAAGCTTTACCGAAGGCATTTTGCTTTACCTCGCTATAGCAGGTTTGATTGACTATGTTTTTCTTTGTTTGGAAGTCACAAAATCTATCTCGTTATAGCAGTTATTTCGTTATAGCCGATCTCGCTATAAGAGTAGCATTTTACATAGACTTGTGTGGAAGCAAATTTGGGACCGGGAAAATTTCCTCGTTATAACCGATATCTCGTTATAGCAGTGTTCGTTATACCGAGTTTCCCCTGTATAACTCAATTTAAATGGACTCTTTTAACCTATCTAAATTTTAGAAAGAAAGGACACACTCTGGAAAGTGTGAAGTGAGAAAACAGGCTCTGAAGTACAAGGTGTATTCAAGCGCTTAATCTTTACCAAGCTATGCTACTGTAGCTGTGGGATGAATTTAACAAAAAACAGGATGTTGACCACTGGAGCAATAACAATGAAGGGCTTATTAGATTACGTTGAAATTAAGCATGCTTCATTAGCACATTCTGTACATGATGAATACCAACCTTCAGTGCAGTAGCAGCATTCTCTTTAAAGTTGTTGGAGTTGAAAGTGAAGTGCATGGACAGGGTTTTTGAGAAATGGGAAGAGGGTTCTATGAGAAGCAACTACGGTAATCACACTATTCCACCAGAGAAAATTGCTAAAAACACAAGTTCCTGTTTGTTTTATGCTCCCAAACTTTAATATGATATAGAAAAAGACTTGCTCTTTCAGAAAATATGGAAAACTCAAGATTGGTTAGGTTGACCTATTTCACCTATTTTCAGTCCTCACACAAAATCACTGTGTGCGACTTTTTGTTCGTTTTGTGGTGAACGGTCACATTTGATGCAATCGCATATGTGGAGGTCAGTTGTATCACAAAACATCCTACTATATAACAATTTTGCAATAAAGCCTAAAATATAGGGAGATATCACTATTTTTCTCACTAAACCATAACTGTAGAAGGTTTAGTCTTGAAACAATTTTATCATAATTATTATTCAGATTTTGTATATTTAACAATTCCTAGCATTGATTATAATGATTAACATTTTTACATTGGTTGTTTCTATCCCTTACATTTCAGAACTATTTTGAAGCACTTAAGCTGGGTTTTTGTTTCATCTGCAAATGGTAGATAATGCCTTCAACCTCTGTGTTTGGTTGATTTTCTCCCGCCTGCACAGATTTACGAGGGAACCGCCCAAATCCAGAGAGTGATCATCTCCCGCGAGTGGCTGACCAAAGCAAGCCAGGGCGCGTCCTAAGTAGCTTGTGCTCCGGAGTTGACTCGGCATCTGGTATACCACATTGCCGATTACACCCTGTTGTAGGACTATTCATGCACAAATCATTACCAGCAGCAATACTGGCAAGAATGTAATTGATCAATTTTCAGTTTGAATGAAAAATAAAAAGAAAGAATAATAAAGTAAGAAAGATTGAAAATATGATGCAGATTAATTATCATTTTTGTTGTTCTGGGCACAGGTTTGTATGGCTGCATCTCTCTATTAGATACACATATTCATTTTCTTTTGTTTGCCTGTTTGTAACTAGCCGGTGACCGAGATGTTTTTTTTTTTTTCACAGGTGTATACATGCTCTTCAAGGAGATGTGATCTGTCTGTAGTGAAAATGAAATTTTAGAAATATTTGATTGTAAGTTTGGAGTTGGTTAAAGAAAAAAACAACAATACTGTTTGTTACAACAATAGTGATGAAATATACCAGTCTGTTACAAGATGGATATGATCTACATATACATTAGAACATAACACATACATGCGTGTAATTGTCTTTGCACATTTGTACATTTCATTTGAAGAATGTTTCTTGGTAACATAGGAAACCTGATTGTTACGAGCTTGACATGGTATTCATTTGTATATAAACATATCAGAGGACACTACATTCTGTGTGAATTATTTGATTTTATGAGCAGCAGGGTTTTTGATGTGTTTATTTGTTTGTTTGTTTATTCAAATTGTGTGGGTAGTTTCAGAAATTACCAATGCACACCATAGCAATATCAGATTATTTTTGTGTATTTATTTTAGAGACAAACTTACAATGATGTTTCATATTGTTCTCACAGCAGGTTTTTAGCCCAGAGATTGCAATGTTGCCCTTAGTATACACTGATCCTACTTAGGCAGCATGATCCGCCATTACTATTGGTGTCCCCACACACATCATGTGTGTGGTGAATGCGTGATAGATATTGCAGCTGGCTCATGGGGCACTGCAGTAATGTCATGCACATCGATCCCCGGATCGGTCTCTAGCACAGTGGTAAATGGCAAAAGATGGGGACTATCTCAGTTTTCAATACTTTAATAGCTTGCTTCTGTGGAAGTCGGGGGGGGGGGGGGGGGGGGGGGGGGGGGAGGAGTAAAATCACATATTGATTGTAGTGGAATTTGGACCTTATGATTTCTGGTTTTGATATGATGTGCTGCTTTCTGTGTGAAACAGGAATTTATGATGTAAAGAACAGGAAGTCATTTCTATGCACATATTATTCTATCACTAGTAGGCCCTACACCAATTTCATCTATGGCAGAGTGACCTGGGGGGGGGGGGGGGGGGGGAGATAACAATGATACCCCTCTTTGAGAATTCTGATCCAAAGGGTGAGTACTTAGAGCCATTAGCTGCATTCTTTCCAAAAAAAAAAAAAAATAGAATGAAAAATTGTCATTATGCAATCAGTTCAGGGTATGATAACTTCCAAAAGATTTTCTAGTGTTTTGTTTGTTTGTTTGTTTTTAAATCTAAGCACATTGTTGGTAAACTCAGCAGTGTCACTCCATGTGAAGGGGTAGGCATCATACTGGAATGTGTAGCTCTGTTCAATGTTTGTGTCTTGGTGTATATATATTCTGTCACGAGCACTGATTGAGGACTGAAGAATGATTCTACTGGAGGTATTGTTTCTTGAAGCATGTTTACATATTATGCAGGCTTATGCATGTACAGATTGAAATAGAGAGACAACATTTTTGAGAGTATATCCTTGTCAATAAAATATGCCATGGAAACTGGTTTTGCCATTAAAAAAAGAGAGAAAAGAAAATGCCTGTGGTTTGTGTGTGTGTGTGTGTGTGTGTGTGTGTGTGTGTGTGTGTGTGTGTGTGTGTGTGTGTGTGTGTGTGGATAGAGAGAGAGAGAGATCATTCAATTTTCATTTTATTTTTTTGCAAGTTGTCTTATATTTCCCAAAGAGCAGAGAGTAGTGCTTGCAAGTGAGTTGTGTATGTAGTCTTTGTATAAAGCATGGTTCCAGAACATTGAACACGAACTTGACCAAGCTTCTCCAAAAAGCATGTAACATGCTGCAGTTGACTCCCATTATGACAAAGTCCTCGGGACCAGCTGATTCCTTTCGTTATATACTACTTTTGTTATAACTGAAAATTCAAACAATAAAAAAAACAGAGTGGATAATATTGGGCCTGAATTTTCACTTCCTTGTAACTGGAATTTTGTTTAGAGTGCACTGTATTTTATCTTGGTAGCAGCAAGGAGGTTCTAGAGAATGCAGTCACAACCGTCTTATTTCCTTTGCTAGATGTTCGAAGCCGCTGCTCAAAAATATTTGAAGCATGTGGCAAACTGGATCTGCCACTCAGATAGGAAGACAATTGACTCGTGGCTCACCAGCCACTTTCAAAGGAAGATATGTCTTTGTGATGGTAATTACTTTTCGCTATCCCTTCTTATAAAAGGTAGGTGGTACAGACACGAGGATGCGCGAATAGAAATTGAGCAAAAAATGCTGAAATAAAGATGAAAATTATTCGACTGGGCATACCCGGGCACTAATCTTATATATCTATCAATAAAGAATTATACTTGAAGATTATTCCATATTAGCTTCACTTGTGGAAATTAAGCGGAAAAGTGATAAAAGCAGCTTTCTAGGATGGTATAGTTTTAAACATTTTCACATGATACAGCTCTGATTTACACTTTTGTGCAAATTTCTGGACGGAATTGACTTTTGTTTTACATGCTTTATCATTACGTAAAATTTCATTTCATTTAATAAATAGATAAGTAAAATATGGCCAACATTATGACAACGTTCAAAATGAATCTTCAGATTGCTCAGCAAGACGGCGGCTTGGAACATCGATCATCAAAGGCACAAGTGCACCTGTGGAATTCTTTTGTACATCAATAGAAATCTGACAACTGTTTGAATAATTGCAGCCAGTTGGAACTCCAATGTATTAAACCTCCTTGGTAGCAGCTTGAGGAAATGTGTAATCTGCAATGAAATTAAAAGGGGGAAACACACACACACACACACACACTCACAAACAGATTGTCAGATTTTCTTCAAACTTGGCATCTAGTGTAGCACTAGTCCATCAGCATTTTACTGAATCCACACACCTGAATTATGTGTAGGGATCAGAAACACCCTCTGAGCTATGTGGATTCAAGTTTTATGATGATATTGGTTCGGGTCACAGAATAGTTTAAGGAGATGACAAAAACAAAACTTCTCTATTAAGAATAAAATGCCAGTGGAGTGTTGTATGTGATGTATACAAAATGGTTATAATATTGTACTACGCTTCTTCAAAGAGGACTTAGTAACACCTTATTCTGACCACCTTACACACTTTGAGACATTATGATACTCGGAATCCAGTCTGCATTAAATCTTGTCGCTGGTTTGAGCAGCCAAAGCCAAAGCAGTTGCTGCAGCAAAGCCACCGCCACAACCACCGCCACCAAAAACAAAAATAACAAGTGAGGCAAATGCGCACATATGCCCATACGCTTTTAAAAACAGATGCAACAAACACCAGAAAATTCAAGTGTTTACGGATGTTGTGAAACCAAAGAGATCAATCTCTCTGTGTGAATAGTGACAGTGCTTTACCAGTAGGGGGCGCCATGTATCATTTTTGGTCTTTGACTTTCAGATGAAAAAAAGGAAGCCAATCTCTTTGAGACGTACCAACAAACCACGCGCAATTAGCAAATAAAGTAACAGTGCGTATGCAATTAGTATAGATATGGCTTCCTTCAAACAAAGCGTATAAACTTAGATTGTGTCCTTGCCTTTGAAATCTTGTTTACGATCGTTCCTACATCCGTAACTATTTTTTTTTTGAACTCAAATAGCACGATACTTCTTTCTTCTGTTGTTGTTTTTTTCTTCTTCTTTTTTCATCGCTCTTTCCATTCCAGCGCTGCATTTGAGATTTCGCTATGTGCAGCAACCTTTTTTTGCTTTTAACTTCCTAGGTAGTTTTAACAAAAGTGTAGTACTCTTGCTCTAAATAGTGCAGTATCATTCATGCGTAACGCTCCTGCATCTCTCACCCTTAAAAGCAGCACTTGATAATTATGACAAGAGAGCTACCAAAGACATCAGTTGCAAGTGAGTGACAAATTCAAATTACAAAAAGCAATAAATATTTGTTAATGGTTACGTTAAACAAAGGGTTTGTAACCATATATTATATAATTTTTATCATGTGATTATAACAAACTTGCCCGAATCCATTGTAGTGTGTGCCAATAATTTGCCACACACTTGATTTGAAAAAGAAAGAAAGAGGGAAAGAAACAATAAGTGGGGCAAATCATTCCCATCACATTATGCGTTAAAACTTGCATTGTGAAATACATAGGTTTTTATCTTACAACACGTATAAGAAGAGACCTATATATTATGGAGTATCCTTCACGTGATTGTACAAATTTGTGACGGTAACCAGCTCGTAGGAAATGTCCCGTGACCTTAGCCAAGCTGCAGGAAATTTCACTTACAGTAAAAAATGGCGCTTGTGAAAACACTTAAAGGCGCAGTGTCAGCAATGTGTGTATACGTATAGTATCATACACGTTTTGATATGTTTAAGCCGGCCTAGTTCTTTCCTAATTATAAATTTTTGTGACGTTGGCTCCTGGTCAGTTTAGAAGGTAAACCTTCATCAGAAAAGAACATGCCCGAGTAGACATGTACACTAAAAAAAGCGTTATCACACTACTGTAGGTCCTATGTAAAAGCGGCAGCCTTGTCCAAATTTGAGTGAAATGTATATGACATTATGCATATTATATTTCCAGTCAGATAGGTCTACAAGTTTGTCATTCAATGTCTTGTGTTATAGGCACGAACTTTAATGATTTCATGTATACATTACATTTTTATTATGTAAAGGTAATTATTACTATACGTTATCATAGGTATATTATACACATCCGTTAAAGAGACAAAGTTGATACTTTAAAGTGGTCGAGAAAATACTGGTAGTTATCGTTTTATTGGACCGTCAGTCACCAGGGGATGTCTTCTACAAAGGCTCTAATAGGCTAAAGGTAATGGAAGACCATGCATGTCGGATGGCGTACATAAAAGTATGCACATGTTTGTTTGTTTGCTTTTCCGCACTGTTGTTTGATACAAGCAAACCTAACCATTTAGGGTAAATTCTCTCTGTGTAAAACAGCAGGATGACCTGCCTTTGATTATTGATTCTTGACGTAAGGATATCGCCCTGCATTGCCACCACGAGCATGGTCATTGTAGTCCAAATCAAACCCGTGTGCTGCCCTCCGGCGCCACGTTTTCAAAAAAAAAAGGGGGGGGCACTTCCGGGTTTCATCGGCTAACAAGCAAAAAAAAAAATAATAAAAAGGCCTTCAGCGCAACGTATGGTGCCACTTCCTCAGCTCACTTTGTGTTCATAATAACACATTAACATTAAGACGTTAACAGCACGTTAAGACATTAACAGCAAAAACAAAAACAAAGCGACACCAAAAAAAAAAAATCGAAAAAAATTCGCTGTAATTACACTCCCCCAAAAATCTCTTCATTCTTATATTCATGTTTTTGTTTTATATTAACGTCAAACACACACACACACACACACACACACACACACACACACACACACACACACACACACACACACACACACACACACACACACAAAACCCCGAGAATTTCAGCATAAAGATGATCCACATCCTTAATGTTTTACTATAGTAAAACAGTAAGGAAAGGAAGGAATAGAGAAAAATAAGAATCGATTTAAATCATCGTCTCATCCCCATCTCCTCCCACCTCCCCCTTCCCCCCCCATTCCCCCCACCCCCATTCCCCCCCCCCCCAAAAAAAAAAAAAAAATCGACATGTGTATTCATCACATTCTAATCAGCTGAAATTTGCCTGGTGCTATGCTATGTTGCGATCTGAGCATGCATTTTCTGGATTAATTGTAATAATAACTATCGTTCGTGTAACTCGTGATTACAAGATCCATTGTTTTGCTAAGAAAACATTTTTATCTTCTGATGATTCAAGGGAGCAATAATGTGACATATTAAGCTTTCATAAAGGTCCTCCTAACACAGGTATTTTAAGAGGCTAAATCGACGCAATACTGATATTTTATTTTCGAAGCGCCTATAAATGCATATGCATTTAAAAAAAAAACAGGAGCTATAGGTTCATATTGCTCTGTTTCGATTATTCCTCTATGTGCTTTGAGAGCTAGAAATAGCACAGAAAATCTGATACTTTTGTACACTGCATAAAAGTCCTGGTATATACAGAAATGGTTAAGGGACATCGCTAACGCACCGTCCGATTTTTGGTGCATTTTTTTAGGACACCATAACAATCATCCAAGATGTCGCGAAATTATCCTTAGGCGACAATTGGTACCATAAAACATATACCATGATTTTTTTTTAATCATTTCGAAGGTAATCTAGAGACACTAGACTAACCTTTCGTGTGACTTGGGTGCCGAGTGTACTGTACACACTGCCCAAACTTCCAAAGTCGCGTACATCGACATGCAGAAGGGATTAAACAATTGGCTGATGCGGAAACCTGATAGATCCTGTTTAACAGTCTTTATTGAGTTCTCGGAATTTCGTAGGAAAGAGGTTGAAATGTCGCTTTGGCTTCGGTCATCATGCAGTCCAACCGTATTATTTATCTGCGCATTTCTCAAGGAAACGGATGACACCGTTATTATAAACTGTTATGCTCGTGGATTACAAAATTGAGAAAATGAATAATAATCTGTCTGGCTAAAGAGTAACAAATATCGGGATGATCATTATAGCAGCATCACGAGTGTGTGTGTGTGTGTGTGCGTGTGTGTGTGTGTGTGTGTGTGTGTGTGTGTGTGTGTGTGTGTGTGTGTGTGTGTGTGTGTGTGTGTGTGTGTGTGTGTGTGTGTGTTTGTGTTTAATCTCAAGTTGTAAAAAGTATAGTGGTATTGCAATTTCCTGATATCAGCTCAAGTTTAGACATGTTTTAAATATGACAACAGTGCCAGAAATGACTTTTTTTTTTCTCGTAAAAATAATACCACTCAGAGGTTCGTCACTTTACAGTTTGTTTGGGAAAGAAAACAAATTAGACTTATGAACAAAGGGAGGGAGGAAATTAAAAGCAACCCCAAGAAACAGAGAAATGGAGAAAAATGAGAAGAAGGAGGGGACTCAGTTCTTTAAGTTCCGCATGCAGAGCATGGTCTATGATATATTAATATATGTATGTATGTATATATATATATATATATATATATATATATATATATATATATATATATATATATATATAATATCCATAACGTGATGAGCATATTATTGTAAATAAAACCACTGAAACATTCGTGACAATAGTTTGCTCGACATGAGTTAATGGAGAGCTTGAACCCCCCCCCCCCCCAAAAAAAAAAAAAAATTAGAATCGGTTAAACCAATGCAATGTGTATCATTATTCAAACGTCTCGCGTTGTTTCCCAATCCTTATAGCTATAATATGTCTTAATCACAGAAGGGTCCCCCCCCCCCCATTTACCCCTCCTATTTCTACAACCGAATGCAACATATTTATCGTAAAGCTTCCACCCTCTTACGTCAATATTGGGTGTTGTTTTTTTCTTTGTCAACTACTTTTGTTTACGACACCGAAGCCAACGTAACAAAATAAGATATGCAAACTGCTGTCACTAATTGCATTTCCCCTTCGTTACAAATTACAAGTATTTTGAAACCTTCTTCGCATTGAATCCAACACCTCACAAAAGGTCGTATACACCTCTAGCGTTGTTCTCAAGTAATTAAAACATTGCGAAGTTATCGGCAAAGTATAAAAGCGTGATCGATATTGTAAACAGCTATTTCATATTTCTTGTCACCTAAATTGCGCTGGAATACTTTGAGTGAGAAATACACGAGTTTTAAAATAATAAAACTATGGCGCTGATTGACACATAATTATAGCTAACGGCCTGTATGTACAGTTGTACCTTCAAACCTGTAAATATCACAGTGCAGGGATTGACATTCACTTACTATTCACAACATTGGCAACCTGCTGTTTGTATATGTATATATATTATAGATATATATATATATATATATATATATATATATATATATATATATATATATATATTTTAATGATATGGACTAACTTTCAGTCACAACACACAACACACACACACACACATACACACACGCACATTAAAAACGTACGCACAGACACGTAGCCTACACTCGCACACACACGTATAACACACACGTATACACACACACAGACACGCACTCACAAAACAGTCAACAGAAAAGATTCACCGTATACAACAGAAAGACGGATGCAGATAATTTGATGCCCAAATTAGCAGATGTAAACAAACACTCACCCTCTCTATCTTTCCCCCTCTCTCCTCCTCCCTCTCCCTCTCCCTCCCTCTCCCTCTCTCTCTCTTCTCCCTCC
The DNA here is from genome assembly GCF_040938485.1 of Diadema antillarum. Classification (NCBI taxonomy): domain Eukaryota; kingdom Metazoa; phylum Echinodermata; class Echinoidea; order Diadematoida; family Diadematidae; genus Diadema; species Diadema antillarum. The sequence goes on from NW_027270916.1 coordinate 2,670,517, forward strand.
CTATCTCTCTCTATTTCTCCCTTCTCTAAGTCTCTGGCGCCATCTGCATGGCTGTCTGTCCTTGTCATGAACGATAATTTTAAATCTTATTATTCTCTTTCGAATTTAACAGTAGGTTTGGTAACCTGTACACATGACATTTAAATTGTATTCTCCTCAGTTATCATCCTACACAACTTGAAACCCCATTTCCCCTCCAGATTCGGTATATTTAGTTCTATGATTTCATCCTAAATACAAATTTAAGCAGAAACGTTGACTCTGATCCAACTAACCAGCAAACTAGCAAAAATAAGCATTAATGCAACACTACAATTTTGATAACATAAAGTTTATATGATATATATATATATATATATATATATATATATATATATATATACAATGTTTATATTCATATACAATTATAACAAAATCAATCGTCGACATCATCATCTATATTATATAAAAGTCTGATCAAAAGATTATCTTTAAAATTGATGTTACATGCTGTCTTCTTTAGATAACCGTGAAAGGAAAAAAAAGCTTTCTTATAATGATTTCTGATGTTTCTGATATATTTGATCTTTCTTGTATGGAGAAAGAGTCATTCTGAGAGAGATTTTTCTGTCCAAGCAAGCTCTGTAAAAACAACAACGAAGTGTAATAGGCGGCCATGCCAAGTTATAGACGAAGCATCGTATATACTACATAGTATTATAGAAGATGCTGAGAAGACATCAAACTTAAGAGTTTTAGGACGAGCATCGGACTATCACGATTATATAGCAAATGCTCTCTCGTATAGCTAGAATAGAATGCAGTTTGAAAGAGAGAAATATTTGCTTAGTTTCTAATCGTTTTATCAATATCGTGAAGCACGTGATTACATATCTATTTGGAAAAGATGTTGGAAAACGCCCCCTAAAAAACACACACGAACGAACAAACAAACAAACAAACAAACAAACAAACAAACAAACAAACAAACAAACAAACAAACAAACAAACAAAACAAACACATCAAATATTTAAAAAACTCCGACGCGGAAAGGACACCATGTGCCAGTTCATGATGATCAATTATTACACTACTGAGAAGGAGAAGCTGGGATTCAGTGTAAATATGTGTCAATTTTTTAAACACAGAAGAACAGATTTTAAGAAAAAAAAAACACACAACAAACATACAAACAGAGCTTGCTTTTATGTTGCAGTCACAATTATACCACCGTCAAAAGAGACTTAACGATTTCTTCAAATTGCATTATATTTCGTCCATTCCTTCGAATCATTCGTGGAGGGCATTTCATGAAGCATTTTGTCTGATATTTTTTCTGACAAACTGTTATAAGCTATCAAAATCCTTGCATCTGATTGGCTTAGAGCAAATTTGTCCGACAAAGTTGTCGGACAAAACGTTTCATGAAATGCTCCCCGGATCTTGCGTGTTTTATGTACACCGCATCTTCCCATTTGATTCATTCAGACAAGGGTGTGTGTGTTTCCTCTTAGAAGTAGAAAAGCAATCCGGCGGATTAACCAATTAAAGGGATCATACAGTTTTGGTTGAGACCTAATCTTAGGTTTCTAACATTTTTGGTGAGATAATGAGAAACCTCTTATGAAATATAAAAGAGCATGTAATTTTGAGGAATTCAGCGTTTATTTGAGGAAAATTGGTTTTGAAATGGCTGAGATATCCAAAAAAGAGCAATTCTGATAAAGTGTGGGACCCACACTTTATTACGATCACTTTGTTTTACTTTGTTTTTAGATGTTTCAGTAATTCCAAACCTGACTTTCATCAAATAAACTTTGAATTCCTCTTAAAATGGTATGCTCTGTACTATATCATAAGTGTTTTCTTGGTATCTCGCAAAAAGTTAAAAGCCCAATTCTCATCTCCACCAATACTGTACTATCCCTTTAAGCATGTCTTACTACGCATGACTGAATAACAATTAGTCCATTCACAACTAAAAGAAAAAGAAGGAAATACAAAATGACACCTAACCTAAAATATGAACACTCGTTTTGGATGATTTGGACCATGGTATCTCCTGTGTAGCAATGAAGTTGAAATATACAGGAATATGAAAGTGGCAAGACATAAGGTTGCAGAGTTATAATAACAAATAAACTACTAACATTATTAATAGAAAAATACTTACACCATATTATACCACTACAACTACTACTGCCACTGGGGCCTACTACCACTACTACTACTTCTACTACTACTACTACTACTACTACTATATGTACTACTACTACTACTACTATGCAACCAGTATGTTTAACAGCATGGAATTGCGAGCGAGTGACTCTATTATACAAATAAGTAGGACAATAAAATTATAATAATGATTATATAGTGGCTTCTTGTAACACGAACATTCCAGCACATTATACCCGGTCCGGGCACTGATGCTTGTGGCATCTTATTAGATGAGAGCTATCATACAAGTCAAAACAAAATGCCGTGAAAGATCTCTGTATGATTGTTCGTTCAAGAGTTATAGTATAGCTGAATAAATGCACGCATAATCACAGCTAAACACCAAACTCACTAGTCTGTTTTCAAATTCAAATTCAAATTCATTATGAGTTTTCTCCATTGAACAAAGTCGGGAATGAAATACAATGTACATGCATTTTCGTCCATTTTCAACAACAAAAAAGACTTAACAACAATTGGTACATTCAAACAACTGACATGCATTTTAAATTCAATTTCCATTCAATTTCAATTCAGTTGTATTCTGTTTTCATTAAAAAAATACTTACAAAGTATACAATTGTCAACTCGTATTGTTGAGCAATTTGGAAAAAAAAGTACAAGTTGCGAGATATAAAGCAAAATATATGAACAGATGATTAGATAAAGGAAATCAATGCACACTTTGCAATACAGTAACAAAGAGCAAATTAAGCCATGGTATAATAAAGCGAGTGATCTACTGAGAAGCGATGCTCGTAAGACGTAGATCACTGTAAAAAAACACAAACATACAGTATACCAATAACGTATACGCATAATTAATCTAAATATGTACAGTAAAAACATTTGAAATCGTAATATGATATACAGTAGTCTGATATGATGTACAATAAAGTCTGATTATGATGTACAATAGTCTGACAAGATTATGCAATATCGATGTCTGATAAGGGAATGGAAAGATATGTCGATTTTGATCTGTTCCGGATATGATGATCTGACTGAATTACAGTAGAATGTATTGATATGGTTAGAATTCAGAAGGCTGACGTTAAATAAACAAATAGCTTTTCACTGGCTGCTATTGTCGACAAAACCTCAAGGATTTCAACACACTGTATGCAAACCATTCATGTAAATATATATACGAGTATCAAGCACGGGAAATGCATAAATCATCATACACACTGAATTGCACGTATACATCATCCTTTTGCTCACACACACACACACACACACACACACACACACACACACACACACACACACACACACACACACACACACACACACACACACACACACTTATATATATATATACAAAAAAGCGACTAAACGAGTCATTTCCCATGGACGAAATGCAACTTTAAAGTACAGAAGCAAGGTACACTCTGTCGCATGACTTCACACCCGTAACTGCGCATCCGATGCGAGCGGGATTCTAATTATAGTGAACTTGCCTTTTTGTCTCTCTCTTTCTCTCTCTCTTATCTCTCATTTTTTCCTCTCTCTCCCTCTCTCTCCCTCTCTTCCCCTCTCTCTCTCCTTCTCTGTTTCTCTCTCTTACTCGCTCTCCGGGTCAACAGCAGGGTTCTGAACTTGACTTAACGATGTCTATCCGTGCAATGCCACATTCGATGTAGACAGTCCCGAATTGCTGCCATAGTACACTGCCACTTGATTTTGGTACACAAGCCCAGCAATGAATAGACGAGAAAGGTTGTATATTTCGTTCTGCCGGACGCCTCCCCGTCTGAGAAGTTTTCAACCACTAAGTAAGTTAACTATTTTATCATTTAACGTCACGTGACTGGTGTTACATGTTGTCATTGTTTAATTCATTTATTCATGTAGTCTCTGCACGTGAAGACGAGAATAGATGACCGTGTGTTTCTTTCGCACCATGAACTTGTTTGAAGATTTTTAAACAAGTGCATCAAACTTGTGTGTAAATATTGATTGCACTGGGATAAAATTCTGTTTGTGCTCGGTTCTTGGCGTGCGCATTGATTTGCATTCCAGAACGCTTCCGAATTTGACTTTGTGCCATAAACAGTTAACCTTCACTATGTCCGTTATTACACTATATTATTTACGCCAAAGTTACACACGAAGATGCCAAAACTATATTGACGCCTGTCAGTGTTTGCCGCTGCATATATTACGCGCGCTTGAAACATCGCAGATCTATCTCCATTGTCGGGATGTCGCAGATTTTGAGTGATGCTTCCTTCGTTAATGCACTGCTCTTATTTTCCTCTCCCTTTCCCTCACCAATTAGAATGAAACAATAATTACTATACTTTATACGTCATTTATCACATGACGGAATCTTATGATTGGTGAAACAAACCCACACGATTTGGCTCTGGATAGACATTGCGGGACAGAAATATCCATACTCTGCACGTCATCTGCTACGCGACGAAATTCTCGTTGCCAGTTCTGAAATCTAATGGTTTGACCGTAAATGCCAACGTGAATGTAAACCATAAATAATGTAGTTTCGACGAGGAGAGTAAAGCCACAAAAGAGCAACATTATAAACGTGAGGAACAGTTTTGCTTGATGTTTATATCATACCACTGTCTATTAATCAACTTTAGATAGTGTTGTACTGAGAAAAGCAGTCACGTGATTTTTTTCTTTCTTACTTTACAACTCATGATTCCTTGATTCCTGTGTGTATGTCTGTTTGTCTGTCTGTATGTCTATTTGTTTGTCTCATCATCACCGTCTCACTCCGCATTTCTCTTAGCTCGCTACATACGTTACATAGTATAGTTTGCTTCGGGTTTGTTGTGTCCTGAATAAGTGTGCCCAATTGTTTTGTCTTTTCTTTATTATGTGATAAACTGCTTCCTTCGTAATGCCTTACATAATCAACTCTGAAATAATCGCCAATGATGTACAGTTTCAATTTTCTGTCACCTCTCTTAATTTCTAAAATTAACATTGCATTCTATATACAGACTTTGTCGTTATATGTATGTATATATATATATATATATATATATATATATATATATATATATATATATATAACAAGATAAGAAACAAAACTGATTTTCGAGACGCTCGAAAATTTGTGTGCAGAAATAAACCGTTGGTGAATACAGCATGAACTTTGTTCCAGTTTTGTTTCTTATCTTGTTATCTTGCCAACACGTGGACAACCTATATACTCAATATATATATATATATATATATATTTTTTTTTTTTTTTTTTTTTTTTTTTTTTTACATATGCACACATATACACTTGTATTTGCGGAGTGCTCAAAGGATCTAACGTAATATCTCAGTTAGTTTGACAGGGAGGAAATGGGGAAAAAAGTTTTCACTCGTGAGGTCTCAGGGGCGAGGAAACGTCAAAAACCTGGATACTTCCGCTTGCTGGTTGCCACGTTTTGCGAACCATATGTGCACTCGACGTTGCAGATCGAGTGGAAAGTGGAAGCTACTATTTAAGAGAGCACTTTTCATTTTTGCCCCGTTCGTTGCCTTCATCATAATTATAGTCCATGTTGTATAGTTGTTCATCTCTTCTTCTTCTCTATTGGACTTTTTTTTGTACTGAACTGTTTATCAAATTGCAGAATTTTTATTCTCGTTATCATTGTAATCAATAATAACAATAATGATAATAATTATAATTATAATAACAATAATAATGATAATAACAGTAATCATCACTGTCAATATTGATTATCATGGATTGAACCATTATCGATATCAATATCATCATCAGCCTCCTCCCAAGAACCTAAGCATTAACATAACCATTGTATAGTAGAGTAAGCACAATTTTTCCCCTTTAGATTAACATCATAATTTTCTTGATAGTGATCTATCTGTTTTCTACTTACATTATTATAGATTATTATAGATCATAAGCAATTCTGTATTCCACAGATGATGATTCTATAGGCCAACGTGTGTTTATTCTAGAAAATTGTAGAAATAGTTATGGTATGGATACGCTGCATTAGTTTCAATAAGATTTTAACGACGGTTTCACGGAGATTAATTCGCATCGGTGGCTTTTGGCACGGATACTGACGATTTTTGGCTCTAGTTTTTGGCTCATGATGCATGCAAAGTGAACATACACTCTCTTTTAAAGGGTGCGACGCCAATGGATTTTCAAAGGTGTAGTTAAAGGAAACATGCAAGTCCCCTTAAAATAACTTGTTATCTCTATACTTCATAACATAATTTTTTGTGTGCTTTTGTTGTTAATTTTAGTTGTAAATATCCAGCTGGTTAGATTACTTATCTATACTTGTTTGTGATATCAAGTGATTTATCAATTCGATCGATTATATATTTACTCGTGATGACAAAATTCAGAATAGGTATAAGGTGTTTCCAAAAGAAGAAGATGAAGAAGACGAATAAAAATGAAAGTAAGAGGACTACAAAACAGGGGTGGATCTAGATTTTTGCCAAGTGGGTGCAAGGTCGACCCCATGACGATGGGTCATAATAAGCAAAAGAAAAAAAAAAGTCTTCACTTTTTTTTTTGCTGCCATTTCTCTCCCCAAATCGGCTAACACGTAAAAAAGAGAGAAAAATAGTAGTGAAAAAATAGAATAAGAAAGGTCTTCACATTTTTTTATTTACTTTTTTTTCTTGCCTTGGGGCTGAGCCGGAGGCAGAGTTGATAGGGACATACTGTGTGGGTCTGCTCACGTAATGCCGTTTTTCTCAGCACATCACATTTTCACTTGGTATCCCAAGGAGGGGGGGGGGGGGGGGGGTGGGGGTGTGAAATTCCCTTCACCCCCCCCCCCCCCCCCATCCCGTAGATCCGCCGCTGTCAAATAAGAAAAAGAAGAAGGGGAAGTAGAGAAAGACATTCTTTGTTGATAATGAAATAAATGAAATGAAAAGTAGAACAAGAACAAGAAGAAGATAAGAATATGAGGTAGCCGTATAGCAGTAAGAAGAAGAGGAAGAAGAAGGAGGAGGAGGTGAAGAAGGAGGAGGAGGAGGAGGCGGCGGAGGAGGAAGAGGAGGAGGAGAAGAAGAAGATATAGAAGAAGACGAAGATAGGTATGATGATGACGGCTATATATGGAATTTACGAACTTGTTTGGGTATTTCCCTGCATGCCTTGATAGGAATCCGTATATATTTGAGGTTTGCATATACAGTCAGCTGTTTATTCCAGATGAATCTTCCGGATGCATTGTTTACTTTCGGACAAAGAGTTCTCTACGCGTAGCACACGTAATATAATTTCTTTGTTTGCTGATGAATCCAAGAATGACGTCAGTGCTATTTCATAATAGGCGTGACTGTAACTCTTCTTACATTGTACATTGACAAAGAAAGAAAGAAAGAAGAAGAAGAAATATCATTTAGCATAACAGTACAAGTGTTTGAACTATCCCTCTTAGAAAAGAATCCACTCGCAGTAACAAATATCTAACAGACAACCAAAACAACATAACAAATACATATGCAAATGCAAAACAAAAGTTCAAATCCACAGCACTGCATGCACTGTCGGAGAAGTAAAGCTAGATCCTAACCGGGCATGCACTTTTCATAATTCCACATTGTTTTCAAGTTGGCATTAAGAAACAGGGAAAACTTTAATTAGAGAAAGAAAACTTAAAGTCCTTCGAAGTAGACATGAAATTAAAAGGTGTGATTTTTTTTCAACTCAATAAGTTTTATCAAACAGCCATCAATACAGCCACAATATGAGTGAGCGTCATAGCCGGACAAGTCTCCCAATGACATACATAATTAAATCCTTACTAAATTTACATTGTCGGCATGAAAGCAAAGAAATAATCTTGTTGTATCTTCTGCACAAAATTGTGATGTGTTGGCATAACGTGTAATGGCAATCGTGGCTTTTAATATGGAAGAGTTGTAGCTGATAAATCATCGATAAAAAATGGTCATTATAATTTTGATGATGTGAACTTATGATATTCTTTTGCTCGATCAAATGAGAGAATTTGTCTGTTGATGACATTGTTCCCTCAGCTAATTTTGCGCATGTCGTTCCAATTAAGTGTGATTTTTTTTAATGCAAATACGTGAGACTTTCAAATTGCACGTTATTTTGTTTACCCTACAAGCTTTGATTTTAGTGGGACCCTCCATTTCCATTCTAATCTTTGTATTATGTATATGTATATAACTTAAAAAGGAAATTCTGTTGTTACTCGTGACCACTTGTACGTTTTCTTTGAAATTATGTTCTGTAAATGTATTGTATATAATTTTCCCTGTTTATTCAATGGAAATGGAAATGGAAATAAAATTGAAATTCATATTACTTTGTATGTGCCAAGGGTCGAAAAAGTCTGAATTAATTCCGCTGATGCACATGGTGTGGAATTGCAGATATAACCACGACTCCATGCCTTGATACGATTTTGCAAAAGGGTTCGTTTCATTCCGTTATTTCACATATTCAATGAAAGGCACGACTATTGATTATAGTGACATAGGCTGAAAATGGTCCAATTTGTGCGACAATAATATCACCAATTTTTCACTCGCACCAATTAATGTCAATTAAAATCCACCACATTGTGGTTAGATAGTAGACAGCAATTTCAGCATGTATCATACTAGTATACTTACTGGTATGGCTTAATTCGAAATTATCTCCAGGGAAGTGTGAACCCACTTGCACGTACATCTTGGACTTTCCTCAGTAACATAGGTCTAAGCTATCCAATGTGCCACTCAATGATGAGAAGTATTTTAAGATAGGAAGTGTTAATTCCACGTTTCCGCTTGAAACCTACAGTTGTGTCTACTATACGGTGACATGTAGTCAAAAAATCAAACTGCGCATGCGCGTAATTTCCAAGATGTCTTCTCCCTTAGACCTCCGACAAAAATTGAATCAACTTCAAATCAGCATAGAAGATGAAAACAGGGCGCGAAGAGAAAGACCAACCATCGACTTCAATGTAGAATCCCCCAAATTACCTCGTCAGAGGCCAGGTAAGACTGTCAGTAGTAAAATTAATGATCTGTAAATGAAATTGTAATGCGTACTGATTAGTTAGCGCGATATCAATCGTCGCACAGACAGTCGTACAGGCTTCTGTGCAGTTGTACCTGGCAAAATCAGCTGCAGAACACCGTGGCGGTGAACGACGCACGACCGACGCGACAACGCGACTACTACGAGTATTGCGATGGCTTCACACACAGCTAGCTCAACCAGACTCGTCGACATGTATTCAATACAAAATGACAATTGATTGTTATCAGTAGGGCCTTCTACATGCTATGAGATAGACCATATCGTTACTTTAAAACACATTAGGCATTTGAATGTGTATGTTCACTACTTAAATTATGCATGTCTGGTAAATTTTGCACTGTCACCACCACCTCACTCATCTGTGTGTGTGTGCTGTGAACATGACATGTCATGAGCTGCTGGCTGTGTTTTCAATTCGAGTGTGACTGACGCTCTCTTTACAAATGTAGGCCCTGTTACATTTGTCATGTTGTGGTTAGTGGTCCAAGACCTAATTTGTAGACCCAAAATGGTCGTACTATCATTGACTATAAGTAAAGCAACTGCACCAACTAACAAGGTTCAACCTCCGGCCTCCCATGCCCAATTTGAAGGACCAAGCCAAGGTTCGACCATGCGTAAAAGCACACGACCCTTCCGTGAGTCTTTGGGTCTGTCTACTCACTCGACGCTAGTCTACTACTGTATACGCCATATATCAGCGAGTCTAAATTTTCGTTAATCGGGACTTTCTGACGTTTTGGCGAGTGGTTAAATCCGCGATTGTGGAGTCCTGTCCTGTACTGCGTACGTCACAGGACATTCATATCGAGACACTACGGTTTGGCTACCATAGGCCATGTACACAGTTTAAGCAGCGCCTCCGTCAACACAGTGCAAGCGCAGATCCCCGACATGCATAATTCATGTCACCCCGAGCCCACTGAGAAAGCCTGCCGCTCCACCACTCCACTCCCAATTGCGTACAGAATTTCGATATCTCGACTAATATATCGGCTGTGCGATCGCAGCAAGGAGAGAGCTAAAAATATCTTGGCCTCTTCTCTCTCGGGCTCTCTCCGCTCCGCGATGCGCTCGCCGGGTCTTACCTCGTTTCTGATTGGCTGAGCCACGACTGCATTGGCCGTGTGTATTGTGAGCACTGTGTCTCGCTTGCTGCTTCGCTAGTATGCACAGCGTGTGTGGTCACTGCACGCTATCCCGCTCTCGTAACCCGTTTGTATATTATGTACCCTAACAGCCTCGCAGCGCACCGCAGAAGTATCGGGTAGGTCACTACGGAAATCTAACATTTTCAACATTGATCTATGCACTTCAAACATCCTCGCACATACATTGCACATACTCGCACACGGTAAAAGTAGTATCAAAACACAGATAAAATGCTCGAGAATTCATCAAAATATACCACGAGGATGAAAAAAAAATTGCATGTATGACCAAAACTACTCCGTTGATGACATATTCCTGGCACAGATTGCTGAAAATTGCATAATATAGGGCGAAATTATAGGGAAAATCTACATGGTACAGTATACGTCGTTTTCCAATAAGCCACGGAGGTGTACATGGTATCCACGTATTTAAGCTTATGAATGGAAGAAAGCGATGATGTCATTTTCAGAAGGCATTGTGGGAGAACAAGCTGACCAAAGGGGGGAAACCTTTCATAATTGAAAGCGATAGCAAACTGATCATCAACCGATACTAGCTTGCCGTCGTCTGCTATGGTAGGGATCAACGGCATGGTGCGTGCAGTGCGCTGAGCGAGACGTGACGTCATCGCTCGTGAATGGTGGGAGTGCAAACTGTAGTGCCGGATCAGAGTCGATAGTTTCGCATGCGTGTCTTTAGACCATAGCACCTGACTCGCAAAATTGGCGAAAATAAAAACATTGCAAAATATTCGGCATATACAGTATTTGAAAGTCAGTGTAAACTCCCTTTAATATATTGGAAATTTGAACAATTATTGATTTCGCGATTTTCAGCTGTATTTTCAAGGTTATTGTCATGATAGACAAATTAATCAATAACAGATCCTCTAAATACTCGTTACAGAGTACCAATACTGCAAATATAAACTGATCAGACATTCTGTCTTAGAGAAAATCAATTTTGAAATATGGTGTAAATCTTGTATGTTGGGAATACATGTGCAGTTGTATGCTAATATTAAGGAATTTACAGCCATTTTCAGAATAATGTCAAGGTCAAAAGATCTGGAGAGAACTTGAAATATTATTTGTAGCTTAAAATAGAATAAAAGTGGAACATGATCTGCAGTTATTGGCTTTAAGGTTAGGTCACCATTAGTACTGAAATGACACACAACTAAAAATTGTTGAAAACACACTTGGTTACAGAAAATTGACCGATTTATTGTTTTTTGTGATTTTCAGGTGCATTTTCGAGGTCATTGCCAATTGCCAATAAGATAAAACGATTTGTGATGTACAGCTGTACATTTGTATAGCCTTTTAGTACCAATTACAGACTTAGTCACTATCATCACAGAAGATAACATTGTGACATGTCTTGGTGCTTCATCTCTGATTTATCACAAGTTGAAATTTTCTGAAAGCCCCACGTGTCATTTTACATTGATTTCAGGGTGTTACAACCATTTTCAAATGCGTAAACCAGCTATTAAACATTTCGGTACCAAAAGTGTTTAGGTAACCCATGAAAATACTGTAAATGTCTTATCAATACACAAAATCAGTGTAGCTTTTCAATGGGATGAGTGGTGATTTGTGACCTTGAGCTTGGCATCTTTAAAAAAAAAAAGATCCCAATTTGAGGGTGCCCTACATACAAGAAAATAACGCATATTTTTTGGCCGATTTTTGGTAGGTCTATGAGCAAATGAGAGTTTTTATACTATGCATAATGTTGGATTCTGAACTAAATGAATTTTGAAATTTTCAGCTTCCAAACATACACCCCAAAACATTAACTTTGATGCTTAACAAAATTTTTGGTGACCTTGTGCACAGTAATGGATAGTCAGATCTGCGGCATAATATATTGTGCATGTTAAGATCATAAAGTTCTTCCAATTTACAGAAAATGAGCAATGTATGTAACTCATCTAACTTGCCTGCAGCAGTCAATCAAAAAGAGCAAATTTTATTTAAACTTTATTGTTCAACCACGCATTGGTTGCTGAGGGAGGCTGTATCTTAGCAACTGTTTGACCTTGGGGCAAAATGTAAATTTCAGGATCTTCTGTCGGATACTTGGGTTAACATTTGGTGCATGTTTAAAGAAAATTGAAGGGGGTCGGGGTACAAATTGTGTGAAAATTGGTTGATTGGACGTGGATTGACCCATACAGTATGTATCATCTACAGTAGACCTATTGTACATTGTACGTACACTGTACAAAGTGCATTATATTAAAAATTGAGAAAAAAAGAAAGAAATCTACATTGTACATGTCGTCGGGTGCCCGTGCATTGGCCGCTAACGCAATACAAATTGTATTGCGTTAGCGGCCAATGCACGGGCACCCGACGATGTGTAGTGGGGGGATATAGAATATTGTACCTGTACAATGACCCCTTTGATGGCCATTGTGGCATTATCTCATTGTTGGATAGCAGTGCACCCATACAATAGTAAATATGTGGACAAGTTGTATATTGCTGTACATTGTAAGCCTTTCTGTACTATACAACCTCATGTAGTTCTGTATGTCTGCAGCATGGTATCATGCCTCATGACTGATTGAAACCAGGATTCATTGGCCATTTCATCCTTGAACACATGACAATGTACTGTACTAACAAAGAAATATTTCTATCAATATACACCGTATCCATTATTTTGGTTACTTAGCCAGTAGAAAGACTGAAGCCGAGTTTTTCAAATTCAGTAATTACAGATGTAGTTCCTTTTGTCATTAAAATAATTAGTCACATCTACAAAATGCAGACAGGATTGTCTGTCTGCAGTTGGCTGAAGTTTGATGTTAAATTTTTAAGTAAAAAAATGTAATTTACCTTAATTGCACTTGGTACTGTGACTGGCAAAATGTCACTGGAATGACTAAACTTTGCACACTGTATCTCAACCGTTGTACTTGTACATGTAGTTCTGTCAGAAATAACTGGACTGTTTTGACTCGTACATGATATGATCAGGGAGGTGGGAAAATCCCACCTCCCTGATATGATTGTGTACTGTAAAACCAGAAATGTTCTCGTGCATTGTAATTTCGTGATTTTCGCAAGAGCCAAGATTCACAAAATTGAAATGAACATGAAAGTTCTTGTCTACACTATATGCCTTGAATGCCTGTGGCAATTTGCAAAAATTTCATGCCAGGAAGGAGGCTGTATTCGCAAAAAATTTCCTGTTGCAAAATATCTTGCTTTACAGTACATGTACAGCTGTATTTGACATACACAAGTACAGTATTGTACATTGTAGGTAAAAAAATAAAAAGTAAAAAATAACCTGTAATCAGCCTTTGGACTGAAATGTAATGTACACTTGTGGTGTAGCGTACAAAAGGTTGTTCAGGTGGCATCGTACTATGTATTGCCCCTTTTACTGCTTCCTTTGTCATTTCATGAGATAATTCTTGCACTGTCTGAGCAAATATGCAATGCATTTTTGGCATAAATTACTTGCAGTCATTCTAGTATTTCTGGTACATGTACTTGTGTAAGTGTACACCACATGTATAGTGTTTGTGCACATTACATTTCTCTTTCAATATGACATACATATCACATACAAATTCTGTACAATGTATACTGTACACAAATGTACTTTTTTTTAAAATACTATACACCATGGCATAAAATTGTTGCAAAGCAAAGCAGTAGTACACAATATTTTACAATGGAAAGACACAAATTCCCATGAATTTTGTTTGAAGTGCAGCACAGATGAAATCCCTCAGTGCTATCCATGATATGTATTTTGTAATGTCAAGAGAATGTCTCTTACCTAGTCATACAGCTGTATTTGCTCTGTACTTACACAAATTTAAAACATATTGCACAGCTGTAACTAGTTACTATGTACAATATAGAAAATATCAAGCAAAGTTGTACAGTGTGCTAGAGAATTTGTCTGTATTGCTATAATCTTCATATAGGTGTAGCTTCATGTTGTGCAGTTTGGATATCAGTATTCTTTTCCAGTTACAAATTGTAGATTTAATGCCATCTTGTTTAGTATGCCTACATGCACAAATACAAACTACATGTGTAGTACATTTGTACACTGCAATCATTCTACGCATGTTGTAATGTCACTCTATACATTTTGTACACCATGTACATTTGTACATATGTACATTGTACCTCACCTCAGCATGCACTGTACACTGGTTTCACAGAATTGTGTGTTATGTCTTGTTCCTACTGTTGGTAGTACATATTCTGTACATGTACATTTGTCAGTCACATCATCTCCATCACTGATTCAGCTTTAGGCTGTGATTCAAAACTTTAAGCAGGAGTGCTACAATACTGGGCAGCTGTATGCAGTGTCAAACATTTGGATCTGTATTACTAACGACACCATTGTATGTAATACTGCACACTTAATGTTTACCATGTACTGTAATAGTGCCCTCCTAAATGTACATGAGGTGCACATGTTCTTCATGTGTTTGTGTGCATACTGAATTTGCGTCGATGTGACCGGGGCATGGCCTACATATCACTGTGTGCCAGGCATGCAGGCAATGTGTTCCTTCCTGAGGACATAACCTGCCAATCAGCATGCACTCGCCAGTATGTGTGTACTTCAGATAACCAATGTCTAAGCCCTGATAGAAGTCACCCACATTTTCTGTGACTTTCCACTTTCGTCAGTTTACGTCTGCACACATGTAGGCCTACAAGTAACACCACTAGTACTTGTATTTTGCCTGTGTCAATTTATCTTTCATCAGCGTGAAGTTGTACATTAATATGCACTTTCAAATACATACAGTACATTATCAATTACATTCATTGCAAACACACTTTCCGCATCACTCTATGCAGTTTAGGGCCTATAAACAATCCACTTCCAGAAGTCAAGTCAGGGCAAGTCCCATGCAGTCCACAGATAGCAGAAAGTTATCATCTTAGTACCAATCAATTACCAGTTCCATTTCAGTCCTCTGAACCACACTTGTACAGTCTACAATCATGTACACGCTGTGTACAAACATTGTCATTTCTGCATGTATGATGGACTGTACTACGTGTATACTGTATAAAAGTGAAAGTCACAATTGACCAGGGCAAAACGGTTCAACATGATACATTGTTGTAGCTGGCCTCTGAGGGGAAACAAAATATTACTTGAAGGACTTTTTTATATCAAAACCTGCCAAATCACACAAAAAAAGAAAAGAAAATGAGAGAATGAAGAGATTGAAAAAAAAAAGAGACAGAAAGGACTTACTACACATTGTTCTCATGAAAGTAAATGTTACCAAAAAAAGAAGTAATGTACAGAAATATTCAAAAACTGTTTATTGCAGCAATGAGTGTTCTAAGTACATGCAGTGCAGTTACATGTACCTGTTCATTCATTACAGGGGCTTAAAAAAACTAACAAACAAGCAAAAAAAAAAAAAAAAAACCCTCATGGAATATGCTACACCCTTTTGTGTTCCCTGATTCAATGCTCTTTTGAGAGTGGAAACTGGCATGATTGCTTTTCTGTGCTTGGCAAATTTCAGTCAACTTTACTTACAATGGTGTACAATTACAGTATGTGTGTATTCAAATTGTTTCTCCAAAGTTACGTTTTTATTTTTTCACTCTACAGCCATTAAAAGTATGTGATTTGTGATGATTTCCACCCTCCCAAAACTTTGTGCACTTTAACAGTACCTGCAGGGAATACGTGGATGTATTGCATGCTCATCACTCTTGTTGTAAACATCTACAACACTCATAACATTATGTGCATTATACCCTTGTGTCCTTGCATTGTCATTATTTTGTATGATAAAAATATAAAACAAATGATCGTAAAGAACTTCTGGCACATGGTTTAGGGCACTTTCTCAATTTGATGAGACAGGATGGAAAGTGAATCTCATCGTCCATAACAATGCAACTTTTGTGTGTTTGTGTGTTTCCTACCAGCTCTTCCACTGAATCACAATGGGGGTTTATCACCGCGCCCCAGGGACAGGATGGCAATACAAATACCGATGTCAGGAGGGCCTTTAAACAGAAGTACTATCGATGGGTAAGTCGGTGCAGAGTTTCGTCTTCAAACATCTCCTCCAAATGCCCTCAGAGCTGCAGTTGATGAAAATGAAGAGACTCCAAGAAAATTTTCCAGGCATGGCATGTCTTTGAAAACACTTGTAATACTGATGCTGATCATATTGTGTCAATATATTGTATATGGGACAATGTTCCCTCCAGCTATTAATCTTGAAACATTATGTGCATGTACATCAGGAAAACAAATTTGACAAATCAGCATATGTGAGAAAAATGAATGCCATGTCATGTCATTACTCGAAAAGAAAATACAAACAGACATTGCTCAGTTGCCTGTTACAAATTGAAGCTTACTGCTAAAGATGATTTTCACCATTTGAAAGCTGTATGCGTGTATCTCTTGTTATTCATGCTGTTTTTCCAGTAGATGTTTTCTTTTTGTTTTGTTTTGTAATGTGTTTTGCTCTCTGCTCTTTGCTTGTCCAGGCCGGAGATTGACAGGAAGCTACAAGAAATTATGAAACAAACCGGACTCCTCACAACAGAGGGCAAGGTTAGTATCACCATCATACAATGCCTCTTTTGTTTCCTCTTTTTTTTTCTTCTTCTTCTCATCTTTTGATCTTTCATACGAGGTATTAATAGGCATGGTATGAATTCCCCCTTTTTCGACATTCTTTGTGTGACTGTGTAGTGATGTTTCACCTATGGGGTTTTCTCATGATCTAGGGTTCACAACCATGGCTGATGTGAAATTTATGTCCATTCGCAGAGTCACATGAATTTTTTCTTTTCTTTTCTTTTCTTTTTTTTTCTTCTTTCATGAGTGCAATGTGTTTAATTTGCCAAAAGCAGGGGACAGGGAGTGATAAATTCTACCAAGGGCTCAAGGAGACTGTGTTGCAAAAAGTGATATAAATTGTCTTTCGTCAGTTGTGCATGCTGACCATGGCATGTGCAATAATAGCGCTATACAGCCAGAGTGTTTCCATTGTCTTTTATAGAGCTCTAACCTCCCATTCCTTCCAACAAAGGCACACCACAAAATCATGTAGCGTCAATTGCATACAGGCTGCCCCTGCTAACGAAACTTGGTAGAAAGTCTCAGAAAGAGACAAGAAATCTCATAAAAATGTTGAGATATAACCTGATCACATTATTTCAACCTGATCATCAGGTTGAAATGATGTACCACATCATGTGAGTCTTCCCATTGTCTATACGAAAGATTTGGGGAAAATCATCAGATTACAGATTTAACAGACTGCTTTTGCAGGGTACATGAAAAAAAAAATGATAACCCACAATTTCAACCACAAGGTTTACATTGCTATTGTAGAGTTGGCAGCCATTGGCATTCATGGGAAGGTTAATGATATGGGGAGTCGTACGTTACGGTCAATTTGTAACCTTATACAGTGCACAAAAACACAAGTTGCATTTTATTGGGTAAGGCCTTTGCTGATGGCATTGTACAGAACTGTCCTAATTTTAGTTGGGGGGGGGGGGGGGGGCTATTATACAGAACCAGAATTGATATAAACTCTAAACAATAATCACTTCGATCTACACCATACAGATATGTTTAAGGTATTTGTTCGGGTAGGTAATGGAGCATATGATTTCCCATTGCGGTCTTTCATCCAGTTCTGTACATGGGCTGCTTTATTATCTGTGACCTTGTGTTTATGCCAGTGGTATGGTTTTCAACAAACATAATTGGTTTAATAGCCTTGACATGAAACTAGACTTCTAGACATAAAGTCAGCGCTCTGTCTGCCTCTGACATCTATTGTACACTTGTAACACCCAGGCTGTATGTACACGTACATGTACATGCTTAGATCTACACATCTTTCAGTGTATAAGAGGAATAAACAGTGTTTTACTGTACATGCAATGTATACAAGTACATGTATACTGTTTCTGGCTCTATGCTGCTGCTTTTTGTTGGTGGGATGTTCTTTTAATGGCTAAAAACTTCACAAATCCTCGTACAAATTGTAGTTCATAGCTAAACTTACTAAATACCCACCATGTGTGAGTACAATTTACACACATTGTATAGATACCACCTATAGGTTAATAGTAGGTTGACAAATATATCGGTTTTTATTCACGTACAAAAGATTGGCATTGTATTGTTCAATGGAATGGTGTACAGGTTGTACATTGTTGTTTTGAGCACTTGCTCCAAATTGAATACCAAGTTTAATACATACGGTACTACAAGTACGGTAAAGCGATACACCTTGTCAATAGGTTTGATCTCAGTTTCTATGAGCTACTCTGTCTTTGTTTCCTGGTTAAATGTCACAGACAGTTGAGATGTGTATTTTCTAGTGTACAAATTGTAGGCCTACATCAAGTTGTTGTTTTTAGAATGAATATCAATTAAGAACTAATCCTGTACACCTACAAATGTGCATACAATGTACTTCATACATAGAAAAAGATTGTGGCTCGTATTAGGGATTTTTGGATACAAATAAGGCAAAGGAGCCAATATCTTGCCATCCTCTTTGATATAAGGTAGTTGAGCATTTGTATTGGAGAGATAGAGCCCTCTTTATTCTATTGCACCCATCCTCTAATTGCAGCAAATTTTGAGTATAAAGGGCATGTACACTCTTGTACTGTGTAGAAGTGTACCAGCAGTACATACTATTGCAGTGAAATGAAAAAGGTTTACAAGGTGTTCTAGACACACACACACACACACACACACACACACACACACACACACACACACACACACACTTACACACATGTAAATCAGTACACAAGAAGAAGTACATTGTAATTGCACTGGACAACAGGCACACAAGAGCAGATGAACATTGGTAATTAGTATAATACCTTATCTAATTTTTAATAAGCATGAAGCAATGCCTACTTAAACACATTTACTCATAATGAAAGGTTTGGTTTACAGTACATCCCAAAAAATCTTCTATCCTGAGGATGATAATAGCGCTGTTTGCTATCAAAGATGTACAGATCAGAACACCCATCCCTTTGTAAACCTGTCTTTAAAAAAACAACAACAACACAGCAACAACAATAAAAAAGCAATACATGTACAATGGTTTTGATTGTTGGATATCCGAAGACCAAATTCTCCATGCACCGCAGGTTGTGTCCGCTTCAGAAAACGCAGCTGAGCATGACAGGCGGCAATGTCTAGATGCAACCTGCGAGAAGAATCCAAGAATGAAAACAACAAAAGTCCTATTAACCACTACTGCCTGCCCCCCTGTCAGAGTTGGGGGAAGTGCGGGCCATGGATACACATGTGAGACCCCGCATGTCCCTCTTCAGGAAATTAAGCATTAATTTCAATTACCTGAATTGCCAACGCAGAGAAGTGCAACACTTCCTGTTCTCAACGGGGCCTGAATCGGTTGCCATGACGATGTCAGTAATGGGACATGTCAAAAGGACTCCTGAAGGTGCGGACTTTTGGAGGGAGGAGTAGGAAAAAAAATGAAAATAAGAATAAAAAATAAGGCAAAAATAAAAAGTTTCAGTCAGTTTACTATTAAACATATTTCTTAGTGTATCTGGCGGACTATTAATTAAAGGGAACACAAACCCAAAGAGCAATGTGGATTGAGTGAAAGCAGCAACATTAGTAGAACACATCAGTGAAAGTTTGAGGAAAATCGGACAATTGATGCAAAAGTTTTGGTGTTGGAACCGCTGGATGAGGAGACTTTTAGAGGTTATGACGTATGAGTGGTCAACAATATAAAGGAAATTCCACAAAAATTCACTTTTCTAGCATTATGAAAGAGCACTTACTGTAACTGTATAAACCGCTTTCAGAAAACGGGGGAATAATTGCTTCTCTAAACATATGTCAGTATCAAGTTGATGGAATTTGTAATTTTCATGAAAAATTTTTTTTGTGTGTGGAATTTTCTTTATATTTTCTGTATATTGTTATCCACTCATACGTCATAACCTGTAGTAGTCTCCTCATCCAGCGGTTCCAACACCAAAGCTTTAAAAAATCATAACTTTTGCATCGATTATCCGATTTTCTTCAAATTATCACTGATGTGTTCTACTAATGTTGCTGCTTTCACTAAATTCACATTGCTCTTTGGGTTTGCGTTCCCTTTAAAGATGAAGATTCCCAAATGCGTTTAATATGTTTTACATCGATATATGTGAGGCGAGACTTGAGGAAGTGCATGCAACACTATAGATCTAGACCATGTGTGTTCCTGTTTGCGATTTCCATAAAAAACCAGAGTGCCGAACCATCTAGAGAGTATGCGGTCTTGTTTTGAATGTACATACACTGTATCTGGTACAGATGTACATTTCGATGAGGATGTGTTAAGATCTGTAGTCCAGATACATTAAAGGTACTTTATATACAATATGATCCCACTATTGGATTTAAGTGGATTTCAGCACTGGACTTCACCTCAGTCGTCCATAAGATGTATCTGACCCATGCTCACGTTAAGGAATTAACTCTACATGTGTACAAGCTTTAGGACTCCTTGAAAAGTCAGAGTTATGGTTTAAAGCAGCTTTCAGTTTACCAGTGTTCTATTTTCTGTGATACACTAAATTGAAATAACGTGCAATTATACTTAGTAGTACTTTTTCTGGCTAGGAACATTGACTCACAGATGCATGAAGGAAGCAACAATGTAGATTATAATCATGAAAGGAGCATATAATTTTTCTTCCACTCACAAACCTGGCTCTTCTGGGAATCGATGAAATTCTTTGACTCTGCATATATCTGTTGTTTAATTTTACCTTCAGAAACAATGTACAAATTTGTATACTGAGCTTGCCATGAAAGTCTTCAATGCTTACAATTTTGTACGTACTGTAATAGTGTTAGTGAAATTTTGATATCTGGCTTTTAATAGTCTACATGAAAATTTGTAGCAACTAGTGTAACATACTGTATGTTCCCAGCTCATCCATTTCGTGCACGTTTCTCATTTCTACTGTCGAAACATAGTACAGTGAACTTTGTGTTAATAGCAACTGCTATTACAGGTGGTTCTCTGGCAAGCTGACGAGATGTACTTATGCCAGGCACGATATTCTGTAGATTTAAATGTGATTTCAGATTTTTTTTTTGTTCTCAAGTCTATACACATTTGCTTTTTCCATGTATCAAAGTCACCTGAAAATTTTGATTTCCGATTTTTTCAACAAACCTCAACATCATCCCTGTTATGCATGAGTAGTGTACATTGCTGATATTGTACCGGTATTCCATTCCAGATAATTCATGTACAGTGTACATTGTGTATACCAGGGTATTTGGAAACTGCCCCACCTTCCCATCTTTCATAATGAAAGAAAAACACCGCGGAGGAACTTTAAATGTCATTCTTTCCATCATGAAGCATTTGTGTATTAAACATTGTAGGTAACAGAACATGGAAATTAGAAAAATAATACTTGTACACTGTAGAATTTTTTTTTAAAAAAAGTGTGATTTCTAACAAATGCAGCAGATGTAGTTGGTACTTGGACTAGAACTAGCCTAGGCTGTACAATATTTTATGTCATGTAATACACTGAGTACCAAATGGTATTTCACACTTGACTGATATGCAAGTTAAGGATGCTGTATACTGTATCTGTAGACTTTTACTTTGGTTTAATAGCACTTCATATCTGGTACTCCATGAAGTATTTCATCCACTGTATATTAAACATAAATTCATCAGTAGCCATGTGTACATGTATTTCAGGTTTATTGGGCATTACATAAATGTATTAGATATTACATTGTATGCCTTGTTAGCCATCATATTGCCCTGTGAATACAATGTAAGTTTGAACTTTCTGTGTGCAGATATCTGTACTTGAGTTGAATAAGAAGATACATGTATTGCTGTAAATACAATGAAGATGAAATCTGATTATCACCGAGGAGGGACCCTGACCTGCACATGTTAACCAGGGCATTGTTAGGAATGTCATCTGAAAGCTTTCTTCATGTGTATAGTTTTGCTTTCAACCCTGTCATGCTTCTAAAGGCCACCGCACACTATACAATTTTCGTTCGCTTGACTGACAGACTTTGGATCGGAAATAAATCACAATAGCCTCAGAATATTAAGCAAACGCTTGTCTATTTCAGATCCAAAGTCGGTCAGTGGTGCGACTGAAAGTTACCAAATGGTAGATGTATAGTGTGTGGTGGCCTTAAGATCAATGCCTTCACAGTGCCTTCAATGTGCTGAAATATCCAATGTCCTGTCCATTGCTCACTACAGGATGTATGCTCCATGTTTGACCCTCTATAGTGTCAATCCACTTTGGCAGCATCTTCTTCAATATATTATGCTGATTCTGTGTGCTGTTTCTCCTTTGCTGAACATCTTTGTCTTTGCTTTTATTTTTCTTCTCTGTCTTTCTCTTTGAGTCCTTGACGTCAAAACTTCTTTTAGTTTTAAATAGCTAGTCTGGAAAATGTCTTTAAAGTGTTTTTTTTAGTGGATTCATGTTGATGTGGAATATTGTTCATAATATGTACTAGTAGTACAATAAAGGCTATTGCATGGTGAGATTTTCTGAGAGATGATAATGAATGTCTACAGTGTAATGGTTGTAAATTGTGTCATTATGCGACCTTGAACCAGTAGCCAAAAAGACCTTGCATGGGTTCCTGTGTTATTCTTTTTAACGGGGACATTACAAATTTTTGAATTACTCCCTTAATTGGACATTTTGGCAAGACAAAGGCAAGTGCTCATTCATATTACTTGTGTGATAGTGAGCTTAATTTGCTCAGGCAAGTGCGGGTGTTGGTTTGTTGTTAACATCCTGACACTCCATAGTAGTAAGTTGTTATGCAGCCATTTGGAACCCTCCACAATATTTTCTTATCTTTGATCCAAGTCTTTTTGATAATGTACACAATGTAATTTTACAACAAAACATGGAACTTTATGGTATTAAGCTGCAATATGTTGGAGATAGCTTTTAACTGGGTACTGTATGTGTGCATTTCTTTGTGTTTTTATATCACAGCGGTATCATATCACAGTAGAAAGCCTGGAATCAATAGGAGAGCTTGGCTTCGGGAGCTGTGGTCATGTGATTCGAATGAGACACAAGGAGAGTGGAACAATACTTGCAGTGAAGGTAAAAGTTCATCACTGTTTATGAAGTCAATACTAATTACCTCCGCCCAGGGAGGAGGTTATGTTTTCCTCGGCGTTTGTTTGTTTGCTGGTTGGTTTGACGTGTGCAAGATAACTCAAAAAGTAGTGAATGGATTTGGATGAAACGTACAATTGTACAGGAAAGGTTGAGAATGACACAAGGTACAGATGATTAAATTTTGGTAGTGATCCTGGAATTTTTATAGATTTTATGAAGGATTTTCGATATTTTGGCAGGTTGGGTGACAATGAACTTGGGAGTTCAAGCAGTGCATTTTTGAGGTTTGCATGTACGTGCACTAAAAGCAGGGGCAGATTCAGGAATTCCATCAAGGGGAGGCGCCTTTACAAAATTAAAGGGGGCACATGCCCCCCCCCCATTTTTCTCTTTTTTATTGCTTTTGTTTTAACAAAAAATAAAGAGAGGGCGCGCGCCCGGTGCACACCCCCCCCCCCCCCTTTGGATCCGCCACTGCTAAAAGTGTGTGCTCTAGTTTGTGCTAGGGCAAGGTGCACCGCGCAGCGGGAAGTTGATGACGTAACAAAAGGCTTCTATATTGTGAACAGGGCGATTTTTCAGCATGCGTACATATGGATAGAAATGAGCTGCTTGGCAGGGGTTTGTGCTCTCAGAGTGTTTCTTTTGTTATTAAGTAGAATTGCAGTTCAATACAAATAGTGAATGGTCACTGGTGTGAAATCTTGTTTTATTGTGAGAGGACAATTTTAAGAAGCTCTTAAAAAAATCATGTGTTTCAGTATTAAATGCTTTCTATATTTTTTGTTGGGACAACTCTACATGTGTTTCTATTTTCATTCAATGAGTGTTATTGTATGTTTGCACATAAGTATGTACACTGTATAAGATAATGTTCCAGTGCCTTGTACTGCTATAGATGAAAAGGGGCAACTGCTTTGTAAATGCTATTGTTGTCATAATGAAAGATACATTGTACAAGGACATTTACACATGGACGAATTAGGGGAAACCCCAGATTCAGCTGCATTTTAATAGGGATACGCAGCTCCATTATTCTTTGGAGTTCCGCATTCACAGTATAGATTTGTACATGAATATTTGTCCAACTGCATGTATGCAAATCAGAACAATGCTCGGAATGTATACCAGAGACCCCACTTCTAACCATCCGTAATTGAAGAAAGCTGTGAGAAATACTGAATGCAGAATCACTACAGAACCACAAGCAGTCTTAACAAATGTTGTGAATGTACAGATGAAGGGCTACAAGTGTACCCTGTTACCAATAAAACATCCCTATTTGTATCCTGTGGAAACCATGCAGCACAGCATATTTGCCATGAACACTTGACTATGAATCTCTCAGGGAGCAATTTGTCTTTTGCCATGTGTGCAAAAACATGGCCCAAAATGATTTTGTTTTCCATTTCTACAAAGGAGTTGACCTTTCTTCTTTTCGATGGTATACGACTTTTAAATACATTGTGGAATCTTTGAGAAAGCATTTCAAGCAAGTGTACCATTTAATGTTTTATGGATAGAACTATTGCACAGGCTTCCACAAGTATCACAAGTCATGTGAACCTGAAATGGTTCTGTACTTTTCCCATTGGACATGTGCAACAGTACAGAATCATTAGAGAAAATAACAGGCCATTTCTTTTTTGTTGCTGTTGTTTTGTTTTGTTTTGTTTTGTTTTGTTGATCATATTTTTCTGTAGTGCACATCATATGGATATAGAACCTGAGCTCGTAAATTCTTCTCTAACATAGTTGTAGCTACCACAGATCTCTCATCGTGCATAGAGGAGTGTAAGAAATATATATGTGGATGTTTTGATTGAAGTAGTGATTTACACGTGTAGACCTGTGCCAGTCTGTTATGCCCAGAACCAAATTTCCACGCAAACCTTATGACCACAAACAATGGCATAGCAATCTGCAGATAACATGGTTATGGATACTCTATTGGGTGAAGTACGATGTATATGTATGCCTTGTGTTCATTTTAATATGTTAGTCTCTCACTCCCTCTCTGTCTGTTCCCTCTTTCTCATTGTTAAATATTCCAGCAAATGAGGAGATCTGGAAACAAGGAAGAAAACAAGAGGATTCTAATGGATCTGGACGTTGTACTCAAAAGCCACAATTGCCCATTCATTGTGCAATGCCTTGGAGCGATAGTCACACCGGTGAGTATGAGGAATAGTGTCAGTGGTATGATTCAGTGTGAAATAGTCACATCACATTTTTTGGTATATAACGAGTTGAGATGTAGATTTATTACAGCATATTCCAATACATGAATGATAGTAAATTGCTGTGAGGAAATTTCACACTGTGGTACCAGCATGAAAATAAAAATGTACAAATATTTTGTTTACTTTGATGCAATATCACTGATCATAAAAAGTGTCAGCAGTCAGCAAAAGTTAAAATGTGCTAAATTTCATCTCACAAAACAAAGTACACAAAATTTAAATCTACAATGAGTGTTTCCACATATGTATGCACCTGAGAAGTACAAGTGTACAATATATCTGAAAAGGACAGGGTGAGCTTACATGCATTAGAGAGCCACCTTTATCATATGATTGTTAATATTATTTGCCACAAAGAAACGTGTGTCAGATTGTCCAGGGTGAAGCCATTAGCAAACATACGACATGTATCTGATGGGGCAAAGCTATGTGGTTAGTGCTTGCAACAAACAGAGGAAACTCCTGCTTAGGAATATTGTCTCTCGATTATGTCATTATGCAAGCAGATGAATGTTGCTAGCCACATACATGTTAGGCAGCGACCTACTGTATTGCCAGCTAACAATGGGTTTACTCATGTGCATGTCTAAATTTAATGATTGCAATTCCAGCTCACTGGGTACACATACATGCACACATATACACGCACACCCACATGACCAAGAAATGGAGCAGCATTCTTTGTTTCAAATGAACATTGACTAGCCAATTGAGTAGCCATTGAGTACCATAGTCAATTTTCACACTTTTGGTTTACAACTCTATTTCTGTCTATTTCTTGCTTCATTTTTCTCCATTTTCCAGAGTGAAGTGTGGATCTGCATGGAACAGATGGCTACGTGTCTAGACAAGCTAATCAAGAAATTAAGAGAGCCTATACCAGAGCAAATAATCGGAAAAATGGTTGTAGCGGTGAGACAATACCTTTCATCTATCTAAAATGGTTTGCAGTTTTGTTATTCCAGATGTTCATTAATGCCAAAATGGCATAAGGTTTTAGTAGAGTTATTCCAAAGGTTTGATGTTCAATCTGAAAAATAGAATGGGATTCATACTTCTGAAGGGTAGTACGCACCTTCATTTCATTTTGGATTAACAAACCTGATTTCATTTTTGGATTAATGGACCTTCAGAATAACAAACCTTATTTTCAGTTTTAGATTAAAGAACATTGGGAATAACACCACAAATGTTTGGATTAAGAAAGCCTATCTTATTTGTGGATGAACGAACATCTAGGTATACAGTAGGCAATTTATGTGTGTCAGAATAACAAACAGTATGTCTTTTTGGGATTAACGAACCTTCAGAATAACGGACATCACCCATTCTAAATAATGCATGCTTGATGAGAGATGCTGAGAATGACTTTATTCTCACACTCACATGTTTCATATTGCATGAGTTTCAAGTATTTATCAAGTAACTGTAGGTCAACATGTGTAAGTAGTACGTGGTGCCTCTGTTTGAAGAGTCTGATACCCTTTACAAAGAGTTCAGTAGGAGTATTGTCTTTGATATTGTTAGCTCAGTTCTTTTGTCTTTTTTTTGTGTCTCAAGGAGCATTCTCCCAAATTTCATCAAAATTGTAAAGCAAAAAGTTAAAGAATCTTGCCTATCAGAGGGGTCTAAAGGTCATGGTGCACTCTGAGGTGTTCTAATAGCTGATCAGAAAGTAATATTTTTTAATGGTTGAAGTCAAGGTCATTGTTACAGTGCAGACAAAAGCAGTACTGGTAGTCAATGCAGTCAAGATAGAATTTGGTTTATGGACAGTTTAGCTACAGTAAAGGTGTGGAAAGACACAGTGATAAGCATCACAATGTTTGAATCTTGTGTTGTCATGTGTTTAAAAATGATGCCACATTGTGGTGAGTGTGAAAGCTTTTTCAAGGATTGAATCCGCTGAAAGCACACTCCAACAAATCCCTGGCAATTGAGAGGCCAAGACTGATATCCTTGCAGTACAGTCTAATTATTAACCATCTTTTGACTTCTTTATAAATTCCCAATTATCTGTTCTTTTCTGAGAAGCCAAAATTGTACACAATTGCAGAAATGATGTGGCACTCCATACAAAACATTGGTTAACGTTATACCCTGACTTATGGCATTGTGTAGCGCTACATCGTTTCTCTGTGTAATTTACAACTTGTATGTATGTACATGCACATCTACACACTGCTCTAATAGTAATGGCAGCCAGATATTAGCGATCTCAGAAAACAATCCCAATGCCATTTCATCCCTGCTATTAAAAAGACACATTTGACATATTAGACGTAATTGCAATAACATATATCGATTTTTTTTTTCTTTCTAAAAACTTTATTATAATATTGGACAATAAGTTGCATTTAAGACCATTTTAATCCACTAGCTTGGCACATGATTGCTTGCATTTGTACAGCTGTAAATTGACTGATAAATAATGCAAAGAGCAGTGGTACATGTAATGGTGCTACTGCTACCGAGTGCTGCTGCTGAGCTGCACATGCATGCACTACGTACACACTGCCACTATAGCAGCAGGGCATTAGCAATAATGATAGAATTTATACGGGATTCATTTCATGTATTAGCATTTATTCATTTTTGTGTTAAGATCGCTCACGTAACAAAATCTGGCATAAAGGACTAAAATGTCGAGAACTCATTTCATGGAAACCTGGGGTGCTCAAAAATATAAGTAATTTACCCCCCTCCCCCCCCCCCCCAAAAAAAAAAAAAAAAAAAAAAAAAAAGAACAAATGTTTGGTAAGCTAAGGTACCAAATACCTCATGAAATGGCTGTTTCCTAGGGCAGTCCTTTTTTTTCTCTCTCTCTCTGTCTCTTTAAGAACACAGTTGTAGGGCTTCATTTTTTTTTTATCATATGTACAAGAGAAAGAAGGGGAAAAAAGATAATCAGTCTCTCAAAGAAAAAAAAAATGGGGCAGAAATTAGGAATTAGCAAATTGCTGCAATTCAGGGAAAAGGAGGAGGCCAGCGGCTTGCTGAAGGGTGGCTTGTCGGTTGCCCCACCTTCAGTGCTGCCTGCTGCTGGAATTTGATTAGGGGTTGTGCATTTAGCTTCCCCTTTGCTTGGGAGGATCACGCACCAGAACTCCAGCTGCAGCACTCAAATCGAGCACATCCTCCAGTCGGCTTGACGTAAATACCGCCCATCCTGTCTCACTCGAAGAGAGAGGCTAGAATTAGGAGGACTGTACAAGAGACTATTTAAAAGGAATTAAATAAAACAGCAGTAAAATATACAAACAAAAGGAAAGTGAGAAAGTTTATAAAAGAGCAAAATTTGTGCTGTTTGAAAATAGGAATGCATCTACACACACATATGTACATGTACTCCTTGTGTGCTGTTGAATACTGATATACATCTGTGTTAGTGTGTATATGTGTGTTTGTGTGTGTGTGTGTTTGTGTCTACAACATACAAATGTACATCTGGTATTACTGATGAAAAAAAAAATACTGTATTGAAAGTGGAAAAAACTAACAGCAGAGATGCAGAATTGATAAGATTTTCATAGCTATTACTTGTAATCTTGATATTGTCAGGTTTAGTTTTAAGATGTGAATTCCTTCACTTGGTCCTTTTCATTGTTTATTTGGATGGAAATGTTGCGCAATCCATCACCGCGACATTGAATTGGCATGATCGATGGAACAGTAGCCAAATTCGTTCAGTGATTGATAGACCGTATGTAAATACAATGCACAAACAAGCAAGGCAAGTAGATATTTACAGATTGCCAATGAACAACGATGAAGTATGCCAGGAATGTGTATTTCAGTGCATGCATGGCAAATGAGGTAACTGTTTTGTATTTAAACACCTTTAATAGTGACCTCCTTGTGTGTTACATGCCCCTGATGTAGGAAGGTTTGCTGGATTAAGTTCTAGAGGAAGCTTATTGCTACTCTAACTTGTAAACATGCTACCTCTCTTCAAAATAAAAACACTCTGACCTTTGACGGCGCTGTTTAGGGAGGTTATACAGTAGGGGAGCCACAAGCCATACCCTTGGAAAATAAGAATGAGGAGAGAGTGCATGGAATAACACTCTCACCTACTTTTTGTGACCCTGTCCCTGAATGCATGCCAGAGGCATACTATGTATCTTTTTGTGTTGTCTGTCTGTCCGTCTGTTCATCCATCCATGCATCCATCTGTCCATCCAAGGAGGTTTTATACATGGAGTTCCAACTGGATGTAATTATTCAAACAGTTGTCAGATTTCTATTGATGTACAAAAGAATTCCACAGGTGCACTTGTGCCTTTGATGATCGATGTTTGACGCCACCGTCTTGCTGAGCAATCTGAAGATTCATTTTGAACGTTATCATAATGTTGGCCATATTTTGCTTATTTATTTATTAAATGAAATGAAATTTCTCTTAATGATAAAGCATGTAAAACAAAAGTCAATTCCGTCCAGAAATTTGTGCAAAAGTGTAAATCAGAGCTGTATCATGTGAAAATGTTTAAAAGTGTAAATCAGAGCTGTATCATGTGAAAATGTTTAAAACTGTACCATCCTGGAAAGCTGGTTTTATCACTTTTCCGCTTAATTTCCACAAATGAAGCTAATATGGAATAATCTTCAAGTATAATTCTTTATTGATAGATATATCAGATTAGTGCCGGGGTATGCCCAGTCTAGTAATTTTCATCTTCATTTCAGCATTTTTGGCTCAATTTCTATTTGCGCATCCTCTTGTCTGTACCACCTACCATGCCTACCTTTATAAGAAGGGATAGCGAAAAGCAATTACCATTACAAAGATATATCTTCCTTTGAAAGTGGCTGGTGATTATGCAATGAGACACGAGTCAGTTCTCTTCGTATCTGCACGGCAGATCCTGTTTGGCACATGCTTCTAGTATTTTTGAGTGGCGGCTTCGAACATGGGATCGAAGGGAATAACACTGTTGTTACTCCATCTCTTGAACCTCCTTGGTCCATCCAGCCCTCATCTCAATAGCAATTGAAGGGGAAAAAAAGAAAGAAAAACTCCAACTGAATTCTTTAAGTTCCTTTCCCAAGTATGCTACATGTGGTGTAGGTGTGCTTTGGATTTTGAGCAGAATCCCCCAAGGTCAAAGTTCAAAGGTCACCTAATGACATTTATTCAAGGGTGACTTCATTTTTATCCAGTGGTAGTATAATGTGGCAGAAAGAGTAGAACTGATAGTGGTAAAAGGTCAAAATAAAATTTCAGTGTGATACAAATGTAGGTCAATGTCAATGGTGAAAATGTCAATGAAGAGCATACTTACGGCAGATATACACGTCATGTACACCGTGTGGTGATTGCATGAGAAGTGGAGGCATCCCAGTCGACTGAGTGCAGCGGTCAAATTGCTTTTTGTTTCAAGTTTATTTTCTGCTCCAAGTTTTAAAGATACATGTACAAATACTGGACTGTATCTCTCTTCAGCCAGTCATGCAGAAAAACAAAATGACTGTATTGCAATGGAGTCTACGTGGAATCAATTACAGACCAAAAGAGACTTAGACATACATTGTATGAAGAGAAAGGGAGGGCAACAACCATAACACAGCAGTTTTGTCTTTTCTTCTGAATAGCCAAGATGAGATGCTTGCAATTACAAAAGTAGTTTTACAAAGTATGGCAAAGATAATGATCATGTCTCCAAGGGTATTATGAGTATTTGACTCAGTTCTTTTCACATTCATCATGCTGGTGTTTGATGTCCATTACACGTAATTAAATAAATGTACACTTGTTGGACATGCGGTGTTTTTTTTTTTTTTTACTTTTATGAAATGTAAAATAAAGAAAAAAATAATGGGGCAATCATTAAAGCTTCTGAATAGATACACGTAGTTTGATATAATTCTAATCTGGGAATAGTGCAGATAGGTTTCTTAGTCATATGATTTTAGAGAGTACACATGCATGTCTCAATTGTGATTATCGGTAGACAATGTACACCTTAATATTGTCTGTAACTTGCTTTTACACAGATTGTCAATGCACTGGACTACCTGAAGGAAAAACATGGTGTTATGCACAGAGGTAAGGATGCAAACTTGTCTGTGTTTGAGTGAAACTTTGTTGTGAGTTCAACCTGCTGGTGTGAAACTATTCACAGCTCTTGATTTTACTTGTGTAAATTGAAATAAAGAAATCATCTTTTCTTTGATGTAATCTTCATTTTTTTTTATTGGACAAAAAATAGAAATAACCCGTCAGAAAGAAGATATTTTTGTCAGAGTAACATTGCTAAAAACTCATAATTTGTTAAAAGTGTGATTTATTTTTAATCAAACTGTTAGCAGCACATATCAACAAGTTATGCAAGAACTATGCTACAATGTACAGGCTGCGTAGACATGTTTTAACATGTCTATGCAACTTCGACTACCTCAATATTAGGGACTTATTTTGATTGCAAGTAGGGAAACAGTGATATGCCATTGAATTTTGCGATAATCAAACTCAAACAAAAAAATGAAAAGTTTCTCTCCATTTGAAAGCTAGAATAACATCTTTTACGGCAGTCTGTTGGTACCTCACCCTAGTCACATGTCTTACAGTCCCCATAAAGTACAGTGATATCACTTGCTTCAGAAATGACACTAATCTTCTCAAAGGAAAGGAAACATTTTGTTGAAGGAAGTACTTCTTTATGGACTGTGTCCAAGTCGTGCCAGGGAGATTCTACACTTGTGCTGTAGAATCTACATTGAAAGAAGTTCACTCCGCTGAACAACGTGTATAACATGATACTGTATGCACCACATTTTTCGCAGGGTTACTATTACCTCCGCCAATGGGGGAGGTTATGTTTTCGTTACCGTTGGTTTGTTAGTTAGTTAGTTAGTTTAGTTAGTTTGTCCGTGTGCAAAATAACTCAAAAAGTTGTGAACGGATTGGGATGAAACTTGCAGGAAAGGTTGAGAATGACACAAGTAACAAACGATTAACTTTTGGTAGTGATCCGAGAATTTTGGGGGAATTTATGAAGGATTTTTGATATTTTGGCAGGTAGGGTCAATGAACCTGCGTGTATTTGAGGTTTCAATGCGCGCACTAAAGTGCATGCTCTAGTTTCTGCTAGGGCGAGGCGCGCCATGCAGCTGAGGGTTTATGACGTAGCAAAGGCTTCTATATTGGGAAATCGGGCGACTCTCAGCACACAATGCTGTAATAAGTATGGGTGGGAAATCACTGATATCTCTATGAAAGAACAAGATCAGTGGTGGAAATGAGCTGCATAGGACCTACTTGGCAGAGGTCTGCACTCTCAGAGTGCTTCTCTAGTTGTTACTGATTTTGCGAATTAGGTGCTATTTGCGAATTTAACAACACACAAAAAGTGTTCACTCTGATATTGACATGAATGTGATGTGCATGCATGCATTTCTACATCCACCATTGTACTCCACGATCGCAAAATAAACCAATCGCGAAATTGTTGGAAAGTGTGATTCGTAAAAAATTACGCTCGCTATTTAAAGTATATGGCATATATAGTATTTTATGTGTGAAGCAGGTGACAAGGCATGCTAGTCACGTGGCTGATGTCAGTGTTGAGATGCTCAGATAATGACAGTGTGATGTCAGCCCAGTTGCTGACTTTTGGACATTTCAGTAATTCTTAAAGTGCGTCCGTTGTTTGCTCAAATTTCTACTCATTCACTGCAATCATGCCACTGCTTGTAAACCAAACTGCAGTTATCCAAAGGATGAATTCTCCCTCAATAATATTTCTAAAGCAATATGAAGGAATGTCCAGGGTGTTTTTTTTTTTGTGTGTGTGTGGTGTGTGTGTGTGTGTGTGTGCTGTAATCAATGTTTCCCCTCAGTTCCTCTTTTTTTTAAAAAGTCCCAATACACGTGGCAGCCTTTCTCATTGTTTTTTGACGCTCAGCAACGATGCTGAATACACGTAGGACACTGCTACAAAGATTACATTTAGTTTGAAGGAACTCACATCTGCAGCTGGTGAAATGTTTTCCTACCACACACACACAATGGGTGGGTGTGGGATGTGTTGTTCATTTGCTTCCATGCTGCCCACACTGCCAGAAATGGGTTAGGTTTGTTATACATATGTCTGCATCCTGACCCAACCACAAGAACCTTTACAAAACATGTCATGGGATTCTCCTTTCAGATAACAGTGTTTGCAGACATTGCCACTTATTAGAGGGTGTGACATTAACCCGTTCCTTACGGGAACCAGGTGTTATACTGCCTAGAAAAATAAGTTTGACAAAAAGATAGACTTTAATCTATCAACATTTGTTCTCTTTCCGTTGGAAAACTCCATAAATATCATGATATTAGTATCTTTTTTTCCGATTTAGTTTGCGCTTGTTCTGATTTAAAACTCATATGAACAGCAATCAAGGCTGAGCTCCATAGATTTCTGTGTTTTGCTGACTCCATTCAGGTGCCTGGTTTGGTGTAGAACAAAAGAGTCTGTGAGCCATCAGTGCACGCTCTATTCATACCTCACACCCGATCGATAATTTTATTGTTTAATGGCCCATGTAGTTGACTGTGGAAAGGGGTGTAATGTTTTGTACCGCTTTGGATTTCCAACCTGTCTGTTCTCTGTCGACAGGCAACAGAATCTCGTTTGGGGGCATTACAGGCACTTGGAGAATTGTAGGATGAATGGGTTAATGGCAGACTGGATTAAAACTTTTACTGTAGCTCTGCTGGCCAGTCATGCTTGGCATATCATTTTCTTTTCCTTCAAGATGGGAAATACACTGGAACAAACTACACCCATTGACTTGATAAAAATGCAAGATGTGAAGTACAGGAGGTTGTGTAATATACCCCGTGAAGTTGAATATCAAGGAAGAATGTCATAAGAAATTAGGTAATAGTGATTATTGTGATATACATTTGTTGATAAGTGTTAGCCCATAAATCCTTCCAAGGGGGTAGATAATACATCTGGTTGGTAACATGTATGCATTTATGAATGTGTTGAAGATTGCTGTGCAAGCCATGAAATGGTTGTTCCTCTTTGGGGGTAGTGATTTTTTTTTTTTTTTTTTTTGGACAGGTAGAGGGAAATTTGTACAAAGGAACCCAGAGAATTGTAGTGATGCTTTTAATGACATTAGATGCATTCATACTTGTGGTGACATTCGTATTGTTAAGGTATGGGAATCCCTATCAATGAGTAAGTCATTGTTTCAATGGTAATTGACCTGTATTGTAATATTGGTAGGAATCTTGAAGGGATACTTTGTGGTAATTTTCATGTGTTTGTCCTCTTTTGCATCAGATGTGAAGCCATCCAACATGCTCCTGGATGAAAAGGGTGTGGTCAAGCTGTGTGACTTTGGGATCAGTGGTCGACTGGTAGACAGCAAGGCCAGGACGAGGAGTGCAGGCTGCGCAGCTTACATGGCGGTGAGTATGAGGCACCCTTTGTGTGTATCAGATGACTCGTCAGGTGACACACTGGTATCAGGTGACACAGTGATGTCAGGTGACACGACCCAGTCACCATGTGGGACAGCAGTGGCTTGATGTGGTTCTTGTGATGAGTACATAGATTTGTGTTAGTATTTTTTTGTGTGTGCTCTTTATCAAGATCTCTTTGTCTTATTCAGCAGCCCCAAGAAAGACCTCCTAAGCGTTGCCAATTGTGGTTTTACAGAGGTTAAAAATATCTCTCTGGGGTATGAATTGTTCTTAAGGGGAGGATGTATGCTTTTAGACATGTGCTTCTGTGTATATGGTACCTATAGTATGTGCTCTAATACTTGACACAGGCTGCAAATTATTATTGTCCTTTTTTTTAATATTCTAGGATTCCAAAAAGCAAGTTTGTCAAAGTGTTATAACCTACCTCTGTGTTCTATGGCATGATTCTGGCAAAGATACAGCAGATGCTACAAGAGTGATGAATGATAACTTCTCTTAATTTAAGATATTGAGCTCATTCTAACCAATAGTCCATGCCCATCAATCATTACCAGTTGATCTGCATTGATTGTTTGACTTCAGAATTATATCCCTTGAGTTGGTAAATATCCAGAAGTTTATTGACCTCAAATGGCCTTGCTGAACTTTTGTCTTTTCGTGTACATTCCCTTTCTATGTATCTGAAGGTAGTTCTTTGCACTACGGATCCAAAATTTGTAAAGATAGCCCATTTTCCTCACACCGTATTAAAGAGTCTTTCTTCTGCTAGCACTGCTATACTTAGACAATGTAAACTGAGCCAGCTGAAATCACAGATATTTGGTGTTAGACCTCATTATTTTGTTGACCTTATCAACAAAGAAAGTAGACCTACACGTCTGTTTATCAATGCCTCATTTGTGTTTATTGTCTGTTTTCTGTTGCTCTGTCAGCAGGTACCCTGTAGTTCTTTGCACTATAAAGGTACTGGAAATTTTTATCCTCCTCGGCTATTGTACATGGTGCTCGGTCGGTGCAACATAGCTTACCCCAGAAAACAGATATTTGCTTTGAGACCTTGATTTTACATTGACCCTGGTGTGCAGGATGATATCTTTGACAAACTGGGTTGCGTAGCCAATATCTGCACTTTCACTGTCTATTTCCATGCACTTGATGTCTGGCCAAAGTTCTATTTTCAGCAAGGCCCTTTTGTTGTTGTTTGAAACTGCTGCCATTTGCCTTCACACATCCCACTTGCAGTAGCGTGCCAGATGAGATTTCGGTGTGGGGTAATGGAAAAATCCCAGCTTTCATGGGGGGCATTTGAAAGTCATGTGTGGTCAGATTGTAGCTTTCATACTCCCGAGTGTGTGTGGTTTCCCATTATGACATACACAGGGGTTGGTTTACTCAACTACAGTTTGAGAAGAACAGTGGAGAATGAAAGAAAATATTTGGTTAAGTGTGCCAAGACAATCTTACACTAAACTCGCTGATAAAAAACAGCAGTCAAATAAACCAGAATGATTGTTCTAATTATCTGCTACAAGTTGTAAAAGCAAGTATTGTATGTCAATGTTACCTGTAGAGTATTAAAACAGAAACTGCTTTGTCAGTTCATGGCACTGGATGTGTTGTAAATATTCTTGTTTTCTCTCAAATTGATCTTTGCTTTGCAGCCTGAGCGGATCGATCCTCCCGACCCAAACAACCCAGACTATGACGTCCGTGCTGACGTGTGGAGTTTAGGCATTTCACTGGTGAGAGTAATTTGAATTCGGACTGTATGGATTCTAGTATTGCAAACATATGGTTGTAATTGAAAGACAAATGTGCATTTTTTTTTTTTTTTCGGAAGACTGCAAACTCTCAGATGCTACATCTTTTACTCTTATAGAAGGAAGTTAAATTACACGCTTGCCAGCCCTGTTTCATAGAATGAACACATACAGCAAGTGTAGCAAATATGATTGCATCATCACTACTGCAAATTGATTCTTTCCACCTCTTCCTCTTTCTCCCTGTCTTCCTTCCTTACTTCCTCTCCCAACCCCCATGCTTCTACTTATATCCTTACCTTTATTGTCCTTCCTCAAATCCTTCACCTTTTTCATCTTTTTTACTTTTTATTCCCCTCTTCTTTCCCTTCCCTCTCCTCCCCCTCCCGTTCCCCCTCTCTCTGTCCTCTAATTCTCACCTTCCTCCATACTCCTTCCTCTCTTCCTCATCACTGGCCTCCTTTTTTGTCACCCTGCCCACCTTTCTCCTGTCTCATCCCTTCTTTTGCCCTCTTCCTCCCTTCGTCTTTATTGTCCTTCCCTGTCTCTTCCTCCTCACCCTCCTCCTCCTCCTTTGCCTGATCCTCCCCCTCCCTTTCCCCCCTTCCTTTCATCTACTTCTTGCCTTCTCCTGTAACCCCATTCCCTCAACCTCGGGCCTCCTCCTTTGCATGATCCTCCCCCTCCCTTTCCCCCTATTCCTTTCATTTACATCTTGCCTTCCCCTGTACCCCAATTCCCTCCTTCTCATCCTCTGGCCTCCTCTTTTCCCTCTCCCTTCTCTCTTCTCTTCATCTCCTGTATTTTCCCTCCTCTTCCATTCTTCCTGTTGTCCTACTCTTGATATCTTTCCTTTTCTCCAACTCCTCCCTTTCCTTCTCCTCTTCCTGCCACGTCCGCCCCCTATTGTCCCACCCCCTATTATCCCACCCCTATCCTTCTCCCCTTCTGCCCCAATCCTCCCATACTACCCCATCCTCCTCCCCCTTCCCCCTTCCTATTTTCTTCCTTCATTGTTTCATCGATCCTTCATGTCTTCCTTGCGCCTCCTCTTGGTACCCCCTTCCCCTCCTCTTTCTTCCATTGCCCCTCCTCCTTTTCATCATGCTTTTCTTCATTGCCCCACCCTTGCTCTTTGCCATCTGTCATTCCATCTGCTTCTCCTCTGCAGGTTGAACTAGCCACTGGGGAATTCCCGTACAAGAACTGTACAAATGACTTTGAGGTACTAGCACGAGTGTTATCCGAGGATCCCCCGAGGCTCCCCCTGAAGAGGGGCTTTTCTGTGGACTTTCACTCCTTCATCCAGTGCTGGTATGTACCAGTTTCATCAACTGAAGTCCAGTGCCACATGAAAGAGTCAAATCCTCTAACTTGAAATTGTTGCTATGTTTCCATGTGTTTAGTTGTTTGATCCCATTTTCCTTCCCTGTAGTCAGAGTCATAAAGGCCCGGTCACACTACCCAAAAGTCGCGTAAACGCATGAATCACGTAAGAAATTCGAGCCTTACGCGATACATGCGCGATTTGCGCATTTCATGAGTTTGTCTGACGTGGAACCTTCGTAGATGTCCGCCGATGTGCGCTGGATCGGCGCTTTATCCGATTCCAGGTTTTGAACAGCTCAAAACGCGGCTTCGCGTAAAAGTTTACGCAGTATTGCACTGTTTCACATAATTTTTGCGTAGTTTGCATAGTACTTACGCAAACAATGCGCGAAATATCAGTGATTGTTCACGAAAATGTTGCCGTTATCGTGTTCATGCGCGAATCATGCGCGATTCATACGCAGTTCATTAGTGATAATGTGCAGATTATGCGTAGTTTTCCATGGACCTCAGTTGTCGCGCACAACCATGAATTCGCCCTAATTGGGCCTTTGCCTGCCTATGCGCTGAAAGTGCTTGGTTTGTTAGTGATTTTTGCGTGATCTTTCCGTAGCTCTTGCGGAATTCATCGGTGATTTTCATCGTGTAAATCAGCGAAAATTCTCAACGGACAAGCACACACAACCAAATTTCTTGCGTGATTCATGCATTTATGCGACTTTCGGGCAGTGTGACCGGGCCTTTAGGGGCAATCTTTATTAAAAGGAGAAAAAAAAAGAAGAAGAAAAATGATTCCAGCACTTCATTTCTGCCTCAAGTTTTAGGAAACATTTACACATTTGCTTTGTGCAGTTCTGATTAATCTGGTTATAAATAATACAAACCAATGTTCATCTGGAAGATATTGCAATCTAGATATTGTATATTATACAGTGCACTCCCGTTACAACGAACACGATTATAACGAAATTTCATTATAATGAAGTAAAACTTGTGGTCCCAAAATTATCGCCATTAATGTCTATGGTACAAAGTTCGCTTATAACAAACACGGTTATAACGAAATTTTCATTATAATGGAGTCTTTTCCGAGCCCCATGGACAAAGAAAAAGAAAAGAAATATGCTCCGTTATAACGAAATGCGGATCGCTTTTGAAAATACGTAGCGGAACAAGCATGGGCGAACGCTTCCAATCACGGTGTGTTCGCTCCGTGTGTCACGCACAGTTTCCATCAATTTTATGCTCTCTTTAATGTAATATCCAAACGAAATTTAAAAGGTACAGTGCATTTCCGTTACACATAGCTGCACAGTGTAATATGAATATTCAACGAACAGAATGTGATATATGAGTGGTTTCCTAGTTTTTGTTATATGTTGTATTTGTTCGGTTATAACAAAATTTCGTTATAACGAAAGAAAACTGCCGGTCCCGAGCATTTTGTTATAATGGGAGTGCACTGTATTGTAAAGAGAGTCTAATTCCCGTTTCTTTTCCTGAAACCCATATTACTTTTCATATGAATGGGTTACATCATTGCTTCATGTCCATGTTATTAGTTCATGTTTCAAGCTGATGAAAGTATGTACATGCCTTTGATTATGCCTTCATTGACTGACATGAGATAGGGATACAAGTGTTTGTATGCCGATAAACCAAACTTCATATGAATTTCTTTTGCAGGTGTCTGAATGTTGTTTTTATCATCTGTATTGCAATGGTATGGTTTGTGCAGAACTGGTACGGCATTTAGTCTCCCACAAACATTTCCTCAATGATGAGCAATAGCAAAATTTTTTTGCTTGTTCGGATTTTTTTGGAGCCACTTTTGACTTACCAGATATTAAGTGCATAGCTATATAAAGACTTTTTTCCCCCTCTTCATTGCAGTTTGACAAAGGATTACAACAAGAGACCGAAGTACATTCAACTCAAGGTGAGCACATTTAAAAAGAACATGAGTATGTGTCCTAGTTTCACATGAAATATCCTGATGACATTGTTCAGTGTTTCATGGACATTTTGCCAAGTTGTCCATATCTTTTTGAAGGAAACAAAAACCTTATAGACCATTAGAGCTAAATTTCTGTCTATGTGAGGTTTAAAGAAAATGAAAGAATCAGTGAAAATCTGAACACAGTGGTACAAAGAAAAGGGAAGGAACACCTTTCTTTGATATATTACAGTCATTAGAGGACAATATTATTGACAGTTTAATAAGTTTTTGTTACATCTCCTATGTGTTTGGTACTTGAAAATTTCTTGTGTTTATCTGCCTTTCTTGTGATTGAGATGATCTCCCCTTCGTAGAGTCTAGATACCTGTGTAGCATTTAGAAATGCATTCTTCGAGAGTGTATTATGCATTTACAGTCTGTAAAAGCAAGAGACTCAAAAGGAATGAGAACCATAGGAATGTTTTGTTTACCAAAGGAATGGAGAGTTGGAGAGTTGTTTACAACTCTTAAATGTAATCATGCTGGAGAGCTCATTTTGTCTTCAGTTGTTCTCTGATTCATTGAAACATGTACACGCTTTATCATAAAAAAAATAACAAATTTAGACTTTCTGGTTTAAAAGTACTGTTTTCCACCAAAAATATACCTTTTTTAGCCCTCAGAATACTACAGTGCTGTTTTGAAGGTTGGCATCCCTGACTAAGGGCTGCGATTTGAAATTCAAGGTAATCAGGATGATAAATATGTGCATGTCCAAGGAGCTATGTCAGCTTGTAAGGCCTTTAAAATTAATATTGTGCAGCGCGAAGCATGTAATGAACCTGTCCCCCATTTCACACTTGATATTTTTTACCCTACAGGAGCACAGCTTCTTCAAGAGGTATCTCATAGCAAAAGTCGACGTGGCGTCGTGGTTCGCGTCGGTCATGCACAAGGTGAGGACGCAAACGAGCCGCCACGACCGGCACACCCCCTAGTATGAACTCTGACCTCAACGACGCGTTTTGGAAATTTGACATTTTTTTGTGTGCACAGGATTTGCACAGGACTCGATGTATTTTTCTTGACCGAGTTGCGGACTCTCCTTTTCTCGTCCGGCGACCATCAGTGGGCAATACTACTGGTCGAGGGGGCTGCAGAAGGCTGTGTTGGCCGTCGGGCCTCCGCGGCTGTCCAGTCCTGCTGTTCCTTTTGCCTGGAGAATCAGAGACAGCGACCGGTGATAAGATGATATTTGCAAGGAACATATGAAAGTATATGTACTGTCCTCAAGTTGTCTCTCTCCTTTTCTCTTCTTCCATTTCTCTCTATCTCTCACTCTCTCCCTTCCATCTCTCTATCACTTATCAATCTATCTCTTTCATATACTCTCTTCTTGAAATTACGTTTATGCTACTGTGTCGGACACTTATTCCGACTTCAATGAGGCAACCATGAGACACTATAAGTTACGGTCTTCAGATACATTATGTAATTAATGCTCCTAATTAGCAAGGAGATGTATGAGCGTTAACATGTTATGCATTGACTTTTCAAAGTACAATGAGGCGCATTGAAGGAGACCCCCTTCTTTATCCTTTATTTAATGTTGTTTTCCTTTATAAGAAATTTCTCCTTTTTTTTGGGGATGTATCTATCAAAGTGTACTTGGTTATGCTCGTCATAACTGGATGCCATTAGAAATGCCGAGTAGTCTTGTACAAGACTGGGCAAGTGAGCAAAAATGATTTGTTTATCGTGCAAAACACAATGTTGTAGGCATTAAGTTTTACCTTTGCTCTGAAAATTACAAGTATTTTATGACACGCTTGTATTGTGTCAACTGTGTGTGTACAATTATGCACAATTGTCCAAGAGAAAGAGAGCCCTACTTTAGCTGTCAGTCATAAAGTATGTCTCTTGTGCACTTGTTTTTTTTAATTATTATTTTTTTGGGGGGGGGGGGGGGGTCAATGCCTTTTCAGAGGTGTGAACATGTTATGCAGATGATAGTCATTCATTAAGTTCTCTGTATTGTGATATGCAGTCATTATTGCATTTAGCTGATGCATAAATGGCATATGACATTCAACTTACAACTACTGTATGTTTTGGTTTTCAAATAAGATTGTCTTTTGCTTTGCAGTATCATTTCACAAGCAAAGTGCAATTTTTCTAATGCAGCTCAGAAAGATTGCAAACAGGTTGACCTGGTGTCACTCGGATAAGATTTCAATTCAAAACTTTTATTCAGATAATGTTACTGAATTTGTACTTGCAGGGGAAAAAAAGTAGAAGTTTGCGTCCCTCAGTCAGGAAACTGAGACGTGTCCTATATTTTTACCCAATTTGAGTTTCGTTTTTCTGATTGTTCCTTTCATTCAGGAACAGCAGCAGCATCCCATTTTTTGCCATGACTTGTTTTTTGAGTGGGATATTTGTTTAACACATACCCATTTCCAAACAAAGCATTGCATTGTGCTCGATCATAAAAACCATCAGTAGTAGCAGCTCATGTAGTGGGCCTTTGGCTTGTGAGAGTCAGACAGCCTTAACTAACTATTGCAAATGTGTCCTTCTGCTTCTCAAGGGATTTGTTTTTGCTTGTGAGCTGGTGTATGCTGCTCTTCTATCTAAAATGACTAAGCATATTTTGTCATTTCACAGAACTGCCAAGATAAAATCGCAACTATAAATAGAGACAAAAATCCTTGGCTTCTCCTACGAGTTGAACTTGAGGGAAAGTTTGTCATCTGAATAAGATATTTGAGATAACTTACCCTTGAAGATATTTGAGATAACTTACCCCCCCCCCCCCCCACACTCCTCCCATGGTGCAAGAAAATGTGGTTTGCATGAAAGAATTAGAAAGAAGTTGACACATTGCTAGTGGCATCATGTGAAAAGCACATTCAGACACCATGGCCTAATTCATGAAGGTGGTTTACATTTAGACCGTGGTTCAAATTTAGCCCATGGTCTAAAATAGGCATAAAATAGGCATACCTTTGACGTCATATCTGCCAATCACATTTACGCAGAAGAAACCACCTTCATTAATTTGGGCCCAAGAGTGCATCATTATCAAAGTTTTATTGTTGGTTCTGTGCAAATTGTCAAGAATTTATTCTGAACCATCTCTCAGATGTAGAGATTCATTTCAATGTGATGTAGAGAGGTTCCTTTGCAGATACATTTTTTTTTTTTTTTGTTCCCCAAGAGGGCACACCTTGCGCAAACAGAAGTTCTCTGTATGTCATATGTATAATGAATGCAGACACAGTCCTTAAGAATCAAAATGCGTCTTGCATTTCTTCTTTCCTTAGAGGGTTGAATTTATGGCTGAAAGAGCTGTGGCATTTAATTTGATGAATAATTGATCGAGGGACCCTTTTTGTGCATGGACATTGTTGCCTAGTGTAGCCATTTTGTTTAAACTGACTGTCAGAGACTTAAGTTGCACTTTCTACATATGGAAGGAAATAAATGTGCCCAGATGCCCATATTGAAAAAAAAAAAAAATGTTTTAAAAAAAGCCTTTCTAGCTACAGGTTAGCTGATGTA
Organism: Diadema antillarum; assembly: GCF_040938485.1. Classification (NCBI taxonomy): domain Eukaryota; kingdom Metazoa; phylum Echinodermata; class Echinoidea; order Diadematoida; family Diadematidae; genus Diadema; species Diadema antillarum. Next base: position 2,714,363 of record NW_027270916.1, read on the forward strand.
ATCTCACTGATCCCCATTGCAATGAAGCCACCATTTGATTTGCTCGTTTTGAGGGTCTTCGAAGAGTGCAAGTGTCATCACATGTGCACCATTTCTTGACGCCTTCCTAGAGTACAAACCATTTGTAACTTTTATATGGATCTCTTGTCCTTCTGTTTTAAATCAGCTTTAAAAGATCTTAAAAGACTTAAAAGAATGTGCCAGTAGAGAGATCATAATGTCCTGCTAATCAGACCCTTTTAAGCTGTACTAAGTCACTGAGACTGTGTAGTATGGATGCACATATGAGGAACAGGAATTTTCAGGATGGGCATGTAATTTTATTTATCAATTTATATGGAGTATCAGCTTTTGAATAAGTTTGTCAACCACCAGATTGAGTTGGGTATTGTGAGTGGGCTCTCTCGAAATTGTTCTACTGATGAGAATTTAAGGGAATCTGGCAGGGATGATGTACAGTTTTGTACAAAGACACTCAATGTAGAGTTGACAAGTGAATGGAACCAACAACCACTCTTCCTTTTATATTTGCGCAGCAAAGCTTATCAGGCACAATCCCCCAAAATATCCCCAGACACAAGCTGTTGAAAAACACTCTCACAAGTAGTTTGGCAGATACTCCTGTATCAGTTTAACCGATTTTAGATTGATTTAAATCGTGATTTGAATCATTTTTCTTTTGTGGAAAAAAAAAAAAATCATAGTGATTTGAATCGACTTGAATCAACAAATCATCCTGGTTTTTAACCGTGTAAGCTTGTCCTGTTCAAAATGTGATATCGTCTTCAGAGATCATGCTCAGTTTTTTTGTCGTCGTGTGATCTTTGCTTTGTGCATTATAAGAATTAGAGAAGAGTCACTAATAATGTTTCCACATATTTTTTTTTTTTATAACATGTTATGAAATTTACTCTGTTTACTGCTTCAAATGTGACCTTATACCACCATGCCCTCCTGTGAACAAAACAGCATGTCAAATAGACATCAACATTCTTGTTTGGTCAGACTTTGCTTGTTTACTTGGCATCTGGCATCTTTAGCAAGAGGTGCAGTCCATCACGTCGTTACAGCACATTAGTACAGATAATGGAGCAAATATCTATAATCAAGTCCATGACTTAACATTTTTTTGGTTGCTCTGGATGTGTTTTTCTTCCCCCTGCAAAGCTTAGATACAAGGCAGAGATAATACAGATGCTATAAACAGCCATGCACCAAACAACCCTGTGTGGTAAACAACTCGTTTTTTTTTTCCTTTTTCTTTTTTTGCCAGAAGATATGCGCTGTTGTTGTGCCATAGAAAAGAAGTAGCAAAATGTCACAAGTTTGGGATGAGTTTTGTGGGCTCAAGCAGAGGCCTGTTGACGTCTAAGAGATGTTGGAAAGTGTGCAGTCAGCAGTTATTACGCAGCTGGGCACTGGAATGAGATAGGCCCTGCGTCTGGTCTCTCGTAAGGACAGAATTCAGAGTTGATAGATATAGCTGAGAAGCTCTAGTTTCTCTGTCTAACCACGTGGCAACAATAAGCCAGTTTTAGGATTTCACTTCGTGAGTGAGCAGAAAAAGACCATTTGTACCAACCAACAGGGCATGATGGTTTTTACATTTACTGAGATAAGCATCTGCGATGCACTGATTATTCAAGTAATGGTGCTTGCAAGTACATCCGCCTGACAGCAAAAGTGATATTTGGCAATACCAGTACCAGAAGATTGTTAATGCATTCAATGCAAGGTATTGACATGTCTGTTTTCCCAAGATGGACAATTTTGGTCACCTGGTCTACGCAAGTTTATCCTTTGTTTGAACATGATTGATGAATATCATACATCGAGCAAGCTTACGCATTGTGTCACTTTTAAAACAAATGAAGTGCCTAATTTACATCGAGGAAAAAACAAAAACAAAAGAAAGGTTAGTTGTACCCATGTACACATGAGCTACGTAACACTGAACTGGCTTATTAATGTAGGCTCCAGCCTCCAGGAGTGTTGCAAGGCAACAGACTAATAAGTTCTGTTTCTGTTCCTTCCAATGAATGTGACCTGCCTTCATGATGCTCTGATAAAGCCTCAATCCATTCCGCTGGGGAGATGCCCAAAGGAGTGATCTCGATGAAAACAAACAAACAAACAGAAGAATTTTGACAGTTGAGGTGTGTTACCAGCTCAAAAGTGTAATATCATCACTACCTCTTTTTAAGGAGTTGAAATTCTTCGTATATTTTTGTCATGAAGCATGTTACCATGTTTTCAACACCTAATCCCATGCATGCTTGACTGCATCTGAACTCTGAAGCAGATTTCTTCAAAACCGTGTTTCTGTTTGCTAGCTTTAATTCTCACCACTTCTGTTGCAGGAATGGAGAACTCAAATGGGATGATGAAAACGTATTCATGGCCAACAGTGTTATGAATTTTTTAGTTACCACTATTAAAAAAAAACCACGCACACATACACACACAAAAAAAAACTAGGGTTCGGCAACTTTATCAAGCTCTCTTGGCAATGTGTTGCATTTAGTTTGGAGAAAGTTTGGAGATCACCATCTTCATTGAAAACAAAAAGAAGAGAAGAAATGCTTTTTACTCTATGGCATGATAAACATAGCTCACTGGCTATTTATGAATTGGTGACAAAAACCCTTCTGTAATGTAGCAGTAGCCACCCATTTTTTACCTTTGGTGAGTTTAGAATGGCACCCGTGACAGGCAGCGCGGTATCATAATGATGATTGTGAAAGTATTAGGACTGTTATGACAGATGGAAAAAAAGAATGTTTTCAGATCATGTGTTGCCCTCTCTAAGTATATGTTTCTCTGTTAAACAAAAAGACAGAAATAATGACCGAAAATCATGACTTTTCCATATATGAACTCTTATACAGTTTACCAGGCATCAAATAATCAAGACAGTGTTAAATATTTCATTGTATTTAAAGATGTGGAAACACCTTGTACAGTACATTAGTGATGGAAAACCACATGTTATATATTACTTGTAAACTTCCTCAAAAGTCTCTAACTGGTAAAGAGAAAGAATTATGACAAGGATATAGTAAATGGGCTTAAAACGCAGTGCCTCCCGTGGCACAAAAGAGAGGATGTTCATTGTTTTGTCTGCTATCAAATGAATTCTAAATCAAAATGTTGTCTCTAGGGAAAAAAAAAAATGCACTCCGTCAATTCCAGATATTGACACAGAGTAATATTTCTAAGCATAATTTATCAAATGTATATATATTTTCTGAATTTGTATGTATCTCTCCTTTTTTTTTTTCTAGTGCATGTTGCAAACTTGTATTGTTAACTTGCATACTAGTTCTGTTGTCAAGGACATGTCTTAATGCATTGCTCCAAATCATTATTTTTATTGTTTATTTAACTCTCGTCTCTGAGACAGCAGTTTGTATATTATATGTCTGTGCATAGCTGGATTTGATAGATTCACAGTCAAGGAAGGAATTCTGTATATGTAATCCTTCTGATGTTATATCTCCTTTTTGTTTTGTTTCGTTTTGTTTTTTGATTGGAGAGCAGGTCTCTGAAAGAGTTATGATTTTGATTGGATTCTTTGTCAGTTTTCATTTCTGCAAATAGTCTCGATATTCACATGGAAAGCGTCATGAGCGCACGTCTAGAACAAACAAATGAAAGGAAGTCTGGCCCAAACTTGTTTTTTTTTTCTTAGAGAGAGAGTTTTAACAATCAAGGTATCTGTTGTGATGTGCTTTTCCTCGAAAGGAAGTTGGAAAGAAAAGGAAGTCATATAATAAGGTCATCATGTTGTTCATTCTTCCTTAATATGCAGGAATCATTCTTGATAGCATGTTCATCAGGACTAGATGCAGACATAATGTACTCGCGGTGTATAGCTGTATAAGAGAAAAGTGTACCCCCTGGACATTCATGTTAGGAGAGAAAGAAGTCCTAAGTCCACAGACTTGACCTTCTGAGTAAAATTGAACTCGCAGGACTCGATGCCTCTCATGTACTTCTTGTTAGTACTTGCTCATAATTCTTTCTTTCTTTGCACAAAGTGGCAGAAATCCTGATTTTTCTTATATTCACCTCCACGTTGTAAGTTTCAAATATTGTTTGGAATATATATTCAGTGGACTCTAGCAGACAATATTTCTTTAAAGAAAATATAAACTTTTTTTTGACAAAATGCAACTTGCTAGTCATGCAACTGTGGTTGTTAGTTTACTCCTATTCCAACATGGTATGTTGACTGGAGAAATTTCTAATCGTCAGAATATGGGACATAATTGTTGAACATCACTCGAGATTCCAGTGAGTCGCTGATTTTGCATGACTGCTGGCATTTATGATAAATGTAAAGTGAATTTACATGCGGCATAGATATTGTGCATCTCTTCATTCATGACTTGGGGGTTTTGTAGTTTGACACTGGAGATAACTTTCATGCATTCTATGGAACGGTTTTCAGTATGGCGGATTATTAAATGTGCTCATGTTTTGATTTGTTGCCAAAATTTGGTGAAACTGAGGTGAAGTGATGATAATTTCTTGCTTGAAATTGTCCTGCATTGGTTGCTCATCAACTTTGCAAGCAACATTTTCTCCTTTTTTTTCAATTCTTTTTTTTTTTTTTTTTTTTTTTTTTTTTTTTTAGTGTGCAACGTGGTTATCCAACCATGGATTTTTTTTTAAATAAAAAATTGTTTCTTTCATGTTTACAAAGATGCCCCTAAATTAGCTTGTTTGTGAAATGGGTAGCTGTGTTTTGCAATTCTCAGGAAAGGTCATGTTTTTTGACGAGGTATATCACACTCTCTGTCACACAGAAAAGCTTGAATGCTTTTTTTGTTGTTGTTGCACATATATGCAATACTCTAGTGCGATCAGGTGCATTTCTCTGGAGGCTCCTACTACTATGTCCACTCCATGTAGAATATCTAAACATTAAAGAAAGCCCTCAGATTTGAAGACTTTGAGCACTAAGCAGTCTTCATGCAATTTCCAGATGTAAGTTGTGATAATCTGAATTTTGTTGTTCATTCATACTTATTGAACATTTGTGTAGCTCAGTGTTTCACCACTGCTGGTTAAATGGCTAATCGGCTAATATTTAGTTATTTAGCATGGTTTTTTTTTTTAATGTTTCTGATTATCATATTGTTTGTGAGAAAAAAAAAAGAATCTACCCTATTCATATATATTATACTGAGACGAGTTTCCATCTAAACAATAAATTTAATATAACAATTATGTGGTCAATGAACTATGTAAGTGTATGTGTGATTATTGTTTTCAGAGTTTTGCGTGTACGTTGGACTGTCCTTGTGCTTTGGATATTAAAGTCAACTCGTGTTTTTATATAAACATCTTGTTTAAACTCTGGAGACTCCGAAAGAGACAATAATACAAATAAAAATAAAGATCAAATTTCAAACAGGCAAGTTCTCATTTAATCTTTCTATCATATCGGGGTTTGAAACACAACATAAAACAAGTAAAACTCTGAGTATGGGGCAAGAGGATAGTTGGTACAGCGAGTGCCTCGGAGGCTCTCCCCCACCGCCCCCCGATCTCGTTAACGCAATGTGCAATAAGCTTGAAAGTATGCGTGCCGGTGGATCTTCATGTGTCAAACCGGTGGCATAATTCATTTAATTTAGATATGCAAATTTTGTGAATCATTTGCTAATGATTTATTGACTGTGCAACATTATACATACTATTCTGATACATTCTATATTGTTTTTGAAGTTTTTGCTCGGTAAGTCTTTTACCATGTGGAAGCATAAAACAATTATTGGAATCATTTCTGTTTATAGAAACTCAAATTTTCCCTCTCTCAACAAGAATGTATCTTTTGTGTTATGTTTTTCATTGTTTATAATAATTTCTTATGTTTTTATTGTTTTCTACTTTTGTTGTATTTTATAGTTACAAACTTTTTTTTCAGTTTCTTTTTAAACCCCCTCAAAAAATGAAGAACATAAAGCAAGTTCAGCATCAATTTCTGTGCAAGATTTATAAAGAAATGCAAGCCATTGGTTTTGGCAATTTCTGCACAAATATATGTGCCCAATATGATAATTGTTGTACACAAAATATACAATGTATGTAGTAGTGGGCAAGTTTAGTGACAATCATGATTATGAATGCTGATTGACATGTAACACTCACCAGGTATATCATTCCCTCCCCCACCCCGTCCCCGTGCAGCTAAGGTGTTGTCACGAAAGCCCTGTTTTCACAGACCCTACCATACTACTACCACTTTTACTACTACTACTACTACTACTACTACTACTACTACTACTACTACTACTACTACTACTACTACTACTACTACTACTACAACTACTACTACCACCACCACCACCACTATTACTACTGCTACTACAGTACTGCTACTACTACTACCACTATTACTACTACTACTACTACTATACCTATACTACTACTACTACTACTACTACTACTACTACTACTACTACTACTACTACTACTACTACTACTACTCTACTACTACTACTACAATGCTACTACTACTACTACTACTGCTACTACTACTACTACTACTACTACTGCTACTACTACTACTACTGCTACTACTACTACTACTACTACTACTACTGCTACTACTACTACTACAGCAACCACCAATACTAGGACCTACTACTTGTCACGAGGATAGGATAACGATGACAATGCTAACATTCTACTAGGTAAGAATGCCGGTCATTTCACGTGAAAGGTACGTAAATGTGTGAATGAGAAAGTGGTGAAGGCAAGCATACAGTCATGTAATACTACCTCTCTGCTCAGTACCAGACGCAGAAAAACAAAATGCCGAAGACAATAAAACCGAGGAGTAAACCCTGCGTGAGGAAGGTGTGGGTGCTATATCAAAGGAAAAAAATGACAGAAAGAAATTTAAAGAAGAGAAAGAACGAAAGACCAACAGACATAACTGAAAAGGAACGTACATGTATCTGAAAAACGTGTTAATCCATGCGTGCATGGTTCCTTCAAACCTAATCAGCAGTGATTCAAATCGTGTATGAAGAGCTTCTTTGAAGCAATTACATTGAATCAAGATAATGTTCGTCATGAATATATCTATGACTTCCCTCATGCGTGTTTTTTTTTTTGTACTCATATGTTTTACTCCTTTTTTTAACCTTTACTTAGGTACTTTTTAGTGCGACCTATAACACAACCCTGTTTCACCGTTCTCTACGTTTTCACTGTTTTGCATTCGCTTCTGTTACTTGAAACTGGAGCACTGGCAGAAGAAAAGGAAAGACGTTCAGTGAAAAGAAAAATGAAGAAGAAAGAGTATAGCAAAACATAAGGATGAATGAATCACTCTCTTAGGCCCTGTTTTAACATGCCTTACCGCGACAACGTCGCGACAACGTCCGGAGAACAAATCGCCTCGGGTATTAAAACCGTATAGGAGAGAGGGAGGGACCGTTTTAACAGACACACACCGAAAATTTCCAGGCAGGTTTCCATGGAGGGACCCTGTCCACCCGATGCGACTCCCCCGCCTACTGGCCATCGCCGCCTATTGTCCTAGATTGTGCACATCTACAGGTAGGCAATCGTGTTTTTATAGTAAACAAACGTGGTTACGATCACTGATCTCAACTACACCGTACATAATGAGATCAGTGGTTACAATCCATGCACGTGATCAGCTGTGTGTCAATCATTCTCTGTTTGCAATGTTGTGCATGCGTTTCGATTGTATCAAAGGAGTGTTACCGCGATTGCGTTCTAATAGAAGGTTTGTCGGGGTAATTTAGGGGTATTGTCAGGGTAATTTAGGGGTAATGTCGGAGTAAATATCCTAGCTATATAGAGGGTAGAGTTTGGCAGAAGTTACCGCGACAATGTACGAGCAGCATTTTGCGGCAGTATTAAAAAAAAAAAACTAAAACAAAACAGACGCTATCCGGACGTTGTCGAGGTAACTCTAGTGTAAAAGGCTCTAGACATTCCATCCCCAAGCATCTCGTAAACGGGATATTCTCCCGCCTGGAGCCCATAGCAAGCTGACAACTCTGATTTCGCAAACCCACAAAATTTAAACTCAAGTGCGTGAGAGCGGGAGATTTTTGAAAAATGACCTGAAAGCGGGAGATCTCCCGCCGAAAGCGAGAGAGTTAGAGTCTTTTTGCCCCGGATCTCTCCCATTGCTAAAAATGCAAGAAAATTCTGACATTTTGGCACTGACATTTGCTGCCGCGTCTCGACAGAGTTTGGCGGTTAGCTACTATAGTAGCACGCGGCTCAGATCTAGACCCGCACTCACCAACAAAACAAGTGTTTAGCCATATACACACGCAGCGCCCAATCACGTTTGTATTCCAATGGACTTTGCCAGCTCTCTCATTTTTTATCCCCTGCCATGCACGTCAAGTGTTAACCGATACAATGGCACCAGTCCTCCAAGAGTTCACACGGAAGTCAGCGAGAAAGGCTGACCTATTTTAAGTCGAACGAGTGGGTGTGTTTTAAGTATTGCAAAATTATAAGTTATTACTTGCACCATTTTTGTTTTGTTGACATCATTTTGCGATGACGTGCTCCCCCCCCCCCCGTCCACAGCGTCCCGCTTCCCGCCTTACCCTATCCCTCTTCCCCTCCCCCATCCCCATCTGCATCCGTCTGTTTCTCCCTTCTCTCCCTGTATACCTATAGGCGTACCTTGCCAACACGTGGACTACCTTATCAACAAATATATATATATATATATATATATATATATATATACTTATATAAGACTGTGTTGAATTGCTGATTATGTATCATTACTCTGTAGTTCAAATGACGTTATTGCACCAAAGAGTGTTGTATGATAATTATGAAAATCTGCACTGGCATCGAAGAGGCGTGGCTACTGTGGGATTCCTTGCTGGTTTGTGTTACATACTTACGGTCATAACTGACATTTTCGTTACTTGCTCGCCCTCAATATGTCAATTCTCCGTCGCTTGTCATTTCAGCCCTTCGCGAGATATTAAAAATACACTGTCGGGATTAAAGTAAAAACATCGCTCATATACAACGCATAATATGGCACCATTTTGGTGGATTAAATGCTCTATGCCTGCAGTCATTCATGTAATGGGTGATTTTTCTTTTTCAACAGACTCCTCTTTTCAATATAGTGTATTACAGAGTGATGTAGGGGAAGACACACGTTTTACTCTATCAATGTCTATCGTGATATAGCAATAGCTTATTGTGTGTTTGTGTGTGTGTGTGTGTGTGCGTGCGTGTGTGTGTATATATATGTGTGTGTGTGTGTGTGTTTGTGTGTGTTCTTTTTGTGAGCAATCGGTAGAAACATAATTATAAACATTTATTTTGGGATTGTGTGTTATATGTTAAGAATTTGTGGCAGAAAGTGATAGATAGGTTTGAGTTGGCAGATCTTCGAAATATTATAGAGTGGAGAGATGTTTATTTCGGTGTTATGGATAGGGATCCAAAAGTAAAATTCTATATAATTTTCATTTTGAAATATATCATTTTTAGATCTAGGTCGGAGGGAAAAATTCCTACTTTTGAGGAAATTTATAAAAGAATAAGTTTTCGAGATGAAGAAAAAGAAATTGCTTTAAAAAGAAATAAGTTGGGATTACATTTGCTGAAATGGGAAAATGTTTCTGAAACAAGAGCTTAAGTATTGTTTTGTTTTGTTTTTCTTTTTAGTACAGTGTAGTTATCAGTGGTGAAGGCAATATAACGTGTTATTGGCCACGTGCGGGGAGGGATACGTTTTTGTTGGCATAAAGGTTTAGGGATTTTATCAGCAGCTAGGAGTTTGCCGAGTTTTATTTGATGAATTTGAATGTGAATTTGGAGCGGTATTTGGGTGCGGGCGGACGATGCTCTTCTGCATATACGGTCCATTACACGCTTGTATGTTTTACATATCAATCAACATTTGGAAGTCGTTTTCATTAGGAAGGAAGGTGGTATCGCTTCGGGTGTGTTTGTGTGTGGGGTGTATGTGTGTTGGTGTTTGGTGTGTATGTGTGTTGGTGTTTGGTGTGTATGTGTGTGGTGGTTGTGGGTGTATGTGTTTGATGGTTGTGGGTGTGGGTGTGGGGTAGGTTTTAGGGAATCGGGGTTGGTGGGGATGGGGATTTTATTTTCAATGAAATGATTTCATTCTAGTTTTGTATAACGTATTTTTGTTGCTTTTTTATGTATATACCCTTGTGAGTGTGAGTAACATGATTCAGTATGGTCAAAGAATATAGATTTTGTACATGTCATTACTTTCTAGTGAAGAAATGGTCAGTAGGATTGATTTATAATCGAGTTGTTATGTTGAAGAGAGATGATTGGCAGTATAAGTTGATAAATGGATTTGTGTTTTGAATGGCATTTGTACCGTTTTATGTTCATGGTACACCCAGAATGGGTTGATTTATGAATTATTCGAATGAAATCAATGAAATATCATTGAAAAAAAAAGTGTTTCAGCTACGTGTGAGTCTATGCGTTTAATGTAAGTTGTTTTAGGATCAAACATTGCCGATTGTATATTGTGTTTATACATTCAAGATGAATGTTTTGTCATGTGAAATAGATTATAGAAATCAAATAAAGATTACTGAAAAACAAAAAACAAAAAGAAATATGTGTGTGTGTGTGTGTGTATGTGTGTGTGTGCGCGCATAATGAACCATGAAGCAACGTGAAAGTATCTACTTCACTTTCCAGTTTCCTCGGTGCAGTAACTCTTAAAGTGGTCTTGATGGGTGGTTGCAGCATACATCATGGCGTATTCTCATTCGATGGATTTAAGTTCACCTTCAAAGAATATTATATACATCATTTTTTTTTTGGCTGCTTTCCTACAAAGTTTCTCTTTTTTACGCAAGATAATTAATTTAGCCGTTCTTCCCATGCATTACGTTAATTGTCAAACGGTGCGGTGTGCAGTGTTTTAAACCACCTTGGCACGCGCTGTTCAAACAAGTTCATCGAATTAAACATTCATTCATACCTCGTATATACAGACTGTCGTAAGCGTCCAAATTTTGCTCGTCGCTGAATGTAGTAGGCCCATGATATCCAAACGCTGCTCTTATGTTACTCGGAAATAATATCTGTTCAATCATTACACTGTAAAAACATCGGTGTTAGATTTAACACCACGGGTGTTAAATCTAACACCGATCAAACTTCAATAAAGGACCACACCCACAGGTGTTAAAAATGCACTGTGATGGTGTTGAAAAGTATTCACCTGACACTTCGTGGTGTTAATTTGACACTGTACCTGGTGTTATTTTGACACTGTACTGGTGTTAATTCAAAAATGACACCACATGGTGTTGATTTGATATTTGCTGGTGTTAATATCAATGGTTTAACACCCGTCCAGCTTCAATAAGGGACCACACCAGCTGGTGTTACTTTGGTGTAAATTTATTTTCACATTTTTTCAAAAATCTAGTATTTTAATGTAAAATTCTTGATCGTCTTGTTTAAATTAAAAATCAACAAGAAGTGCAGTTACTAAGAAACTCTTCAAAAAACAGTTTAAAATTTGGAAATGACACCCGTAGGTGTTAATTTAACACCATAAATGAGCACCGAAAATTTAACACCAGCTCGGTGTTCACTATTTAACACCGGACTTTTTGCAGTGTACACAGGTTCTTCTGAGAAGGACCATATCCAAGAGCAATATTGGTTTGTATAATTACTGCGTGCTCAGGTCTGCTCCATATGAGTTATCTATGCCTCCTTTATACCTCCACTGTAAAAACATCGGTGTTAGATTTAACACCACGGGTGTTAGATCTAACACCGATCAAACTTCAATAAAGGACCACACCCACAGGTGTTAGAAATGCACTGTGATGGTGTTGAAAAGTGTTCACCTGACACTTCGTGGTGTTAATTTGACACTGTTATACCTGGTGTTAATTTGACACTGTTATACCTGGTGTTATTTTGACACTGTACTGGTGTTAATTAAAAAATGACACCACATGGTGTTGATTTGATATTTGTTGGTGTTAATATCAATGGTTTAACACCCGTCCAGCTTCAATAAGAGACCACAACAGCTGGTGTTACTTTGGTGTAAATTTATTTTCACATTTTTTCAAAAATCTAGTATTTTAATGTAAAATTCTTTATCGTCTTGTTTAAATTGAAAATCAACATGAAGTGCAGTTACCAAGAAACTCTTCAAAAAACAGTTTAAAATTTGGAAATGACACCCGGAGGTGTTAATTTAACACCATAAATGAGCACCGAAAATTTAACACCAGCTCGGTGTTCACTATTTAACACCGGACTTTTTGCAGTGCCCCATACATGCAAAGCTAAACAGATCATGTTTAATACTCAAATCTATGGACTGTTTGAAGACTTTGGGAATAAACCACACTAATCCCTAACAAGAATTACTTTTTTGTCAGCTTTTTTTTTTTCATGAGATTTACTCTTCCTCTTGAGTACCAACGACTCACGGAAATTTTATAAATTATACCGTATTCATTCCCAGTGATGTGTGGCATTACGTACAGATGTGAGTTTTCCAGAGGGCAACACTGTTCGTCATCTCATTTTAAAGAGATCGCTTCAAACTCCCGTTTGCGTTCGTTCTGATATGCCCATTCCATAATCAATAGAAACTCTATTTTGTATTGCAAATAAAATTGATTTTAAACAGGAATATACAGCGTCATAGTTCACATTAATTGATTTTGTAGGGGGAAAATGTGTATAAAACACACGATCACATCAGCAGTCTCTCCTTGTCATTGTTTTATTTTCAGCGTGTGTATTGTTTTATTTCACAACTCCGTTTTATAGTCAGCTGAAAAACAATTTACTCTCCTATACTAGTAATAAGATTTGTATGTATGAACATATTTTTCCTGACAATCCTTCACTCTTTTGTTATGGAACGCACTGCCTTGATAAAAGTGAGTAGGAGTAAACTGTCCTCTCACTCAGGTTATTGTAAAGGTATTCATTGGTGTTCAGCTTTAAATGTCATCCAGAAGCGTTTCAATCACCACTCCCATCATTGCTGCTACCGATCGGGGCAAAGAAAAAATGCCTCGAAGCTAGGGTCTGAAAATTAATCATAGATATAGAGTGACAACGAAAAGTAACGACGATGTAAAATGTAATACGAGGAACAATGAATCCAAGTTCAGTAACGTCGGTCATCGATTGTGGACCAGAGAACAATGCGAGCCCTGCTCATCACTTATCATCATCAGTGAGCGCAATGCTTCTGAAGAGTAGATCACAGAAAACCAAAGTAAAAAAAAAAAAAACACGAAAGCTTTAGTAATTGAAAGCGGCAATGAAACAACTACAAAGAAACAAGTTAAAATAGAAAAGAAATAAAATAGAAATATCGGTCATCGACTTGCTCAACTACGGATGACACAGGTGAAGAGGAGGCATATATTCATACACGCCTAGCATTTTGAAACTTACAAAAGGATTAATGTCATAAAATGTACAGGAGACATAACATTATTTTGATGATTACTGTTGTGATTAATGGCTCATGTACTTTTGTAGTCTATTTTCTTTTCAGCAAAACTATTTCTTCTCACCTCCCTGTTTTAGCGCATCATTTCGATTTGTACATGCTGTAAGGACGGTCAAGTGTTGTGCCGGAATGTCGTTTCATTTGCTTGTAGTGTGTTATTTTCGAATGTGTTTTGTTCAGTATATAAAAAAGCTACAAGGTTTCGATTCAGTTTCTAAAGCTAAAATACACACACACACACACACACACACACACACACACACACACACACACACAAAACGCTCAGCATGATCAACATTTCTACGACAATAGACAATTGGAGAAGGAGAGAGAGGGCGAAAGGGGGGGGGGCAAGGAGGAGTTTGTTCGGTGGAAAGCATGTAATGGCGAATAGATTGAGTTGTAATGTGGTTCCTGATTTTTCTTTTGTTAGCTTTTCTTGGACAAGGGGGAACTATTTTGTGACAAAGCGAAAGATGAACAGCGTGTACCAGTTGAAGGTGATAGGGTTATGTATACATTTTGTAGTAGATTATTTGTATTCTAACAAGCTGATTTATATGTTTGTTTGTTGTGCTAATTGTAAAGCGCTTCGAAACAAATTGTATTAAGCGCTATATAAAAATGTCATATTATTATTATTATTATTATTATTATTACTATTATTACTATCTGTTCAAGACCACGAAACCGACACCTTTAAGCCTCGTGATGTAATGGAGGTCTCGTGGGCCGCTTTTGCCTTGTGTCGAACTCGTGGGCTTTGTTTGTTTAGTGTCGAACTCGTGGGCCTTGTTTGCCTAGTGTCGTATTCGTGGGCCTTATTTGCCTAGTGTCGAAGCCATGGGGTGTGTGAATCGTATGGGCCGTATGACGCATGGACCTTATTTTTTCAATGTCGAACTCGTGAGCCTTATGATTTGTGGGTGTCGGTCTCATGGTATGACCCCTTGCCAGTTACCAATTGACGAACCTGGTTCAAAAAGGAAAATGGTGGATCAAAATCATGTACAATTATGGAGAATTTTGAATTCATGATTTAAAAAGATAACCGGTGTGCTTGTTTTGTTTATTTTTGCATTTATATAACGTGGCAGCTAAGAAGGAAGCCCCCTGGATGAATGTTTTAAGCAAATTACCAACTGACTGATAGCTTTACGTCCAATAAGGAGGACTTTATGAAAACTGCGTCTCTTGTTTTTCTTCTCAAAATGTATCTACTTAGAGTAGTAAACACCTCATGGGAGGCCTACTGCAGGGATGAGCTGCCGCTTTTACTTTTTATACACAGAGCACGTTGATGGATTTGATTGGGCCTACTTTTGCACAAAACAAGTGATGACAGTTTACATTAGATAAATGGAGAAAGGTGGGTAATGGATTGGGTATGTGTATCCTATATATCGTGTTGGCACAGTGTTAATGGAGTTGTACAAAAGGGATAGTTCACGACTTAAGTGTCGTTAGTGCGGGTGTCGTGTTGCTGTAGATGATTAGCACGTGACAGTGACTGTTTAGCGCCTTGGTGTTGCAATGATGAATGATTTAGTGCGCTTGCGCAGCTCCAGAGATGGGTGTGCTTAGATTCCTTTGACAATGTACCGTCTTATGCAGTGGCGTATCTTGGGGGGGGGGGGGGGGGGGGGCAAGGGGAGCACGTGCCCCGGGCGCCACTCCTTGAGGGCGCCAAAACCGAAAAAACGGGGGGAAAACGAAGAAGAAGAAAACAAAAACGAAGAAAAAAACCCGAAAAAAAACCTCGCCCGGACGGAGGGAGGTTGGTTCAGAAAACCAAATCAAACAAGATAAAAACAAAACATGATGATGACGCGGACAAAATGACAATGTTTATTATGTTCACACAAGAATTCCATGTTTTGTAAGCTAAAATACAAAAATTTTCGGCTCGCTCGCCAAAATTTATATTTAAAAAAAAGGAGATAAGATCAAAACGTGATGATGATGCGGACAAAATGACAATGTATATTGTTGTCACACATGTCATTTTATATTAAGCAGGCAAAATGTTACACGGAGCAGCGGCTGCAATAGTCTTATTTCTTTCGTTTTGAAGCGATCGCCGATTGGATCAAAAGAGGGCGCCAACGGTTTCGAACATACGGGGGGGGGGGGGGGGCGCAAAAAATCCCAAATCAAACAAGATAAGAACAAAACGTAATGATGACGCGGAAATATACAACTCGCTCGTGCTAATTCAGAGTATTTTTTCAAGTCCTCAGTTTGTTGGTATAAATCGTTACCTATAAGGCCGTCACTATATCTTGATTAGAATTGTAAGATTTAATAAGCAAAAGATGACAAGAATTCCATGTTTTGTAAGCTGAAATACAAAATTATTCGGCTCGCTCGCTGCGCTCGCTCGCCAAAATTTATCCAAAAAAAAGAGAGAAGAAGATAAGAACGAAACGTAATGATGACGCGGAAATATACAAATTTCGGCTCACTCGCTCGTACTAATTTAGAGTATTTTTTTCAAATCCTTAGTTTGTTGGTATGAATCATTATCTATAGGGCTGTCACTATATCGTGATTAGAATTGTAAGATTTCATAAGCAAAAAATGACAAGAATTCCACGTTTTGTAAGCTGAAATACAAATTTTTTTTTGGCTCGCTCACCAAAATTTGTCAAAATTTATTACATTTAAATCACCCTCAAAAGACCCCTTTTAAGTTTTTGAAAAAGTATATCATGTGGACTTTTTTTCAAAGTCCCTACCGGGATGGGGTTGGGGTTGAACACTTTTTCAGAAATTAGGGACGCAATTATCGCGCTTGCCCCTGGCGCCGTTTTCTCTAGATACGCCACTGCGTCTTATGCCGATATCATCAGTCGTTAAAGGCAGTTTTTTGCTTGCTTACGTGGGTGACCGTAAGAGAGAAGCCATTAGATGATGCGAGTCATGTTTATATACAGCAATAAATGAACTAAATAGCTGACATGGGTGAAGGCTACGAGTGTGGTGCTGCATGGTCAGAATTGTCGGTATTTGGGTAGTGTTGACAGCATTCAGACACGTTGTAAAAGTTGTTCTGAGTTGTGTTTCTTAATTTTACGCTTCTGTTTGTTTGTTGTATTTTCTTTCTGTTGTTTTTACTTTGTTTCAGAGACTACATGTACACTGCAAAAACATCGATGTTAGATTTAACACCTTTGTGATCTCAATATTTCACTTTTCCGCAGCTTATTCCAAAAAATGGATGGTAATGGTAGAGAACAGGTATATCTTGCCATTAGGCAAGGTCTTGTGCGTGTGCGAAAATATGCGAATCAGCAACTGCCCATCTTTTGACACAAAATTTGTCATGATCTCAGGTTTTGCCGCTCCTCATCATCTGTATTTATTCAAAGACAGTTCCGTCTGAAAAAGGCACATCAGCGAAACCAGACTGAAATGAGGGAAACGATTCTTTTGTTAGTGACGATACATGATTACACAATCGTTATTGTCAAGACACCTGAATGTACTCATTAAGATGCACATAATCATTTGTTGGTGACGATCATTACATCAAAGAAAGACTGCCGTGAATAGTCCATGCTATATTAGGTCCATGATCAGACAAGATATGGATTTTTTACGTTCTGAGATTTGTGAAAAAACTGTGACTTCCTTTCACAATCTCAAGTGTAAATTAAACAAGGCGATTACAGGGGCGGATCCAGGAATTCCATAAAGGGGAGGCGCCTTTTCAAATTTAATGCGGGTGCCCCCATTTTTTCTTTTTATTTCATTTGTTGTAACAACAAATAAAGAGGGGGCGCGCGCCCGGTGCACCCCCTCTGGATCCGCCACTGGATTAATACACCACCTTACAGTCCTTCGAGTGCATGGGCCATACATTAGAATATTATGAAACGACCCATTTTGTCATACGCTGAATTAAGACACTTCAAAACAACCTCCGTTTTAGTCGTCATTGCTACGTTTTCTTAACTCGAGAAAGGAAATCATCGTGCTTTTCTTTAAATAAAAGGGAAACCAACATGTGAAATCCCTTGTGACGCTTGAATTGTCTGGTGTTCTTACTTGTTTATATAGGTGCCTACATACTGTTATTCAGCCCTCTTTTCGTACATAGTCAAAGGGCTCTCTTTATGTCCTAAAAGGTACAGCTGCAATATCAATGAAGACACAACGTGATGTGAAAGATCGCTCCGTTCCATGGCCTTTAACCACCCTGAATGAATAACATTGACCTATAAGCTGTTATCTGTAACAACCATGAATCAGCATATACTTTATGGAATGACCTCTTAGCTATATGTAGGCTACTTGTACAGGATAGAAAGGGAAGTTTGCCGATTGAGTTCTGTAATGGCCATTCAGGAACTTGTAAGTGTCAACAAGGTTTGCTCTCCCTAAAAAGAGGTCAAAGGGTTGCAAAGACGTAGTCGCGTCTTGGCTATATGCACATTTCACCCTAAGTATACCTCTGATACTTTTGGTGGTGAGTGGGCTCCAAGCCGGAGAGAAATTATCGAATCTAACGCCGGTCTTACTGAGGACTGTTGCACAATCTTAAAGGGATGGCATAGTTTGTTTGAGAACTGGCTTCAGATTCCTGACTTTATTCAATGAGATAAGCTAAAACCTCTGATGAAATATAAAAGAACAAGTAATTTCAAGAGAAATTCCATGTTTATTGATTTAAGAAAACTGCTATGGAAATCGCCGAGATATCCAAATAAAACAATCCAAATAAAAAGTGGGCCCCACCTTTTATTAGAATCGCTTTGTTTTGCTTTGTTTTTTGTTTTTAGATATCTCAGCCCTTTCGAAATTTTTAATTTCAAAATTTTCTTCAAATAAGCTTTGAATTCCTCCTATAGAATGATACTCTGTAACATTTCATAAGTGGTTTCTTGGTATATCTCAAAAAGTTAGACTCTCATTCCTCATCTCCACCAATACTATACCATCCCTTAACTTATGACCTAGAAACGTAACACAGTGAAACGGTGTCGAAACTGTTACTATATCGTGCGATGAACATTCACTATATATAATTCTTAGATAATCATTATTTGGTTGGAGGATCATGGCATTTCTGATAGTTTTATCGAGATCTTTTTGGATTACCACTTCCTGCAAGTTCACAATATTAACAGTATACTGATAGCCCGAGGCTGATCAAGCAAGGAAAACATCATATTTCCCGGAATAACATACTGTTTACCACTATTTCGTCAATTAAAGTTATTGACCTATAGGGAAAACTTTTAGCGTCACTTATAATCCGAGGATTAGAATTTCTGTGTCGTCAGCAAACATCCTGCAGGTGGAAGAACTCATGCCCATAACATCGTTCAGAAGAAACAGAAATAGCTCTGGGTCTCATAGGAACTTCTGCGGTATACACCGCTCGTCGCCTTTCTCCATGGCGAAATTCTGGCGTGTATAGAACAACTCTTTACCTATACCCTCTCTGAGGAATGGCTCAAACCACACTAGGCATCGATCACGAATTCGAAGGCTTTTCCATTCATGGCATCAAAATGACCGTCGAAAATCGAAATAAATAACATCCATTCTTTCTTCTTCACGTAATTGTAAAGCCCTGGTGCTGTCGTAGAGATGTTTAAGTACTGGAGTGACACAGATACAGACTTCTTCCGGAAACTGTGCCGAAGACAAAATGATAGTTAGATTACCGGTATTTTATCAGCTAACTCCATCTTCAAATCTTTCACAGATTGTGTAACCCTCTTTTCTATGTCGACTTTTATCTTTGTATCCAGGCTTTTGAGTGAAATTGGGCGGTAATAATGACTGTTTCGGCACAAGCGTGATCCTTTCTTATAGGCAGGTGTTCAATGTATTTTTACAAGTTCTGCTTTTTAGGGGACCCCTCAATTATCTTTTTTCGTAAGAGCATCGATAATGTAACAAATTTTGTTTTAATCTACCTCTAACATTTATCGTACAGTCAACTATTGTGTACTCAAGATCATTTGTAATTTTCATATTATCATTCTATGTTCTGCGGAAGAAGAAAAATGAAAATGAATCAACTGAACTGAATTGGAATCTAGCCGACAAGGAATCTATAGCTTAAAACTTGAGTAAAATAAATAGACAAACCACTCGCAAGAAACAAAAACATCTTATGTAGTGACCTAAAAAGAGTACTGCTCCATGCGCCCTTACCACACCTTAGAGAAATGGATTGACCTGTAAGTGGAACAGAAGAAAAAAGATAGTTGAATTGAGAGCAACATATAAATTGTTACTGTCAATACAATATCAACAATAAAAACATTCAGTCGTTCCCCTTTTCTCTGTTTCTTATCGTTCCCTCCCCTATATACACACATAAAAATGACTTAAATCAACCAGCTCACTTAGCACAAATACATCGAAACATGTTCTTGCTATGTTCGTAATTGGTGCAAAATTGTCTGAAAAATATCGGTAATTGAATAAACAACATATGCTGCGTTTATCAACTTTCCCCTGTTTAAACGGCTTTCAAAAGCCGTTTCCAAAGCCCTTTAGGGTGCGTTTATCAACTCCTTTTCTCCGCGGAAACAGGTTTTCCAAACAGCTTTCAAGGAATTTTTACGAGTTGATAAACGCAAAACTGTTTTGAAAGCCCTTTCGGAAAGCCTTTTCGAAAGGGTGCGTTTATCAACTCTCCTTTTCTCGGCAGAAACAGGTCTTCCAAACAGCTTTCAAGGAATTTTTACGAGTTGATAAACGCAAAGCTATTTTGAAAGCCCTTTCGGAAAGCCTTTTCGAAAGGGTGCGTTTATCAACTCTCCTTTTCTCGGCAGAAACAGGTTTTCCAAACAGCTTTCAAGGAATTTTTACGAGTTGATAAACGCAAAGCTGTTTTGAAAGCCCTTTCGGAAAGCCTTTTCGAAAGCCGCAAATTTGTGGCTTTCCAAACAGGTTTCCTAAACAAGTTTTCAGAAACCTGTTTGCAAAACCCTTTTAAAGTTGATAAACGCAAAGCTGTTTTGAAACGACTTTGTAGTATTGTACTGCAGTTACGAACAATGCACGCCATGACCTCTTCTCCTCGGGTCGAATTGCGCAATGCAGCTGTGCAGTGACAGGCCAGTTATCGTGTTCGCGAAGACTTGATAAACGCAATTATTTTGGAAGCCGTTTCTAAAGGGCTTTGGAAACGGCTTTTGACAGCCGTTTAAACAGGGGAAAGTTGATAAACGCAGCCAAAGTCTCATGCCGCCACTCAGAAATATTTGAAGTATGTGCTAAACTGGAGCTGCCTCACAGATAGGAAGACAGTTGATTCATGTGGCATTGTATCATGACTCGTCACTCTCAAAGGAGGATATGTCTTTATGATGGTAATTGCTTTGCGCCGTCCCTTCTTAGAAAACAAGCGGCACATTCAGGGCTTTGGAAAGGGCTTTGGAAAGGGCTTTGGAAAGAGCTTCTGAAAGGGCTTTGGAAAGGGCTTTGGAAAGCCGTTTAAACAGGGGAAAGTTGATAAATACAGCCTTAGAACGGCTTCCAAAATAGTTGCGTTTATCAACTCTTCGCGAACACGATAACTGGCCTGTCACTGCACAGCAGCACTGCGTAATTCGACCCGAGGAGAAGAGGTCATATAAGGCGTGCATTGTTCGTAACTGCAGTACAATACTACAAAGCCGTTTCAAAGCAGCTTTGCGTTTATCAACTTCAAAAGGCTTTCACAAACAGGTTTCTGAAAACCTGTTTAGGAAACCTGTTTGGAAAGCCACAAATTTGCGGCTTTCGAAAAGGCTTTCCGAAAGGGCTTTCAAAACAGCTTTGCGTTTATCAACTCGTAAAATTCCTTGAAAGCTGTTTGGAAAACCTGTTTCTGCCGAGAAAAAGAGTTGATAAACGCAGCCATAGTCTCATACACAGTATAGCAAAAACCTTTGCCAACGTATACGTGCGAGAAGGAGCATATTATAGATTTAGACATTTCACTTACCCTGTATTAATCAGTAATGTTGCTTTCGGATATCAGAGAGAGAGAGAGAGAGAGAGAGAGAGAGGGAGGGAGAGAGAGGGAGAGAGAGAGGGAGGGAGAGAGAGAAAGAAAGAAAAAATGACTAACATGAGGGTCGTCTGAAGTTTCTACTTTGATTTCCTATTGGAACATTGCCCACCGCCATAAATCGCTCGTAGCTCGCTGAGTGGCGCTCTGCACGTCGCTATGAAAAACACTGCCGCCAGCGGTTCTCGTCTGTGCATGGCTTGGACACAGTGTAGAGATTTGGTACGCCGCCGAAGCGCACAGTTTGTGCATTTCTTTTCTCCACCGCCCCTCAACGGCGCTACTCTGAGCAATATCGCATGGTCTAACGAGGACCCTTAAGTGAGACAGAGCTTTCTCTCACCTTGCATTGGTGTCAAGTTCTACCGTTGAGAGTCGCAGCGGAGTACCCCCGAAGTCTGATGGTTTGAAATCAAGATGCCCTTTCGTCAAGTGACCCGCGGAGTCAACCTCTCAACCAGAGTCCAGCGTGACCACGAATTTCTGCCATTCACTCTCAATAGAGAGAAAACAAAGTGAAAGGCCTGCGTAATAAGTTTTGTTTTCAGGGATTATCATGCGGTTAATAAAAAATGGCGTTATTTTTTTTTACTTCATCAAAGGTATAAAAGTGAGAAGTAATTTTTCCATCCTTTAAATGTTAAACGAATGATGTCAATAACCTCTCTACTTTAAAATGTACACTTCTAATGAAACTATGCGTAGAAACATGACAAAATGTCTTGATACCTGAATATATGTAGGGCTCTGTATTGATTGAAAGTTACTTAATAACCTAAGTGAACCTTGTAAACATGAGTATAGTAATACAAACTGCATAACATCTCACAGAAAATGAAGAAATTAGAGTTCAAGTTATCATTCTTATGGAAAACAGACAAGTGTATTACATCAATCATTTCTGTCGGTAGCTATGTAAAAGAACAAACTCGATAAATTAATCATGGTTTAACAATAAAGAAATTCCGTTTGGGACGGTGATCCCGATATTATACCATGTTTTTCCCCAGGATTAATGTCTGCGGTCAATTGTTCATCTGTCTGTAAATCAACCTATTTGCAACAGATACAAAATAAAAATGAAAATGAAAATACCATTCCACATTCACAATGTTGAAAAAGCCACAATGCTCATAACGGTGTTTGTTCATTATTTTGTTTGTTTTGTTCTTTTTTTTTCAATTCAGGTTAAATCAAAGTCAATTTGGTATAATTTTTGCTATTATAATGGAATTTGCAATCAATCTATGGCGAGGACTGTGGCTGTACATGTCCTGAACACTATGTAGGCTAAAGCAAACTAACAGCTAACATACCCGTATAAGGCCCCTGTTATGAAGATGAACGAAGATTGAGGTATATTCCACATTCTTAAGTGATTAGAGGGGATGTCATCTATTTAAAAAAAACAACAACATAGTGGATAGATTTCCCATTAATCTTTTCCTCTATAAAATTAAACTGCGGTCATGCAGAAAAGTGGCTGAAGTCATGGAGGAATGCAATTAACCATTAAAGCATTTCACCTCCTCAGAGGGAGGGTCGTTGTTTTTAATGCCTAATGGAGAAAGAAAACCAGCTTCCTCTCTCTTCTCGCTTTTTCTCGTCTGGAGGCCTATCCTCGCGAGATTACAGGCCTCGGTCGTCTGTTGACGAAAACAACAAAACCTATCACGTTCTCCTAAGTCGAGTTCCATTACAGAATCGACTCTAAGAAGACCGATGTAGTTCTTCACCTCGCAGCTTTGTTCTCATCAGACTCGTCTTGCTGCCATGCGCTCATCACCCAGCTTAACACCAGGGTAAAGGTATTCTATTCTTCCCATCAATGGCCATACTTGCTTGAGACACTGACTGCGATAGTCGACCACTTCAGTGTCTGAAGTCTGTTAATATGTCCGAAGTCTGCCAATAACGAGATGCGTTTCTATATGTTACTACATTACCTGGAATGTACTGTTATTTTGACATTACTATACAGATCTAAAATGTTGTTTGGAAATTAAGATAAGAAAGAAATGAATGAATGAATGAATGAATGAATGAATGAATGAATGAATGAATGAACGAATGAATGAATGAGTGAATAATAATGAATTAATTAATTAATTGATATAATAACAATCATTTTTTATTTGTCATTCACAATCGACGCGAAAGCTATACCCTAAAGGAGATGGAGAGGGTAGTATCCCCCAAACACACACACACACACACACACACACACACACACACACACACACTCACATTCACAAACTTTTTTGTAATATTCTGAATTAGAATTTCATTCTTTATCAGGCTCATTTTGATGATGATGATGATCCACAGCATTTGTATGGCGCCATATATCTGTCACAGAAACATTCAAAGGCCCCCCTTTCATTTTCACAATGAAATTAAGTTTGAACAAGAATAAGCAGCTGTATTTTTCTCACTTGTGCTGCTGAATCATTTTTAACATACATTATACAATTCATACCACGATACAAAATTGATATAAACACACACACACACACATATACACACACATACGCACTCGCACACAATTTGGCAACAATAACAACAAAATATGTTCCTTTTTTACAAGATGAAAACAAAATCTGCCCTTAACTACAACCTCTTCTGAAAATCAGTATTTGCTGAGGGTTTCGTCTTTTGACCCCCTCCCATTAGGGCCAGGCATTGCCTTTTGGACCCCATTAGGAGCAGTGATAATGTCTCTGCAACCCCCTTCCATTCATTTCGCGGCTCTTATTTTAGAAACATTATTCTGCCATTCCTCTTACGGCAGATAAAATGAATTCTTTATGTAGACTTATTGTGATAAAAAGATTTGTTTTAGTAATCAGCGTAGCAGAGGTATATGTTTCAGCAAACGATTACAATTTCACAATTGCGAAGTAAATATCATTGATATTTTTTCACTTTAATCTTCAACCTGTTTTCATATTTCTTCTGAAAATGTCATACAAAACAGTAAGATTATACAATAGGAAAAATTACAAAGTACAAATTAGGTATGACATTCACCTGAATGTACAATAAACGGACAGACAAACAAACATTTAGGGCCTACTTCACAAGTAAGACATCAGGACCTCACTCTGAGTTCGATATATTGTCAGTCGAGGGGAAAAATCAACGTGATGCTTCACTGGTCCAATCTGCTAAAGGTTACTAAGCTGTTCCTTATTCCAAAGGTTCATTAATCCGAAAATGAAATAAAGTTTGTTATTTCATCGGCTCGTTATTTCGAGGGTTCGTCATTCCGAAGGTTCGGTAATCCGAGTACGCACGGTCTTTACACATTTTAGGATTAATGAACGTAATTTCATTTCCGGATAAACGAACCTTTGGGATTACGAACCTTCGGTACAACGAACCTTTGGAAAAACGAATGTCACCCTCTTCTAACTACGACGCAAATCGTATGCATAATACAAATGTATGTCATGAATTTTGAGGGAATTTTGCAATGATTACGTTTTCTCCTCTCATCAGATATCACCTGCCTGAAAATTTGACTGCAGAATTCTTGATTGCGTCTTCCTAGAAACAAGGTCATCAGCAGATGATATTTATAGCCGGAAGTATGTACCACGCCCTTAAGAAACCATCCCATTGTAATGACTTTTTGTCATTTCCGTTTTGTTGCAAGTAAAGAGAGTGCTGGTCCAGTCAATTTGACTTCTCCGTCACTAACGATCAGTTGTCCTCTTGAGCGAATATGACGGTCTAACAATATTCTGCTGTAAATTAGAGTAAGAATATATAAAAGCAGATGGCGAAAGGAACAAGCAAAAACATAATATCTATATTGTTATGTGAGATTAAACATTAAAGCTTATTACGTGGGGATAACAGGGGCGGATCTAGCTTTTTATAAAGGGGGGGAGGGTGTGGAAGGGGGGTGTCCCCCCTCCCACAGTAGGGAGAATTTTTGAAAATCTGTGTGTGAAAATGGCGTTTTCTTGCATCTAAAACACCACTATTGTTGGTATAGAGGTCATTGCCAAATTAACCCCCCATGATGGTCCCCGGATTTTTTTTTTTTTTTTTTTGGGGGGGGGGGGGGTTGCAACCCCCCCCCCCACCTCCCCTCTAGATCCGCTTCTGGATAATGATACAATTTAAGAGCGTACAGAAAAAGGGGGAGAAATCAACAACCTCAACAAAAAAAGCAACATCGCAAGAAGAAAATCAGTCCTATATGCAGGGCGCAACCGTTGATCACCGAGAGGGAAGAGGAAAGAGCAGAGAGATTTGCTCATCGTTATTTCACTGACGAAGAATGCCTTTAAAGTAGGTCTTCACAGGTGTCGGACATTCAAGTGACGTCATTAAGTGACTCGTGGGGAAGGAGAAGAACCAAGATGGATCCCTCACAGTTATCCGGCATAGTGGCAGGAAAAAATTCAATGAGACTGGAAGGGATGAGGGAGAGAGAAAGGTGAATGTCCTGAAAAAGGAAACTGCTGCTATAGCAACCACCCCCCCCCCCAAAAAAAAGCAAAAGCAAAAACAAAAACAAAAACAAAAACAAAAAACAACTCAAATCAAAGCAAACTAAATAAAACAAAAGAAAGCAAACAGCAAAGTAGAAAAGCTAAATAAAATAAAATAAAATAAAGCAAAACAACACCGAACCGATTTCCTTTGGAAAAAAGCTCTCAAAGCTACCCTTAAAAGGATCAAAGCTGGATGCCTGGAGGGAACTGAGTGTCATGACTTTTTGTTGGGAAGTATGGGTCGAGGGGTGATCCATTACGAAGGGTTGTTGTGATATAACGCTTATAGCACATTATATATTTGGCTCTAATCCCTGTGCAATCCATTAATGTTCGAATTTCAATCAAAGTCGTTGAGACTTCTGTCTTGTTTGGAAGAACTTTGTTTGGCAACGATTCTTCTGATTCTTTTTATTTTCCGTGACATTTTGTTTGATTTCGTCTCTTCCTTTTATATCAATTTTTGTTATTTATCACTCATGATATTTTCTCCATCCTATAAAGTATACGTTAAGTGCGTTATTAATCGTAAACTTCAAGGTGTAAAGACGTGATTCCTTCAGTTTATAAAAAGAATCTCAATCAGCAATGATATCCGACTTTTTATATTGCTTCATGAATATACAGTCAGCCGCGGAATAGGAATTGTATACCTTGTGAAACCAATGTTCATTAGGCGTTTTCACATCAGCCCGATAAAAATCCAAGCTCGAGATATTTTTTAACTTCCCAAGTCAGAAAATAGCGCACTATTTCGAAACATCGGGCTGATGTGAAAACGCCTATTATGAAAAAGCGGAAGAAGCTTGAGTTTATTTTTTTCTTCTACTTTTTGGATGAACCTATGGAATGGGAAGAATTTTTGATAATCTTGTACACTATACAACTGACAGTTACGCCGTATATGGACAAAATACAAAATACATGTTGATATTTTATACGTATATCATAATGACAAATTTTGACTCTTATAGTTTATTAGAAGGGAAAAGAATGAAATGGCACTTTGAAGAAAATCCATAAATTATATCTACTCCTTTAGTGTAATGTGTGGAAATGGACTAGGAAACAGAGCGGAGTGAAATGCGACGAGGGAACGATTAGAATTGGAAAAAGCATATGAGAAAAAGGAAAGAAATTAGTATTTCTTTCAAAGCATAGCAGACGTTGCCAATTATAGAAATGCTGTTGGCACATACTAATATTTCCCACGTGCCACTACAAGACCAAGAAACACTGATGGAAATTTGAAATGTATATGTGACTGACATCGATCTGATACCTTCGACTTAGCCACGTGATGTCGGAGTAGCGGCAACGCTTTTGTAGAGAGCTCCCGTTTATATTCCCAATTTTGGTGGAAATACGCCGTATTTGGATCATATTTCTTCACATTATGGATGTAAGGAGAAGGGATTATAATTTCCGCTCTCAGACAAGTGGAAAACCTAAGCAACCGTCATCAAATACGAGAAAGGAACCGTCAAATCTCAGTGGTTGTGTTACTCGAAATTCAAGCACACAGGGAGCTATGCAGACCAGCGGATCTACTTGTGGCGCCACGAGCAGCACCATGGGCGGAGCCTCGCCCGCCAACACTTCAGCTACGTCTACAACTAGCAATGCGTCCCTGTTTGAGTCCAGCGACCAGCCGGTCCCTACAGCAGCCGCGCCTCCTGAACTCCTCTCATTCATGAGGGAAATTAAGGACATGTTTCGCTCCTTCACGAGTCAGGTAAACACGAAACTTGACTCTGTAGTGAACGAAATAGCTTCGCTCAAGACTGACCTTGCATGCACGAAAAAGACGGTTTCTGACCTGGAAACGGGACTAACTGATGCTTCTGATCGGCTGTGCACAGTGGAGAGGGATACCCTTCCTCAGCTGCGTAGCTATATCGACAACAAAATCGAGGAATTGAATGAAAAACTTACCCTGAGCGAAATACATGACAGGAAGCAAAATCTCCTTGTCTATGGCGTACCACCTAAACAGAACGAAAACATTCATGAAGTTGTCACTGAAGTACTTACCAACTTCCTGAACATCTCCACAACGGAGGCCTCGTCGATACCCATCATCAATGCTCATCGCTTGCCCCCAGCTAATCGTGGACCCCATGACTCTGGACGCCAGCCACCGGCTCTCATCATAAGATTCGCACGCATGACGGATAGAGACCGGCTCTTGAACGCCTACGAGCATCGCCCCCGCCATCGCCGTGACCAAGGCCAGCAACCCCCTCCTCCTGGTAGTGACGCGTCTCCAGCCCCGAATCCCTTCAGTCGAGTCTCCATCCGTACTGATCTTCCGCCAAAGATGAAGCGCGAGAGAGGGAGACTGGCAGCAACGGCATACAACATCAGAAAAAACAATGACCTATCGACCAGGATAAAGGTAGTTGGAACCAAAGTCATCCTCCAAACCAGGAAAAGTGCACGAAATGGAGGGAACGCCGACCGTTGGACTGACTGGAAGGAATAACATGTGAGATTAGTATCATTCCAATTTGTTTTTCTCTTGGATATTACAGTCTGTCTCTAATGTGAATTGATGTTATTTTCGCTCCATTCATATTTTTTCTCTATCTCATACTTTAAACAGTACAATAAGTACTGCAAGCAACTGTAGATGTTTGTTGCTTTTATTTTCCTGCCGAAGTAATTGGTGGTTCTGAATCTCTGTCTTAATTATCCGTTCTTATATTTTCACTTCAAACCAGTCGCCATGTGGCTTACCCCTAATTCCCCCCAAATTAAATGGTAAATTATATAGCAAATTACCCCTAAATAATATTGTGATTTATTGTTGAACTATACAGTAAATTATAATAAACACCACCTTTTGTATACAGTGACTCATCTTACAATCATGTTATTGTCTGTTACGAGATCAACTGAATTGTGAATTCAATACATTGCTGTTGTAAGCCTCACTCCAAAACTGTCACTAAAGTCACTGACGCGATACATAGCATGTCCTCCACATTCCTCCAATATCGCATGTTTTTGTCTGAAATCATCATGCTCAAATTTATAATTACCCCATGCAAAAAAAAAATACTGAGTAGTGTATGTTATCTTCTCTTTTTTTAATCTGCCCATGAGTAACTAAATTTTGTGTTATGTTAACGATTTATTTTCATGCTATCAAAACCGATGTCTGCTATGCGTCCAGCTAAATCTACGATTTGTATGTATACATTTCTGTTGTGTATCTCCCTTGAAGAAGGATACTGAAGGCACTTGGGCAATTTACAGTAATTCAATTTCCCACATGATTCTTTTTATTCCAATTGCATACAGAGTGCATAGAACTCGTTCATACACTCTCCATTGATATCCACTTGTGTGTTTTCCTTAGATTGTTTCGTTTGCCTTATACTCATAATGTGTTTAACATACTCTTGCATTATAAGACGCTATGGAATCCAAATAACACGCATTCTTTGTACAGTTTTTAAGGGTCCATACCCCTCCATTGAAGGTCAAGGTGTGTTTTGAAACCTGTTCCACTCTCCCATTGGTATTTACACACTATAAGACGCATTTACTTTATGTATGTATACATGTGTACCCCCAATTGGATTCTAATTGTCTTTTTCCCAATACTCATAATGTCTTGAAGGTCAAGGTGTGTTTTGAAACCTGTTCCACTCCCCCACTGGTATTCACACACTATAAGACGCATTTATTTTATGTATGTATACATGTGTACCCCCAATTGGATTCTAATTGTCGTTTTCCCAATACTCTTAATGTCTTCAGTTGTATCCGTTTTCACAATGCCCATGTTGTTTTTTTTCTCCAATCATTATACATTCGTTTCAACCCAAGTTAGAATACGACCAGAGGGTCATTACGTGTATGTTCTCCTTATTCATCCCTTACACCCCCCCCCCCCCCCACCTAATCGAGGGCAGTCACCTCAACCACTTAGCCAGATCAGCTATAATTTCAATCTGCCTTTGGATCCGTCCTGTATACCTTCCCTGTTATGTAACATTGCGCGTGAACTGTTTTCACATTTTTTCTATATATACCTGTTATGTAACAGGACGCGTGAATTGTTTCGCACATGTTTCGTACCTTTTGTAAGCCAATGCCGGGTAAAACTTGACCGAGAAGGTCGTTTGTCTGCCTCAATTCCTCGCAAGTTCACCCACCTTGTAAAAACTGAATTGCATATGCATGTGTTTAAACAGTCTAGTATTTCACATGCCGTATTTTTTTTAACACATGCCTATGAAATATTTGTCTATCCCATCTCCGTCCTCTTCACCCTTCTCAACAAACACTTTGTTGTTTCATTTCTTTTTACTCTTTTTATGCATGAACGCCTATAATTTCCATCGTTTCACCCACCTTGTCAAACAATACAAATTACACATGCAAACAGTGCGTTTAAAAACTCCGGGAGGGTTGAATCGGGAGCGGAGGTGGGACATACAGTACATTCTTTTCTGAATATTAGGACCGGTTTATTCATGCATCCAAATATATGAACAGCGCTTTCCCTGAGATTTTGGAGTGAGCTGTTGTTGTTGTTGTTTTTGTTTCCTTCCCTTTTGTAAGTAAGGTATTCAGTTCTCATACAGCTGTTGCCCATGCGAAAGTTTTCAGTATTTCGTTGTCACCTTTTGTAAGCATGGCATCTAGTTCACATACAGCTATTGCCCCGTCTGCCCCTGCGAGGGCTGTCAGTATTATTATATTGTTCACTCATTTCAGCAGTTGTCCGACATTTGTAATGTCAGCATATTATTTTAGTCTGATTAGTTATGCCCCTTGTGTATAATGTAAAATGAATGTGAAACTTCCGGGCCTTGATAATATTATGATATTACATAATGATCCAAGATATGAAAGGGGTTTTATTTTCATTTTTATTTTAATGTTAACACGCATTTATTATCCATTTTTTATATTTTCATTCTATAAATCAATAATTATTTCCTATAAATAACGAATGATTTTTCCAAATTCGGGAGCTATCTTTATCTCCATGGCCGTTTAAATGCTTTGCACTGGTTCTGTCAAAGTTCTTTTACAGGCTTTGACTATTTGTGTGTACGCTTTCTTCCTGTGTTGTTTATGTATTCTATGTGCTTTGATTATGTTGCCTAAAGTCTATGTTTTCGTGAATTTGCCTACTCGCTGTACTATCCGTGAACCCGGAATTGTCCGTGCATCTTTTGTGCCAAAAAATTTCATTCCTTTGCTAACTCGTCAGTTGACATGCCTTCATATACGTTATGCCTCTTTTTATGGCTAATCGACTTAATGTAGCATTTGATTCCCTAGATGATGATGAACTCTTTGATCTGTTTAGACGTTCCCCTTCGGAATTAAGTCGGAATAAGTCACAATCGTCTGCTTTTTTTGACGATCTTATTGTTAATAATGTAAACTCATCTTCAAAAGATATATATAATGATTTTGATTTTGAATATGACTCCCCTCAAATTTCTTCTAAATATGTAACTGTTGACCAGTTTAAAGATTATACAAAAAGTTTTTCACAAAGCATATTTTCTATGTTACATTTAAATATAAGGAGTATTAATAAACATTTTGATGAGTTGCAGATATTATTAGATAATCAAAATAAACAACAAATTTCAGTAATAGGTTTAACTGAAACATGGTTATCATTTGACGTTAATTTGCCGTATGCGTTAAATGGTTATGAGTTTATTGTTAACAACAGAGTAAACAGGACGGGTGGTGGAGTCGCTTTTTATTTATCTGAAAAATTTGAATTTAGTGTTTGTGATGAATTAAATGTAATGAATGAAATTGTAGAGACTTTGTTTGTGGAAATTTGTATTCCGCAAAGTAAGAATATTATAATTGGTATTGTTTATAGACCTCCAAGTTCTAGTTCCAAGGATTTTTTAAATTGTATGACAAATTTATTAAAAAGTCCTTTGTTTATCAATAAAAGCATTTTTATAATGGGTGATTTTAATATTGATTTGATTAGGAATGATGATATCACATCTCAAGAATTTCTTGAAATGTTTTTGTCAGCCTCCTTCTTGCCACTAATTTCGAAGCCAACTCGTGTTACAAATCACTCCGCAACCCTCCTTGATAATATTTTTTCTAATTCTGTGCAGATTTTAAATTCTGCTATAATTTTATCTGATATAACTGATCATTTCCCTATTATAACATGTTTTGATCTTAAACATTTGGTTAATAAGTTTCAATTTTCTTCATTTAGACGTAGAGCTTCACCGGAAAATTTGGCTAGCCTTGGTGCTTGCTTAGATAGGGCTGACTGGTCTAGTGTTTATGATAATGATGACGTAAATGCATCATTTGAAAATTTTTCAGGGATTATGAATAAATATTTAGATGAATATATTCCTAAAATAAAAGATAAGTTAGTTAATTATAAAACGTCTCCTAAACTTCCATGGATTTCAAAATCTGTTCTGCGTTCAATAAATAGGAAAAATAGGTTATATTATAAATTCAAAATGAAAAAAACTGAGAAGTCAAAAAATAAATACACTTCGTATAGAAATATCTTAACGAAGATTATACGGTTGGAAAAGAGGAAATATTATATGATTCAGTTAGAGAAATATAAACATGATATAAAGAATACATGGAAGATATTGAAGCAGGCTATGAATATATCAAAAAAGAAATTAAATATTACAAAGTTAAAATATGATAATAAAATTGTTGAAGATCCTAATGATATAGTTAATATTTTTAATTCTTATTTTTCAATGATTGGGGAAAATCTGGCAGAAAAAGTACCACAGTCAAATATGCATTTTTCTACATTCTTAGGTCAGCCTAATTCTAGTTCAATTTTTTTTGTTCCAACTACCAAATATGAAATAATAGATATTGTTACTGCAATGAATAATAAACGAAGTGCCGGTTATGATGATATAAGTAATTTCATTTTAAAGGGAATTATATCATCAATTGCTGACCCACTTTCATATATTTTCAATAAATCTATACTAAGTGGTGTTTTTCCTGAAATTATGAAAATAGCTAAGGTTTTTCCTTTATTTAAAAAAGGAGATGAATTTGATGTAAGTAATTATAGACCCATTTCTTTGCTTTCATCCTTATCTAAAATTTTGGAAAAATTGGTGTTTGTAAGAACAATTAATTTTCTTAATTTTCATAATGTTTTTACAAATTCTCAATTTGGGTTTCGTCAGAAACACAGTACCATTCATGCCCTTTTGAAATTTATTGACCACGCCGCGCATACTATTGATAATCATTCTCATCTTATTGGTATCTTCCTGGACTTCTCCAAGGCCTTCGATACGATAAATCATGACATTTTATTATATAAATTGTCTCATTATGGAATACGGGGGAAGGCCTTGGAGTGGTTCAGGAGTTACCTACAAAATCGAAAACAATATGTATCTCTGAACGAGAATGACTCAAATTTAGAATTTATCAAATGTGGCGTCCCACAGGGTAGCTTATTAGGACCATTACTTTTTATTATTTATATTAATGACTTTTGTAGATCATCTGATATACTCTCATTTATACTTTTTGCTGATGATTCCAATGTTTTCTTTTCTCACCGAAATCCAGATACTCTCGTAAGCATTGTTAATTCTGAACTGAAAAAAGTTACTCAGTGGATAAGAGCTAATAAATTATCACTTAATCTCAAGAAAACTAAGTATATGCTTTTTAGCAATTCTGTAGAAGCTTTGCGCACAAATATCATTTTTGATGACACTCTGTTAGAACGTGTATCTCATATAAAATTCCTTGGTATCACAGTGGATGATAAACTTTCATGGAGACCGCACATTATTAACATTAGTACAATCATTTCACGTAATATTGGTATCATAAATAGACTCAAGTCTTATATTCCAATGTCCTCTTTGTTGACCTTGTATTTTTCTCTGATTTTACCGTATCTTAATTACGGACTCCTAGCATGGGGTAGTGCCCATCAAACTTTATTAGATAAATTACTATTACTGCAGAAAAAGGTACTTCGTATCATATGCGGCGTCCCGCCACGTTCCCATTCAGAGCCATTGTTTACTAAATATAAGATTTTGAAAATCAAAGATTTGTATTTTTTTCAACTTGGTCAGTTTATGTTTAATTACAATACAAATGCACTTCCCAGTATTTTCAATTCAATGTTTCCACGGAATCAGTTTTTTCATAATTATCCAACTAGACAATCTAATGAGTTTCATTTGCCCCTCCTGAGAACTTTATTAGCTCAGAGTACATTTATATACACCGGTCCTAGATTTTGGAATTCATTAAGCTGTGAAATAAAAAATTCCCCTTCTTTGCATTCTTTTAAGCGCAAGTTGAAATCATTTCTGTTAAATCCTCTTTGATATATTTCGTCCTTAGTTAGATCTCATCAACCTCAGGGTTCATCATCCATCCACCAATCTTTCGTTTACTGACTTCATTATTACGTAATGGATTGCATGGATTATTATGCAATAGCCATTAAATCCCTGCACAGCTGCGTGCAGTACCAGCCCTCTGAAGCACATTCTCAATCACCCCCTGTTCCATTTCCCTAGTTCAGCGTATAGGCATTCTCTCATTCTCTTATTCTCTTTCTCTTTTTTTTCTTTTCCTTTCTCTCTCCCCATTCTTTCCGTCTTTTTTGTCAAGTGTTGTCATGTCTTTTGTATTTCTCCTCTCTTGTTCCGTTCTGTCGTAAATTATAACTGTGATAAGTATTTGTATATAAGTAATTCATAAGTTTGTTCATTTTTGAGTGGTTCACAACATACAAGCTTGCTTTTTAGTGGACCTCTCAGTTCTTTCTTTTTCCTCAATTGAAGCATAACTTTGTACTTTTTTGCCAGTATGCATTCTTTTGTTTATTTGTATCATTTATCTTTCACAAAGTCGAATGTTTATGTTTATGATGTAATTCCAAATATATTATGCGTTATGTTTTGTTGAAAAAAGAAGAATGAAAAATAAATGAATTGAATTGAATTGAATTGATCTTGCCAGATTTCCTCATTGCATTCATTATGCCAATAACTATATTAATACAAGCTAAAACATATTCACGTGACAGTCTTAATCATTTTCTTCGGACAAGGATAGTATAAGGCAGATTTACTGTTAATAAGAACATCTACATCTGACAATATCAACATCGTATAGCATTAAAGGATGCGGCTTTTTCGTGTTCAATAATTATGACAGAAAAAAGTATAGGATTTCGGTGTATTTTTTTTTCTTCTTTCTTTTCTTCCCGCCAACCTCCAGTTTAAATGTAAATGCAATAGAGATCCAAATGGCATCGTTTGAGTAAAGCGGGGGGGGGGGGGGGGGGGGGGTCAGAATGTGGCGAATCACTTCTTCCGGTTTATCCATTTATCGAATTGAAATCGATGCGGTATGTCTTCGTTGTGTCTGGAGCGAAAGGGCAATGGACTATACCCACCCACCCGTCAGTTGCCCATGATATCCCCGTGCATGTGTGAAACAGCATTCATTATAAGCTGCAGTGAGAAATCCTTACGATGAAGCATACGACACGAGCGAGGGTAGTGTAGTGCTCGTCAAAGCACGACGCATTCGTCGAAGTCGAATGCGATCCATCAATCTGCACTCTTCGTGCGAAAGAATGCATCAGTTATAACTTGTCGCGCCGTGACAAATTGGCGGATTAGATCTCCAGCGCATACTCACTTGTAACGCGCCGTATGTCACACACGCCATGAGGAAACCCCTCGAAGTGTGCATGCTTGCAAAAGTTTTGTGCGCCACCTGTCACATTATCTGTATAAGCTGTCGATATTTCCACTCATCAAAATGCTGTAGAGTCTGGTAAGGGTCAATAACATTATTCCGCATGCAGCTACCACTACAACAATATACGCGGTCACACTGGCAAAAGATAGCGAAGTGTAAGACCTTAAGGTTTTGCCAGTGTGACCGTAAACTTCTCGCAAAACTTCCCGCAAAACTTTCCACTCAGACTGGGTATATTTCCCGGAGCCCCGTCAATGTTCTCTTTGGGCAGTGTGAACGCTAGAAACGGAATCTTTGCCAAGTTTGTCACGTGACCAGTCCACCGTCTGTTTCTGAAGCGCGCGGTCATTGTGATGTACAGATGTGCATTGTTACGTAACAATCACCAGCTGTCAGACTCTTTCGTCTTCCTCGCGCACGCGCACTATAATGACTCAAACTTTGGATCAAGAAGTTTGGCTGCAAGTGGTGAACGGACGACCAAAGATCGTGAAGACTTCGCTATCTTAAACTTCTCGATCTTTTACCAGTGTGACGGCGGCTTATAAAACCACCACCACCTCCAACAACAACAACAATATACATACTAGAATGGACCTATAACATGAAACCCTAACAATTATAAATACGCAATCACAGACAACTATGGGTTAAAACTAACTTACTTTTGAAAGATTCAAACCTATTTGATTCAAATAAAACTTTATTACCAAATTCACATTTTTGTTTTCAATATAATTTCAAGGGAAATGCATTACAATAATATATAAAGATATACATGCATGAACCTATTCATTCAAAATAATTGGAAAAAGAGGCCCACGTAAAAGAGAAGCATGTGTGGGCCACTCAATAAAGTGATCTTTCAATCGAAAAAAAAAAAATAAGACAACGAGCCTTTAATGTCCAAACCTTTTGTCCGAGCAGTATTGAAGGAAGCTAAGAAAACAGAGAAAACTTACTAACCTAAGATGCGATACAACTCTCCCTTCTATTTCATCTGAACTAACAGCAGTGTGCAATTTTCTACAGGAGAAATGTAACGTGTTGAAGAGATATGTTGTATTAGTTACGTCAGTTGTGTCAGTTACGAAGGAATTCGGATTATTGTTTGAAATAAAGATTTGGATCATCATGATAATTATAGCGACGTATTGCTTGAGTACATAATTACGATGTCGTTGATAAGAAAAATCATATTTTTGTTTCCGATGATACATGTTTGTCATTGTCGCTGACGGTTAGTCGATTCTCCCTATCGCGTTCATTATACATAAGTGGTCACATGATTTGTTTTTTTTTTTTTTTGAATTTTTTACCTTCTTTTGTGTATGTGTGCGTGTTAGTGAAAATTTTTGCCTTTCAATTCCGGACAGGTTGGACACTTACCTGAATAAATAATGCATGACTTACGCTGGAGTTCTCTCGATGACCTGTTGAGAGCTCTCCTATTTGTGTCGGAACCTGGAAAATGTCTTCAAGTATATTATTGCCGTCTCGGCATGTACTATGTGCAAAATCTCTCAGGATATACCCGTGTCGCAGACAAGAGTTACTCAACTGACAACTTGATATGGTTAAATGGTTGGTCTGTTGATGGCAATAATGGTTTGTTCCGGAGAGGGATCGTTTCACTTCATATCATTTTCTCTTCAACTCGTGAAAACAATCAAAATTCCATGTCAGGACAAGCAAAGCATGATGATAAAGCGTACATACAATGGCATGACAATTTCGACATAGTTGCATATCTATTTTCATCACGAGATGGATAATAAAACAACACAACGCGTATAGAGAGGACAAAATACCATGGAGGTTTAAAATCGAAATTAAGCATGGTCTTTGTTAAATTCTTACGTAAGTATGATACTGTTACACTGAATGATGTGCAATATTTGCTCACTGAAGCGTTTAATGGTAAACTGTATCACGATGCATGGGAAACCATTTTGTGAGGCACCATGGATGAGCATGACATGCATGCTTGTGTGATAATGGCGGTGGTGACGTGTTTTTTAGCACTTGCTTGGGCGTGCGTGTGTTCCCAGACGCCTCGTAGCGATGTGCGAAGCATACAGCTTGTGTTGCTTGATTGCAAACTCCAGTTATCGAACATTGACAATCTAGATATCCCCTTCAAGTATCACGTCGCTGAAGGCTCGGTCATAAATACCATTAAGAACTGCTACGAACGCCGTACGAACGATTTGTAGACAATTTCGTAAGATCTTCTTAAGAAGGCCGTACGAAACTAGCGTTCGTAGACCGTTCGCAGACCGTTCGTAAGTTCGTAGCCTGGTCGATGATCTTGTCCAAGACTTTTTTTAACTTCATACGAAACCGTCTCGTCGTAAGGCGTCGTACAAACATCGTAACAACTACGCAAGATTTTGCAGGGTCGAGAGACAATTCTTGAAGCCTCAAATTTTTATACGATGATTGTAAGAACGCCTTAAGTTGTTCATAGAGGACTCTTACGTCTTTCGTAAGAATGCATTACGAACAGAGATTCGTACGGCGTTCTTACGAACAACTCTTCGAGTTTGTAAGGCGTTCGTAAGGGACTCGTAAGGCGTAGGTACACAATTTGTTCTTGTGAATTAAACAGCGTTCGTACGAAATTCGTAAGAAGGCCGTAAGAATCTGTGCCCCATGTACGAATCTCTACGAACTCTAGAATTCGTACGAACAGTGACATTCGTACGAACGCATCGTTCGTACGAACCTTTGTGACCGTAGCTTGGATGTAGAGCTGTATCTCAAGCTAAAAATCATATTTACCATTTCGTCTGATCTCGGTTTCGTTAAAGAGAGCATATTAGGAACGGTAGCCCAAAACAAACAAGCAAACAAACAAACAAACAAACAAGCAAACAAAAACCATGGGAGAGGGGAGTGATATAGGGACGGTGAAGAAGTTTCATTAATGGAAACAGGTTTATTTTATTGCACTGGCCGCCAAGATAACCGGAAGCAAATAATGATAAAAAAACAATGTTGGAAATGAGTAATTCACTGAAAAGGAGGGCTCGTATTTATGTCGACTACCCCTAAAAGAAATACGGATCGTGATGAAATTTTGGTGAAAAAAAGCATAAAGAAAATTCATACAGCTACATGCAACTGCATGTACACACAGGATATAGATACAAACACAAAGATATAGGCCTACATCGCGGGGGAAGATAACAAAATGGAAAGGGAAAACGAAGAGTGCAAATGGGGAGGAGGAGAGCGGAAATGGGGTGGTAGGAGGGGGAGAAAATGAAAAGGAGGGAGAGGGGGACTGGCACGTAGACCTAACTTTTTTTGTTTATGATATTTATGTTTATGATGTAATACCTGATTTATCTTGTGTTATGTTTTGTTGGGAAAACGAAGAATGAAAATGAATGAATTGAATTGAATTGAATTGAAAATTGAATTAACTACTCGACAAACAACCAAAACAAAGAAACACACACACACACACACACACACACACACACACACACACACACACTCAATATTAACCCATACACACTCCTACTCATTTATGACGTCCACCTTCATCAGTTGACACGACCATGTTATCTACTCATACAGTATGCCTACATTGTCACTGATCTTCAATAATGATATAAGCACATGCTAAATTGCACCTAATTTACTTAATTTACCACTCTACACATTTAGCCTTTTACTTTTCTTCGTCCCTTCCTTCCCTACTCGCTTTCCACTGTTAATTCCACTAAGTTGTAACCATGAGCCACTTTTTTTTCTGCCATCAACGATCACAAACGTCCTTAAGATGGCAGACTCCTTCATTTCTATATCTCTTAGATTGAACGCGACTGTATCGTTGACTTCTTTGATTTCATTGCACTCGTTCAACTTTCAAAAATCATCGTGATCATTACATTTTTTGTTCGAATGATTGTCATGGAAAATGCTGAAGTATAATCAAAATCAACTGAACTTAACTGACCTGAACAGAATTTCCTGCCTGTATAATGTGTCATTTTTCCTGACCCAGGGTTTCCTCATTGTCTTAATTTTTTTTTTCATCTAAAATTATTCTTGTGTAATCGTTGGAATATACAAGCTGCCAGAGATAGGGAGGTGGCTTTAAGAAAACTAATCTTCAGTGAACTGTGTGAGTGTGTGTTGCGAACGTGTGTTTGTCTAACCATGCCCGTGTATGTGTTCGGTGATCGTGAACGACGGTCATACGTATAATGTACGTTTCCCCGGGGTTTAATCGACGAGGAAGCGCATGTATACCTGCGTTGTTTGAACCGTGTACCCCTACTCTGGGCTCCATTTTACCCCCTTTGGAAGATCCGCTCTGAAGCTTGGAATACAGCGAGGCAAACTCTCTCTTATCGATTACGAACGCTTGAGAACGCTAACGGGGACACTCGGCGACCTCCTATTACAACCAGCGAGAGGGTACGGTCGTTCTGAACTTTCCAACAGCTAATGCATGTTGTAATCCGAAACCACATTAGTGCAATGCTAAAACAAGAATTTTCTTTTAATTCTCCTTCGTCTTAAAGTTGCTGACCCCTTCTACTTCATATTCCTTCTTTTATTTTGTTTCGTCTTCTAATGCACATTGTCTTGCCATTGTCATCGCTTTTCTCTTCTTCCCCCGTTTTCTTAATTTTTTTTCGTTTGTTTTTTTTTCTTCTTTCTTTAATTCCTACTCTTTTTCGTATCTCTGTTACTTAGTTATTGTCCTCTCTCTTCTTAAGTCATCATTTTCATTACTGTTTAAGCAGAATGATGTACTCAATAAACTCCTTTTATTCTTTAAAGACGTGCTTAGAATTGCGTTTCGAAGTCATACGTCTGAGTCATTTAATCTTATTTTCTATTACATTTATTCTACAGTACTATTATTGTTCATTTCATCTTAATTACGTTTTTTAATCCATCAAAATCCTTCGCTTGTTTGTTCACACTATGTTAGGAAAAGAGGAAACTTGCTAATGAAAATTGATATTTTTCCAAGCGCATCTTGTGTCTATACAAGCATAAAGGATAGTCAATTCGTTTTGAATGGACTGTCACAAAAAATGATTGCGGCGCCAGAACACTATGAGGGAAACCAATTATGCACATACGATGCCGCTCGTCATTATTTCAGCCCTATGAAAAATGAGAGATTGCCAGATTATCTTTCACTCTCTATATAATGTGTTATTTGTGTAGAAATAAAAACTATCTTCATAGTTAAAGAGGAAAACAGGAGGAGAAAGAATGAGGAGGAAGAGGAGTAGAACGTAGAGAAGGGGTAGGAGCTAGGAAAATAAGATGAGGGACGATTTCAAAGAATGCAATACAGAGCAGAGTTTGTAAATTATGGTGAAATTTTGAGGGAGAATGAGGAGATGACACCCAAAAGATGGGGTTAATTGAAATTTGTCTGTGTATAGAACGCAGTCGTTGAATGAAGGCCTATTCATTTTAAAGTCATACCAGTACATACAGAATTGGGTAATATCTCACAACAAAGTTCTACTCACGTCCATCATCTATTTGCAACGGAAAATTTTTACAGTTGAAAAAAAGAGAGAAAGCGTCATAACTCTACACAATAGAAACTGTTCAACGAACTCGTATCTTCATTTCTTTATTTCGAAAACAATGACAACGAAAACGCAACTTGATTGTGCAATCCATAGCGTCACAGTGAATGACGCCCTTATAAGTTTTAAGTATAAATACTTTTATCATAAGA
Organism: Diadema antillarum; assembly: GCF_040938485.1. Taxonomy (NCBI): domain Eukaryota; kingdom Metazoa; phylum Echinodermata; class Echinoidea; order Diadematoida; family Diadematidae; genus Diadema; species Diadema antillarum. The sequence continues at coordinate 2,755,912 of NW_027270916.1, forward strand.
GTTACAAAGAACGTGATTACTGATAGTGGGAATGCTGCACATTTTGACCATTAAGGGTATTGTTTACCTTTGGGAGCAGTGATTTAAAAGATGATATCACATCATGTGCTGCATATGTGTAGGTCAGTTATATCACAAAACATCTTACCATATAGATATTTTGCAATAAAGCCTAAAATATAGACTATTTTTCTCACTAAACCGTTTACTGTAGACGGTCTAGAGACAATCGTACTATAACTATTGTTCACATTTGTATATTCAACAATACTTAACATTGTTTTTACACCGATTGTATCTATCCCTAACTCACATTTTAGAACTATTTTGAAGCACTAAAGCTGGGTTTTAGGTTCATCTGAAAACAGTAAATAATGCCTTCAATCGAAAACATGATGAGTGGTTGCTCTGGACGTCATAAACCCGAGAGCATAAGCGTTATTAGTGCACGCCCTCTAATAAGCTTCATTGACTATATGACCATGTTTCGCTGCGCGTCGCATCTCTCAACGCTGGTCCACTGCGCTCCCAGAGCCTGCACCCACAATCCCATGCTACCGTCGCACTCTTCACTGTACGAGTATGAGGCGGACAAAGTGGTAATCACGTGACTAAAACTCCATTCCTCAGTGGCTGCGCACGAATGCATCCCACGCCGACGGAAAATGATGTCCTGTCGACAAGACCGAAGACCTTCCAGATAAAAAGAGAAACGGCACTCACGTGTCGACATACACACATAGACGTACACGCACGCGGACATCTAACGGAATAAGAAGTCCGTGTTCGGAATATTATCTTATTGCTTTGCATCCAATCGATCTCCGTAGTGTCTTAGATTTTCGCGCCATCGCTTGTCAGTCCATTGCCAACAATCAGTGCATTGCACCTCTACACACGTCTCTGCGTTTGAATAAACTGATCAAACCGATAGAAAGCATTGCTAGAGGCAACTTTTAGTTTTGAGGCAATTTTCTGTCATCGATCGTATTCTTTACGAAGAGAGAGCGAGAGAGGGATATATAAAGCTGTATAGAAAACGGAGCAAACTTGGATTGCATAATCTCTCGCTCCTTGTAAAATGAGAACAATCTGAATAAATCAACGATGACTCCTACTGTATTTTGAAAGTGGAGACGATATTGGAAACGTTGGTGCAATAGGATGGATTTCTTTTGATGCACGCTGTTATAAGGTAAGTTTTCATCATTATTTTTTTTTGGCACTAATGTGCTTGAGGACAGAAATCCTCGCTTTCCACTTAATATCATCGATTAAACTGTGTAAACAGAATTTGTAATGCGTTATCATAATCCTACTGGATTTGTTTACCACAAGGAAAATAAGTAGAAGCGTACAGTTCCAACAGCAGCAGCAGCAGAATGGATAAATTCGTTGTTTTGAATGTAAACCTTCAACGCTAGTATTAAGCATCACTGTGCATGCGACACCTTCACTCAATTTCAGTTATTGCCTATAAAGAGGTAAGTAGACAATTCTACAATCTGTTTTAAGAGTTCCTCATCCATCCATTCTTACTTAAGAAATAATATTTGAAGTCGGACATGGATGGCGGTATGTTATAGGAATTTAAATCACGTCATCGTTAAAACTCAAACGTAATGTTGGTTGCCCAAAATAAAGTGCCGTCTAAAACGTGACAAGTATTAATTCATAAAGTCTTAGAGAACTGCTTTTGTGTATTCATTGCTCTAATTGGTTATAAGTTTTTTATTCAATGTCAGATAGTGTAAAAGTCTCCTTCACTAGAACCTTTTGTTCATATAATGACAATATTTTGTTTCTCTTTTTCATAATTATCTCTGTTTCAAAAGTATCTGGGTTTTTTTTTTCAAATTTTGGTAGCATTTTTTTTTAATTGTTCTCTCTCCAAATTCCTATTTCCTATTTCTCTCTCGAATAGGCAAAATTTGTAATTTTTCTTATGATGTTTCGCGTGTTTGATGAATTTGAACGATTTCTTTGTAATGTTTCCCCGATATAATGCATTGTACACGCAGTGCAGTCTAGAGGTGCCAACAAAACATTGACAAAATGAAAATTCCAAGGGACTTGATGAGTTAACGAGAAACTAACGATATTTCATTTCATTTCATTCCATCTCGAACAAAAAAATAATACACAATCATAGAACACAACGTAATTGTACAAACACAAAATATTTTTACTATTCATACCATGAGCTCGTAAATTTTCATAATAAGGTTACAAACTTTAAAGAAAGCTATATTGGATTCATTAACCTGGTATAGTAAATAATGGGTAAGTAAGTAGGCTGTTGGAAATGGGGGGGGGGGGCTGCTAAAAAGCGTAGCTTTCGTCGGAAAAAAAAACCCACCCCACATATTTCCACGGTAAAAAAAAAAAATGACCTGGGTTCATTACGCTAGCAGTGTCTTCTATGTTGTGTACAGGGAAGCTCTAATGGAAAACTGCAAGTGAAAATTAACCATTAAGTGCTTAAAAAGCAACAACAGCATGAACACATTTGTTAATGACCTGCTATAACCAGAAAAAGCGGAAATAAACGGAATGATCAAAATCGCGATATATCTTTGATGTGATGATCATGACGGTGACGAATGTTGTAGTCGCTAGTGGGTTTTTTTTCCAAAATCCACTTGAGCATATATACAGGCCATTTAACAAAGTTCTACAACGTGTAATACAATATATATTTATAGAATATCACAAATGCAGCGTCTGGAGGAAAATCGATTGAAACTGTTAATATTTCTCTCCTTGATTCCATAAATCGATGAATCAAACAGTCAATCGTCCAATACGGTATAATTTGTAAGAATGAAAACCTGTAAATCAAGGGAATACTCAAACGAATTAAAAAAAAAAATCTACATTCTGGAAAGAACACAAAAAGAACGTAAACCCCTCCATTTTGTTCTCATTGTATCCTACCCATGTACGCGAACTGAATTCACTTTTCGACCTATTCCTATAGCAAAATTAAAAAATCATCACACCATTAGACTGTGTGCAGTCTGAACCTGGCAGGTTCAGAAATTTGTAGGCAAATGGTAACGAGATAAACCCTGGAATTTGTTTTCATGTAATCATGGTAAATTGAACAGTTTACTATCACTTTGATATTGATAAAGGCAATGTTACCTTCCAGCAGTGTTAGTCATTTGAAATAACCATCGTAAATTCAGTCGTTTGGTAACTTTAGTTATCCTCGGGAACATGCTACAAACTAAACAAACTATACAAACTATTTTTAGCGTACTTAGAGACACACGTGACACAGAGCCATCTCTTTATGTATAATTAAGAGGAATCGCTTTCAACAAATTTCGATGAAATCATTAACGAATTACACGTACGTAAAACAATTAGAAAGTGTGTCTGAGGTCTTAAATACAATGATGTGATAGCCAAATTTGTGTAATTACAAATGCGTAACGAATCAACGAACGATCGAGAAAGTAGAAAAATATAACTTGGCAATGAGCACTAGATGCCAAAGGAAAAGAGCGAAGATAAGGAGATAAAAAAAAATATTAAGATAAAAATAAATAAAGAAATGACCATCGGAGGGAAAATTAATTCTCGATGTAGTAACTTAAAGGAGCATAAAACGTTGGAGAAGCGATGAAAATGACACTAGAAGTAGTCGGAATTGCTAGTCGGATGGAAAAGAAAATAATCATGTTAAGTATAAGGAAGGTTGTATTTTGACATGATGTATGATATAGTATGGTTTGAATACATAAAATGCATCTTCATAGTAAAAGGAGAGTATAGTCAAACAAACATAAACGTAATTGTAGAAATTGTAATATGAATATGAAATTAAAACAAGAAAGTCACAGAATTTCGAAGTTTTAAAATGTTCACAAAACAATGTTGTCGCCTCACAACTTGATAACTTCCCTATTTTCTATCCGATTTTCAGCAAAATTTTACGGTTGTACTCGTAAGATACAATGCTTTCTTATCAGACCAATAACAGAATTGGAATTCATCTAAGTAGGCCTACATGACAGAAATGGTTGTGATGACATTCTTTAATAACCCACTTGCACATCAGCTGCACTTGATGTTATGACTCAAATTCAACAAATCCATGAAATAGGCATTTTTTAGATGCCATTTGTAATCCATACAAATACAGAAAAAAAAAGATATGGAAAGCTCTGACTTCTCAGTGTTACAACTTTTTTAGAAGGAACTGAAACAATGTCCTGGTAGAAAAAAATACCAATAGCCATTATTGCTGTTTTTATTTAAAATGCAAAACTCTGGGACGAGAAGAAGACCGCCTAATTGAACAGCTCCGTATAATGACGGATAATACCTTTCATGTTTGCATTTGTGATTCAAGGATTTGAACATTTTTATTCTGCTTACCTAGATGTTGCTGGAATAATAATGATTGCTCATTCAAGAGTATCATCTTTAGATTATCAGGAACAAACATTACAAAGGAACGGGAAATAAGTTCAGGGAGATGTAGTGCGATAAACAGGACGTTTAGAGCATGAGTGAGTTAAGTTGAATTACGGGCATTGCCATCTTCCCCATGCGCGGCAGTGAGCTTGAATGCAGTGTCAATAGCATGTGACACTCCTAAGGAAGTTATTTAGTGAATAAGAACAAGTATCAGACAAACAAAAAATAATATACTCTGTTCGGGAGGCTGCACAAAGAAGTGCAGTTTAAAAGCAATAGCAAGATAATCGGAGCTCATGAAATGTTTTTGATGAATATAGAAATGAAATATGGAACCACGAGACAAAATAAATCACTCTAAAAGTCCTTCATTGCCCTTTGAGCTATGACAGGACCCATCATTCATGTTTTGGATTTTGGCGCATTAACACTCAACGTCGAACACAAGTTTAGACAACATCCCTCAACTAGTGGCTCGTCTGGTAATACACAAAATACACCGTGCACATCCTCGTCCTGTAAAACAATAAGAGTAAATAATCTCTTTCAACTTTGTCTGAGGAAAATTCAATACTTGTTTTGCCGTGCCTTTAAATCATCATTATTTTGACACCCAGATCACTCCAAAATTCACAAACGTATATCATTCAAACAATTCACGCTGCACAGAACGCTTCATTAAAAGAGAAAAAGAAAAAAAATGACCATTTGCAACACATTTGCTTGCAATGACAATGGCACTTTCACTCGCTGATTTTGCTGTGTGACAGAATGGCAAATTTTCTGCCGCCCTCTCAAGCGGTTACTTCATATCTATGGAAGATAATAAAGCCTCTTTACTTTGGCGTGCAATGCCCTATTAATGCCATATTTATGGCAGCAAAAGTACCATTGAGGAGAACGTTTTCTGATGTTATGACCTGTCTCAGTAAGTCTTGTTGTCTTTGACTTATATAGGCTATCAAGACTTATTTATTACTAAAGCGTGCAAGAGACTGTGTCACCTGCTTCGTGTTGGTCATCAAGCGGGAATTTAATTTGCGGAGCAGGTTCTATTCACGGAGAGGTCAATTTTCTATCAAAGATGTTTAGACAATGACCACAGCAGATCACCGGTTCTTAGTCGGTTCACCGCCGGATATGAAACCACTGACTTGCCACCATTAAACAAACGAACAAATAATTATATCAAGCAAACAAAACTAAGCATGCATGCTGAAATTCTGTGTAAACTTGGGCGGAGCAAGGCCCTGCCTTACAACTTCGCGTCGATTCATTAGTCCATACAGCACCGCGGACTGTATCATCTATCACTGGTACCCAAAGGGTGAGAGCTTGGATGCAACGTACGACGGATATTAATCAATGAAACACTTACAGAAAAAAAATACACAACATCAAACAAAACAGAAAGGAACCCGGAGAGCGCGCGGGTGGGTGGGGGCTCAGTGATATGAGGAGAAAGGGGATAAAGCCCACCTTTATGCAGCCCAAATCCGGGTGAGAAGTTGGCGGCTCGGATGGCAGGTGGGGCTTGGCACGCGGACAAAACAAGACGTATCCCGTGTCGGACAGCCAGCCGCGGCTAATTTAAAAAGAAGTGTGGATATGCGAGCTTCTGTACCAATTCATCAACATATCTCTGCAATAACAAGTCATGCCGGAGAACAGAGTCTTACGAATCTATGGACTATTGCAGCCAAATTGATGTTCTCAATAATTTATTTCTGTTTTGTTTTCCCCTCCAAAAGTACATTGGCACCTGTTCGCTATTCTTTTTTTCAGTCATTGGGAAAGACTCTCAAATGTCTGCGTGTGTGTGTGTGTGTCTGTGTGTGTGCGTGCTCGCCTCTTCTAACAATTTTACGTTTGTTGTCATAACTGCGTTTTATTTTTATTTTTCTATTTAGGAAATTTTCATCTTCATTTTCATCTAAATCTGTATTGTGTTGATTTGTACGATGTGTTACGCTGTTACCGATTTCTTTCTCACGATAATAGCTGACAGCCCTTGTGAATGTAGTTGTAAAGAGCAATTTGTATAATAAAACTATTTATTTTGTTTGTTGTGCTCTGTTTTGTTTGTTGTGTTTGCTTTTACTCTAAAAGTCTATGTATAATGTATACAGGTCTTCTTTGAAAATCAGGTCTGCTAGATATCAGCAGCACTGAACGGAATGTCCCTGTTAAAAGATGTTGTGAATAGATCAATGTAAAAAAGATACACTAACCACCAAAAATGTATCAAGATGTCAGATTCATTGTTCATGGTATATTGACACAGGGATTCATCCACACAATTTCTACTGCAACATGTCATCATAAATCGTCATTTAGAGTCATACCAGTCAAGGTCAAACAGTCAGCAAACCACCTCTACCTTCTTCCGTTCCCAAAATATGCTAGTCCGCAGAAAGTTCTTCTCTTAAAACTATCAGTCATCAAGCTCGTACGTTACAGTACCAATGTATAACACGTCAACCCGTGTTTTGGGTGCAAATACTATATGACTTTAAAATTTCCAGTGACCACGAAAGCTCATGACACAAAATTCATGTATGATGTGAGTGTTCTCATGAGAGCGAAAGTATTAGATTCAAGTCAGTGTGTTGTTGAAGTGGACAGATTCATGTCATGGAACAACACAGATTCGCCTTGATTCGGATGACCTCGTAAGTGCTGATATGTAAACGATGTTAGTAGTTCAGTAGGCGAAATAGGGTACAGTACCTTACGGGAAGCACACGCGACTATTCGAGCTAAAAGAATAAATTGAGTCTGCATGAAGAACAGTGCTTCCCTTTTCCAATTAATTGTTGCGTGTGGGAAAGCGTTAAGCAGTCCTGTTTTAAAGGCTTATTAGTAAAATTTCATCATGACCTTCGATATACACATTACGCCCAAATTGGAGTAGGTAATGAAGAAGCCCTTTTAGAGTACAGCCACTGGTTTGAAGAAAACCTGGGAAAGGGGATCACACACGCAGGAAAGAAGCGAGTTTCCATCGTGACGCGCAACGAGCCTTGAATGTAACGAATTTTCAAGGGCTCTTGAGGGACCAGGGGATAGCGAGCTTGGCTTGGCACGGAGGCACAATATCCAACACACGACGCCGACATCAGCAGGGTCACGCTTTAGCACATGCGTGCAACACGTTTTGCTGCATCGTTGTGGGCTAAGATTGTATAATGTTCATTAACAAAAGGATAGCGTGAGGCCAATTCGCAATTCTCGGAGTTTGCTTTTCTTCATTTGAATTTGATGTGCCCTCCGAAACAACAACAACAACAACAACAACAACAACAACAACAACAACAACAACAACAGCAGCAGCAGCAGCAGCAGCAAACAAAAGCAACGACGACAGCAGCATAGGTATAGGGGCACTACTTCTCCCCAATTCGTATAGTCGTTCATACTACTCTGCCTTCTTGACAGGTACTTAGTGTTCGGTTTTCGACGCCTCTATCCTACTTCGCGCCCTGGGGAAAATTATGTATTTGGAATTTGCCCCCCAAAAAGGTCTGCTTCCTTTTCTCCACGTGCCCCAGCGACAATGAGATGACAAATAAAAACTGAAAATCAGAACACGTATTGAATCCTTTAGATACAACAAATAAACTGAAACTTAGATAAAAACAAAAATATAGCTATTTATACAACCTAACATGATTTAGAGATGGCTCAAACTGGTTGACACAGTGGCCATCGTTGACAAGCACTTGGAACTAGCAATCCTGATCAGGGCTCACGTTCTGTATCATTTTCAAGTCGCACAACTAGAAATTATGGTTATACCTCACATACAACTCACACCTCACAACACCTACAGATTCGAAAGTTTATTATGCGTAATCATACCACTTAGACCATAATTATGAAATTGATACATGTTTGACTTTAATAAGTGTATATTGCTCCAAATCCACTATGTAGAGTGGTCAACAGAGTGCTCAAGGCGCATGTACACTATTATGTCACATATTTTGAGTGGTGTGATGTCAGATCAATCAATCCTGTGATATAATATAACAGAATTCAACATGATATCATTATTATACAATGGCATTGTAATATATATATATATATATATATATATATATATATGTATATATATATGTATATATATATATTTATATATATATATGTACATATATATACATATATATCATATAATACATATAAAATATTGGATGAATGTAGGTCATTACTCTTGGGAAACTGGGAATAGCAAAAATTAATAATAATGATAACAAGAATGATATCTTGTTAAGCTACGGGAAGCCAAGGAGAGGCGCGGAAGTTCAAATATCGCGTGAGAGAGAGAGTTGCTATACTGTGTGTGAATTCGAAACAATTAGTCAGTTATAATTAGTATGGCTTCTTGAGTACGTCCTGTTTATCCCAGTAAGACCGCCTAATAGGTGGTCTAACAAGCCTGTTCGTAATTCCCTAACATGCATGTTTCCAAATTGATCTTTGTCTTTTCTTCAGTTGGTTGTTAGGCATTTCACTCGTTTTCGATGCAACGTAATGCATAATCAACGTGATAGGAACGTTACAGTTTCTGGAATGCTTGTTCAAGGAAAGAATAAGAATGATTGCTTATAGACCAAGTGATCAGAATTGCCAGTCAATCTGAAAGGAAAATCTTACATAATATTAGATTGTAAAATATGATTTGATATGATAATTGTATGATGACATAATACGCTCTACATAGTTTAGTATAATAACATAAAATATAATGTATAATATAATATAACATAATAAAATCAATATAATCAATATAATATAATATAATATAGTATAATATGATATAATATGATATAACATAATATAATATCATATCATAGAATAATAGAATAGAATAGAATAGAATAGAATAGAATGGAATAGAGTAGAATAGAATAGAATAGAATATAACATAATATAACATAATATTATAAAAAATAACACATAACTTGACATGGGCTGAGTGTAGGTCATATTGATCTCCACTGTGCCCAGCAAAAAGAAGAAAAAAAAAAGCAAAATATCCTGAAGACACGTAGGAGGCCAGGAGGGAGAGATGGGGAATTTCAAAATATCGCGTGAGAGTTGCTACTGTTTCTGGTCAACATAGAAAGAAGTGGTCAGTTCTATGGCTTCTTGGTTTCCTCCATCTTATACCAAAAATATCGCCTAATTACGTGGTCCAATAATCATCCTGTTCTTAATTCCCTGGTGTGCACGTTTCCGAAATGATTTTTCTCCTTTTCTCAGCTGGTTAGACGCATCACTCATCTTCAAAGTGACAAATGCGACATAATGGAAAGCAATCAATGGAATGTAAAAGAAAAAATAAGATTGCTTAGACTAATTGATCAGAATGGCGCATGGACATTTGATGGAAGAATCTATTTCATTGTTTTGCATTGGATGAATTAACATTGTTGTTTTTTCTATTATTATTGCCAATAGTAGGCTTTCATGAAAACTTTTTTGCAGTCAAGTGAATAAGCTGGCGAGCATATCTGAAAGGATTTTATGAATGTTCATTACATCACAGATGCGTGTCTCAGTGAAAGTATAAAAAAGCAACATTCTTCTCACGGTCTCATTGTGTTGCTATATGCTCTTACGTGTTCTTGCAGACAACAATTCGTCTACTGCTGATCAAAACAGCAACTGAGATCTACCTGACTACATTGGGAAAGCGTGAACGTACAGTATCACCACGATGTTCGAACGCGGCGATCCGAGTTCGGACTCCCACAACATGACGGGGGTCTACGCCGATTTGGCCCCCTCCAGCACCCACACCGACGACGACAACTTCTACGACGAATACGTATACTCGTCGCCCCCCGAAGAGGGCCAACTTTTCCCTCACGTCCACACCGCCGCCAAGGTCGTCCTCGGCATAAGCTACACCCTTATGATACCCGTTTGCAGTATTGGCAACTTACTCCTGTGCTGCGTCATCTACCGCTTCCGGCGCATGCGCACCACCACCAACCTCCTCATTGGCAACCTGGCCCTTTCAGACTTCATCGTAGCGGCGGTGGTGGCGCCTTTCAACTTCTTCTACTCCGTTCACCAGACGTGGCCGTTCGGGCAAGCCATGTGCGTCACCGTCGGTTACCTGAAAGCTACGTCATTCTACGTGTCCATCAACTCACTGCTAGCCATTGCAATCGACAGGTGGGTATAATAATCTTTAGGGAGTATTTTTCTTTGACCCTTCCAGTCCCACAAACTAAACTTCTGTGTTTGGTGCTGTATCTTTCTTTTGCTGTTTACTATTTTCTCTCATACTTAATTATTATGTTTGGCAACACAGCTGTGTTCAAGTTCAATTTTCCAACAAACAAAATAATAAGGCTTTCTTTCAGTACCACTGGAAATAACATTGTAACACAGATACAGGTATTTCCAACATAGATTAACTCGTGTCGCTAAATGCATACACAATATTGCTGGAAATGGAGGGGACTGTTAAAAAGCAGAGCTTGTAGAGTGCAGTCGTATAAAAAAAAAAAAACACACACACACATAGTATTACGGAAAAAAGAAAAAAAAGACAGTGGGTTTTTTTTTTTTACCCCTCAAGCTGACAAACTGTCGTGAATGTATTTCTTATTTTGTGCAAATTTCACGAATTTAGTCAGTTCCATCTCATCCTTCTCCAACGTGCAAAAGTTAAAAAGATACAAAGTGAACTTCCGCGGCGTCAAATTGATGATGACAAAAAGATGAAAATTTCAGCGACAAAATTCCTCACGGACTTGAGAGATTAACAAGGGATCACGCCCCATCCCCTGTTTTGAAATTGGGAGACGAGAGAATGAGATTAAGAATTGTGACAAATACATTTTCTCCTTGTCTCTTTAACCTTTATTTTTGCATTCACGAATTATTTTGATTGATTTAAAATTGAAAAGGATCAATAGGATATCGGTATCAAGATTTTTTTTTATTATTATTTCTTGCCAGTTGAATATAAATTCATGCTTACTTAATACTCAAGTCTCTGCCCTGCACAACACTTTGAGTGTGTGTCTGCGACACCAATAACATTTGCATAGAATTTCGATTACTTTGTTTCTTAGAGGGTTTATGTGTTATATCAAAAATTGCATTCAACCTTGACGCGAAACGCGAATCTACCATTAATGCGCGGGGGGGGGGGGAGGGTTATAGCGGCCTTTTTTTGCTTTCATTTCGGCAGGATAGATTTGGGATGGGAAAGCCACTTATCATTTCGGACACTGTCTTCCTTCACAGTCTCTGGTATTGGGAAGAGAAATCGTAGAGACACCCCCTACGGCTGTTTCTCAGATTTTTGCCATTTATTTTCTTTTTCCAGCACAGCTTTTGCCGAAGCAACTCCGATGTATCTCTTCTGATGCTATTATAGCAATTTCCCTCTCGCTACAAACGCACGCCGATTGTGCGTTGCACTTTGTCTTTTTTCTGAAAAAAAACACACTAAACAATACAAAGCTAAACAAAAACAACTTCTGATTCGTACGAGGTTAGGACAAATAAATCATCCGCCTAAAATACCAAGGCGCCACCAGCGTTGCTGAACGCACAACTATCCTGCGCCTTTGGCGATAATCGAATTTCAGGATTACATGTGACAGCCGCAAGTCTGACTCTAAAATCTTGACAACAAAACGAAACTTTGAAACATCGCAGAATATCTAAAACTCTGATCTTTGTCTCCCTGGTCACTGTGTTTAATTTTCCAGCCACACTTTTCAGTACGAATTACATTAGGCATGATTGGTAGATGTGCAGATAAAAGGAGATAAAAGGACATATCAGCGGCAAACTCTGTTGTTGTTGCCGAATGTGCAAGGCGTGACCTATCATGTCTATCAAGAAGGTTGATGCGAAGCTATAGCTGCAACTGGTACAAATGACTTCTAGCCTTTTCGATTAAAATTTTATCTAAATTGCTCACGGGGCTGATACTGAGTCATAAAACAGAGCAAAGCGTAATTTATATACAACTGTTGTTTTTTTTAATTTGATTTACGCTGCATATCTGTTTCTTGGAGGCAATTCTAAGAAGATTGATTTTGCTTTAATACACTTCTTTCATGTACAACTGAGAAAAACAAATCATGACGTTTGGATTGTGTGCATGGGATTATATCAAAGATAATGAAGGACTGGAGATCTTTACTGTCACACCCTTGTTCTAACGTGTTTCGAAAAGTATTGATAAATGATGTGATACAAATCCATAGAGTGAATACACGAGAGAACTTTGAGGTTTCATGTCAAACCAGATGGTATAAAACACAAAAATCTCAATGCTGGCAGAACGTTCACATCGCAAAAGTTAGCACACAAGTTGGGGATTCAGTGGTTGTTGTTTTTTTCCTACTTTTCGTACGATCTTCTGTTGGTCTTTGGTTGTCTAATACCCTGTCTTAGCGGACTTTACTCGGATATTCTCCTGGCATTCTCCGGAGGTGAAACAAAGGGTAACATCTTCAAATAATCCTCAGTGTTCCACGTCTTACAAGCTTGGCTTTTTAGTGGAGCACTGTTTTCCATCGTTATGATTACTTTCCTTTTTTGTTGCCATGACAAAGTGCATTGTTTCTTTTTATGACATCATTTGCATATACAATGTACTTTATATTGTATTTGAAAAAAAAAACTGCCCTTATCAGACGAATGAAAGACAAATCGACAACTTATACCGCTTTGAATCACGTTCTCTTTTTCTTTTTTGATGATGGAAATAAACAAACTAGTGAACTGAAAAAAAAAGAATAATTTGCAAAAGATTGGGTGAACGATGAGTGCACAGTCTTAGCAGGCATTGCTCAAAATTCTTTCCCGTGTACCATAGCACACCGAGCCGTCTCAGGCCAATTCGTTACTAGTACTCGGGAAATGCTTATCATAGACACTATATCACAGCATACATGCGAACTACTAGTACAGACATCATCTACAAACATGTTCGAATTTCTGTATTCTTCTGGAAGAAATTAAACTTTACGTTAATTGAATGCAGTTTATTGCTCATCTCTTAAAGATCTCATTAATCCAATGAAGAAATCAGTCATAAAATCAGCGACAGACTAGAACACGAAGGTGGATATACCGTTCGACTAATAGCAGACAGCGCGCGCAACAAAATTTCCGGTCAAGGTGACTTCGTTTGGCTTCGCCGGGTAAGATTTACCTTGAGAGTGTCGTAAAATACAGCCTACGTTGGTGCATATCAGACGCTACCCCGAGTCTACCCTGGATGGTCTATAGCATTTTAGGGTAAATATGCACCGAGGAACTCCGGAGGCTACCCGGAAGGTGGCTGTCCAAAGTATTGTGTCTTAAGAAACACGAGGCAACAATATTCTCCGAGTGTCCTCCGGAGGCTAGCTATCCAGAGCTCTATGGTCTGTTCAGACGGGATATAATAGTCGTTGATATCGGCTGAGAATAAAATTTTTAACATTGCATGCCAACTGGAAGGTCCAAAGAGGACACAAAACGTATCTGCTGGCAAGTGAGGTATTCGTGTGACTTTTTGCATCCTGGACTGAAGACGGCTTGCAAATTCATAGGTTTTGACTCACTCTCCCAAAACTTGGATAAAAAATGAATACATAAAAAATACATAAACAGAAAAAGAGACAAGAATATATAATATATATATATATATATATATATATATATATATTTATATACATTTACATGAAAGTCGATTCTACTATTTTTTGCGTGATCTCAGAACGTTTGTTTAATCGTTAAAGCCAAATCATTTTTTTTCTAATGAAGTTTCATACAAGGTCAAAAGCGAACGGACATAATGGGAACGCGGAACAGAAGACTGTTAACCTTATAGGGAACTGTCTATGATCGTATGATCTTATCACCGCATACGTTTCACTCTTTGTATGTGTGTGTGTGTGTGTGTGCGTGGTGCTATCGCATGATAGCTATGTTTGCCGAGTATGCATAAATATGCTGATATTTGGTCCGTGCCTCTGCGGGGACAGTTTTTCCGACTACTGATACAGAGTATATAAATTCAGATTTGTGAATGTGCCCCGCAGGGCGCATTTATGAGAATGTGTAAAGTATGCAGGGCTTGTTGTGAATGAAAGGCGAGCTGATATCGTTTCGAGATCCATATTCGAGAATAACTTGACAGTCATGCATGGTGAGGTGCTAGAACAGGCCACAAACATACATGACGCGTTTAAAAGAGCAGCACGCTTGACTGGTAAGAGAGCATATCACAGGCGTTCCTTACGTCATGAGTGCAACAGTTGTACCGGCTTTGAAAAACAAACAAACAAACAAACAAACAAACAAACAAACAAACAAACAAACAAACAAACAAACAAACACCAAACCACTTGTTGCACCTGTAGGAATTATTGTAATGTTGTGTTCCACCATCAGCAAAGCTTAAAAGAATTCACCAAATTTCCAAAGAGGTGTGCTAACTTCATATGGTATGACGGAAGCGTACTACGGGGACATAATCACGTAGAAACTTGAAATATCCAGCTGTAACAGCCGCTATCTACAACCATTACCACGTGTCTTAATTTCTGACAGGCTTTCACAAAGATTTCTCGACTCTTAGCGGTGTCAAAGTTTTCACAATCTTTCATCAGCTCGGATACGCTTTTGATGTACAGAGAATATGATCAAAAATACGATCAGATTTCAGAGTCGCAGTATCTCAAAGAATCACACGATCAAGTGACTTTTAAATATTTTGCATAGCAATCGATGTAAACCTTGCTGCCACACATCTCATAATGTAAAGCTTTGCAAAATATGTTATATGATTGCGATAGCCAAGACTGCGGTTGTCAACTATACCAGGAAATCTACTTGTCCTAAAATTGTAGAGACTGATCGATTTTTTTTTCTCAATGATTTGCTCTTTAATTGCTGGCGTTTTCATGGCACTTTCAATACCTTTGATCCTTAATCGTTTCTTCATGTAGGAAAACATGATGAGTTTGTTCGCAAAAACCGATAAGTCCATTTTTGAAGATTTTGAAGTACGGTCTCTGTCATAAAGTACAAAAAACCTTTTAGATGATATATTGGTCACTACATATAAAGGTACATTTTTGAAGTTATGGTCAAAAGAAGCAAAAATTTTCTTATTATTCTCTTTACTTTTTCTTGACCTTTAATCGCAAATATCTCCATTTGGCAAACATGGACTTATCGGTTTTTGCAAACAAACTCTTCACATTGACAGGTTATTCCTAAACTGCCAATCGCATGAATAATAATAAACGAGAGATTGTAGGGATTCTTATCTCTCCCTCTTTGTTATAGTATCTGCGCTGTATACAGAATCCATTTAATTCAAACTCACAGTATATTTCACGGAAATCAATGCAACACGTTATTTTTGTACGAAACAACCATGTGCAGTTAGGCTTAGAACTTAGTTTCGATAAGGCGAGTTACATTTATTAAAAGAATAACTAACGAAAAGCATATTCAACATTGTGATGCTTTAAACAATGTCATGCATTCTGAATAACGAAAAGTCTTATCTAAATTACATTGTAAATCTTATGCTCTGCAACTACATTATTTCCTAGGCTTATATAGAACGTACAAAACTGCTGATGAAAAGTAGTCATGTGTCAGTTATATACAGTATCATATACATATGTAAATAAATTAATTAATATATATATTATATATATACAGTATTGATATATATATAGATATATATATATAGAGAGAGAGAGAGAGAGTAAATTGTCCACGTGTTGGTGTAATAATAACATCAAAAACATAAATGACACCAAGTTCATGTCGTAATCACCAACAGTTTATTTCGGCATACAAATTTTCGAACGATTCGCTCTTTCTCAACTTCTCACTTAAGAAAGAGCGAATCGCTCAAAAAATTAGATATATATATATATATATATATATATATATATGTGTGTGTGTGTGTGTGTGTGTGTGTGTGTATACATGTATATATATAATTTCACAGTAGCAGAAGTTAGTTTGCTATGTTATGACATAACTTGTGTCATTACCATTATAATACTTTGTCTACCTCCTCTGCACCAAGAGCACCCCTTTCTGCAATCTTCCCTTTCCCGTCTTACTGTCTGTGACTCGCCAATACTCAGCAATGCTGCCTTTTCATATGAACTTACCTTATAGGTAACATGGACTCCTTGGTTAGTCAACATAAATTCAAATGTTTTCAATATGGTACAATGCAATCCGATAATTGTTTTCTGTCATCCGCTTCTCAAAAAAAAACCCAACCCACACACAAACAGTGATTGTATATATTTCCACCATAAATAACACATAATTATCATATCAAGAGTTATATAAATGAGATGTAATGATAGGCAAACTAATATTGATTTAACTGATATCAAACCACCCTTAATTATTTTGACGAGACTAATCGACTTTCAAAAATGGTTCTACCAGTCTATCTTTGAATATCTACAAATCTACAAATCTACAGACGGATTTTGCCTCGTCACAATGATTATTAATACCCAATGTTTCTTATCATGCATTTTGGTGAAATCATCACGATTACATTGAAATCATCACGATTACATAGCAAAGTTTCACAGTGGCAAGAAAAAAATCCGCCATATCAAGAGGTATTCATTTAAAGTTGGCGTCAAAAGAAATAATCACTGATAATGGCATCGGAAGAGCCTGCATTCAGTGTCATTCAAACTTCGGATATTTAGTTTTTTCCCCGCCATGATATATTGCTTCTTTTTTTTTTTTCTTCTTCTTCGTTCTTGCTCTCCGGTATTAAAATACAAAAGTATTAAACAAGGAGCGATAAGAAAATGGTACCATCACAGCTAACGTTACCTTCAAAACAATCTAACTGATTCATTTATAGGTCACCTTAGCCTGTTTTCGTCAACCTCTCGCCCGGCGTTATTACTTTACTCCCTTCCAACAGTTTTCCCCTCTTTTTTATTCATTCAAGCCGCGAGCAGTTGTGTCGTTTTGGCGCACTTGAAAACTTTCGTCATGTCAGCCCTGTGGCGTTCAAGGCTATATACATTTCCATTTTCAGCTTTGACGGAGGGGAAGGAGGGGGGGGGGGGGTAATGCGATAAGCTTTGCTTACATTGGTCGCATTTTCCATCCCCGCGCGTGAGAGTGAAATCCATGCCTCAACGAGAAAGAAATAGGCGTCAGCTACCGAAGGATACGGCCAATTAAAGATAAACACTATCTGATAGTCCGCTTTTTTCTCGGTGAAAAACAAAAATTAGCTTCACGTGACACGAGAAAAGCGCAACAATTGTCATATTTGAAAACGATTTATGCCTTACCTTGCTGGTGGTGATTTCAGTGGCAGGTCGAATGTCACGCGATCTTGATTATTATGAGCGTCACTGGTTTGGCCCTCAAAGTGACGAGATAGCACAAAGGGGATGATGTGTCGGAAAGTATATCAGCTTCTGACACGGCGTCCGACACTATCTATTCTGGTGAATGATTCCTAAAAAAGAAAATCTTTCAAGAATTTGAAATATGTCTGGAATGTTGTTTTGACAGAGGCTCATGAAATGGATATTTTGAAGCATAGATATCTTATGATGATAAAGTATTGATAAGATCATTTACTTCATAAACGTTTATTGCTAGATTACACGGTTGGAAATAGTCATTGTTGCTTGATTGAGCAGGTCTCTTGTGGATATCGTTGAAACCGTGTGGCTGTCACGTGTAGCTTTCATGAGGAAAAAAAACAGAGAGCAAAGAATGTGGAGTCATTGATTCATATAAACATGGTATATTGTCTATCAGTATACACTGGTATATTTTTCTGGGATGTGATTCTAGTGAGGTTCTTTTTTTTTCACGCCCAGTAGGTTCTAGAACGAGTTTGAATCACATTTACATTCCCGTAAAATGTAAGTCAATTACTTTAGTTGCATTCACTGCGTAGCTGCTCTCCTAACGGCCTGGGATTTATTTCTTGCCGAACCGGCGGCACTGACGTCGAGTGATTTGCTTCGAATTCGATCCCGTGACCTTTGCGGGGGATAAATGTAAAAGTCGCTTAGACGATCATCTGCCATTGAGATCGAATTTTGGATGGATACATTTGGCGGAAATCAATCCGATCGTAAGAGCGGGAAGAAATGAATACGGCTGTATAATCGTTTGTTCACGTCTTCATCGTCTGCTCCGCCACCCTAGTAGAGTTTTATCCACAGGCGCAGACGACCAGTGGACGAGAGACGAAGGAGAATTCACTCTGGATTAAATTGTCCTTAGAGAGTGTGGTATTTTACTGGTTGTCTTAACTTGCGAATGAAATAGAAAGCGATGGAAATCCAGGCAACCTCCTTCCACGTATCCATTGCTTACTTGCATGAGCAGATTTGCACAAGTTATATATAACAAAAAAATCCATCGAAAGTTTCTGTTCTTCCATTAACGCATTGACTACGATCCTCGTGATCCCTGTACAAAGTGTACAAATTTCAGAATATCGTATACCTGCCAGATGATCCTGCAAGTTTTTTTCAATGTCTCCTGTCGTTGTCCTTCTCTTCTACACTCGTAGTATACCTATTTTTCTCTAAATCGTCAGCCATTACATGTCATTGCGCCGTTGTTGGGTTTTTTTTTTTGTTCTTTTACAAACGGACCTGTGAAACATTACATAATGGACATTGTTGTTAGTCTTTTATTTTGTGGCCAATTTTATCTTATCTAAATTAACCATTGCGTTTCCTATAAATCTTCTTTTATCTTCTTATTTTTCTGTTACAGTCACTGGTAAATATTTGGATATTTTGGAAGAGAAAGCTCTCTTTCATTTTCTTTTTTGCAGGTCTTGTTTTCCTCTTTTTGTATCTTTTTTTTTTGTCTTGTCAGTGTCTGTCTCTTTGATTTTATCAGTATGTATCTGTATCTTTCTCTCTTGGTTTGTCTATGGTATCATTTTTAGGTAGACATAATTTATCTTATTTTCTTTTTTCCCTATCATCACTATCGTTCTCAATTCTCAGTACAAACCTTTTACAAGCCAACCTAGTAAGGAGTTAAATAGGTACATAAAAAGGATTTCTATTCGTAGGTTTTTGATAACCGATAGCTAAGCATTATGGTCCAGAATCATGTTTCTCCTGTATGTAGTCGGTGCTGGATACGACTCAGTGTCTTTGTTGTATTCAATCTCTCGCGCCCTGTTTATCGTGGTGAAATTGACACCATTGCTAGTCAGATGACACGCAGAAGAGCTTTTGCTAAGACTTCGTTGGTTGGTCGCAAGTTTAGCGGCGGCATTAAAAAATATGACACCACTACTTACCGGCGGCATACATGATTAAGATAGAAAAGAGCAACGGAAATCCCCCGAGGGATGGTGCCTTTGATTTTAAGTCCAATCGGAACAAACTAGACGTCCTATTTTCGACAGGGCGACAAGCCTATTGTAGACCTCACCGCCAACTCCTCGGAAGCATGTATATTCATCAGAGAAGCTCGGCTCGGATTTCACTCTTGAAACGAAAATGATGACAGTCCATCACAAGTTTCCTTCGAGCCGATTCTTTTCTTGCCCCCCCCCCTCCCCACCCCTCCCAATCTATCTCCACAGTTCAATAGTCCCACCATCTCTTTGCTTTCTTTTCCTGTATTTTCCTCAATTGTTTTTTATTCCTTCTTCTTGCTTTCTCTCTTTCCTGATTCTATCTTTTATCATATGCAAGAGCCTATCACGCTCGATCTCTGCTTCCTTTTGCTATTCCATTTTTAGGTTTGTTATGTAAGTTTTTGCAGTTCTCTGTGTCCACGTTTCCGTCTTTCCCCATTTTGCCTTTACACTCTCTCTAAATAGAAAGCGTATCGGATTTCCAGAAACAAAGCGTGGAGACAACCCATCCACAGTGTAACTGCATGCTTGTCGAGCGAATGTTAAGATCCCACCACGTACATACTGTCTGCGAGAAAATGATAACCCTATGTCAGTCCATACTCTGTATGCTTCACGCGAATTATTTCCTATATAACTACCAGAAGGCAATTCGGTCTTTCCTGCTATACCACCTCACGGGATGCAGTGTTCAACATACATATCTTTTCCCTGGCTACCCCCCCCCCCCGAGAAGAGAAGAATTATATTAGCTCGTGTCCGAATAATTCTTTTAATTTAACAAATCTAATGAATGACTGCAATGAATATATATATATATATATGTCATAATATTATAAACATGTTGAGATTTCACATATTGGCTCCACGAAGAAATGAAGAAACAGACTGGTAATGCATTTATGGCCAATAAAGCATGAGTTTATTCGACTCAAATTTTCGGCATCCTACGCCTTCTTCAGGAGTCTTGACAAAAATGCATATATATGTATATATATATATATATATATATATATATATATATATATATATATATATATATATATATACGTATATATATATATGTATGTATATGTTTATATATCTATGTATTTTTTCTGATGGTACAACTTTTTGGGGGTAACTGACTGTTGACGTTATAAAGTAACTTCAAGCAAAGCATTCTCCTCTTGATATCAATATGCCTTATTATTCTTGAAGAAATAAGATGTTTGGCATTTCAATCGCGACATTTCTTTGAAAATTTGTACCTGAATCCCTAGAGGATTTACGTTGTGATGGAACGAATACTTTCCTTTCACATTTCAGTCTTACTTTTAGTGATTGAACACAACGAACCAAACAGAACATAGGATTTGCCCGCGAGGAAAACATATTACTCATTGTGATAGCGATAGTCTGCGATAGCGATTGCGATAGCGATAGTCTTCGTTAACTCAAGCACCCACGCAAAGTGCCGGAAATTCAATGGGATCGCGTAAAACCTATTAGTTCTGCCGTCTTGGGAGGAACTGCTCGGTGCAAACTTTAAAAAGCAGATTATTTCTCACGGGGTTCCATTTTAGATGTGATCGTGACTCTACGGGCTTACATTTTAGTCTTAATATCGAGAAGGGATCATATCAGTTTAGTTTGCACGAAAACTGATCTTGCAAGAGGCAGGAGGGAGATTGGTTGTATAATACCTAGGTGTAGATTAAAAAAACATTCTTTGGATGTTCTTTATTTTAAGCCCCCTTGATCATGCTGATAAATATATCATGTCTATTGTAGTATCCTATCTATTAGTAAGATGAAGGTGCGCGTGATTATTACAGTAAAATAATTACCGTTTTAGGACAATTTTATGTGATTCTGCTTTCTTTAATAATTATTTAAGACCTGGTGGTGTGTTTTGCATGACATTTATTGTTCGTCCAAGGCGGGACCTTTCCGAGGATGATGTTGTCAGAGGTTCAGACGGGTGTTCGTGGTTTCTCAAGCTGCGCGGTTTCCCGAATGGTTTCCGCCCTTTTGTGTCGATATGAAAAGGGCGAGTGATAGGGACGACGAGACGAATGGTCCCATCGTCAGCAAACCTCAAGGACCCATTGACGACCAGCGATCCGAGTTGCTCTAATCAATGCTATCATGGAGGTGTTCGAATCGGGCGGGAACAACACGCAGGAAATTAAAGTGGTAATAAGGACAAGCTCCCCCGCTGTAAATCACTGTAATTGTGTTGTTTTGCAACTTTGCATGCGCCTCCTGGAGGAACCTCCCTCCCATCAATACCGGTGTGCAATCTGTCACATGGTCGTTCGGTAACTCTCGTGCTTCTTGTTCCTGTCTCTTTGTTATACCTTTCTTTCTTTTCATTCATCTGGGGTTTTTTTTTTCTTCTTCTTCTTATATATCCAGGCATTTTCACTTCTTGATGCCCTCCTTTCGGTGAAACGTAAAGATTAATCCTCTTTTCTCCTTCCCAGATTCAAACAAGGTTATTTTGTGTCCCCCTTTCCACTTGTCTTTTAGACTTTTTTGTGTCTTGTTTTACTTTTCCTCCACCTCCTCTTTTCCCACTGTCCTTTTCGATTTCTTTCCCTTTCGATTGCGAAGCTCTAGAAAGGTGGGAATACTATACATAAAAGCAAACAAACAATGTGAACAAAAAAGAAATACTCAAGGAGATATACCAAAACGACGCGGTCCATCTAGTTTAAACTTCCTTTGTACTTCCCATCGTCACTTGTCTCTTACACTTCTCTTTCTTTCTCTCGCTTTCATTTTCTCTATTTCCCTTTCTAGCACACACACACACACACACACACACACGCACACGCACACGCACACATACACACACACACACACACACACACACACACACACACATACACACATACACACACACACACGCAATAATTTCCTCCGCTCTTTCTCTGACACTTATGGTGCTATCCGTTGATATTACTGACATGTCCCGCTTAAAACAAAGTGGACAACAGGATATTGGACGGGGAGCTCTCTTTAAAGGATGGCCCATTCAAGACAAAATGGCTCCCGTTTGGCCTCATCCTGCTGAATATTGCTACGATTATCATCAACCGTATGCTTAAAAGTCGTTGCCGTTGTTGTTGTTTGTTTGTTTGTGTGTTTGTTTGTTTGTTTGTTTAAGTGTAGAATTACCCTGATGTGACGCCATAGTATTGTTTGGCGTGCTTCGCTAATCTATACCTTAAATGCCTGCTCAAATGTTCGGTTTAAACTGTACTTTACTCAGCGTCAAAAAAGTACATTCCTAACACTATCAATGTATCGAACAATAAAAGTCACTTTGAATCACTTCCCACTCGTTACCCCCTTCCTCGCCCGAACACAAGTTTTATACGTCCGCCGAAATGTTCAAGCAATGTGAAATCACATAATTGGCGGAAGGCTATTGTGGTTACTTTTAGCTTATGCCGTCTGAAAACTTGGACGCCGCAAGACACGATCGGGCGTGTACCCCCCCCCCCCCATACACAAAAGAACATCAGTCTCAATAGCAAGACACAATTTTTATTTAGCATGTCACTGAAATCGGCGAATCTACGTGGTATGTTTTTTTTTCTACTTCCCTCTAGTCTGCTAGTAGAAACAAAGTTGAGTGACCCAGCTACAAATCAATGGTAATAGTGAGGCGACAGCTGAGTTGCCCCCAAGGCCATTCTTTATGTAGAAAACGACCTGATTTAGCTCGGCTTTTATCTTCATGCTTTTTAGTAGCACACACACTTTGTAGCCGTATGGTGGTCAACTATGAATTTATACCATACGTGGTTGTGAAGGAATGAATTGAGTTTTTCTAAGCAAACAGTCACGTGATCAATGCCCCTGAGTCTTCTTCGAAGGAGAAGATACAGTATATACCGTGTATATTAACTCTGACCACGGGTAGTGGACTATAATAGAACCATGGTCCTTAAGATCGAGTGCCCGTGAGCTACACTACTGAACCACACTTTCCCATCTAACTTAGATTCTGCCTAGGCATATGATGCCACAGAAGTCTCATCTATACACAGCACACGTTGTTACGAATACAAATGCGACTACTGATTTCAAGTGAAAGCGACATTATTCGAGAAATTACGAACCTCATCTTCGATAGGACTTATTGGATTTCATAACAGAGTTTTTCGCACTATCATGGAAAAGATAAATAGGGCCTACAAACTCTCCTAATCAAGGAAATGTAGCCGTATGGTGGTCAACTATGAATTTATACCATACGTGGTTGTGAAGGAATGAATTGAGTTTTTCTAAGCAAACAGTCACGTGATCAATGCCCCTTAGTCTTCTTCGAAGGAGAAGATACAGTATATACCGTGTATATTAACTCTGACCACGGGTAGTGGACTATAATAGAACCATGGTCCTTAAGATCGAGTGCCCGTGAGCTACACTACTGAACCACACTTTCCCATCTAACTTAGATTCTGCCTAGGCATATGATGCCACAGAAGTCTCATCTATACACAGCACACGTTGTTACGAATACAAATGCGACTACTGATTTCAAGTGAAAGCGACATTATTCGAGAAATTACGAACCTCATCTTCGATAGGACTTATTGGATTTCATAACAGAGTTTTTCGCACTATCATGGAAAAGATAAATAGGGCCTACAAACTCTCCTAATCAAGGAAATCTCCGGAAAAAAAAATCAAACGTTAAACCATAAACTGCTCAGTATAAGTTTCATGCACAGTTTGCGTATGGGTATTCCATAAAAACAGTATCAGCTTTGAAATGTGCAAAGGTTGTCTGAATCTAACAAACACTATAGTCTAATGCACTCTTATTTCTGCTTAGTAAAATTCAACTCGGACAGTGTCAATATTGTGACTATCGGCATTGACGTCACATTTTTTGACTCCGCAAAAATAAGAGTGTCTTATTGTACGTTTGTTTGTTTGTCTATCATAATGCTCCCGTCAATCCCCTTTTGGCTTTTTAGAAATGCATCACAAAAGTGTTAGTGATTTGATGACAACGCACCCTCTTGATGAGAATCCTACTACGCGGCATTCTTTGGAAAAGCGGAAATGTACTTGTTCTTGATACTACAGATGGCGGCAATGAACTGTATATGCCATTCGCAAATAACCATATCAATCTTCGATATTTTGCGGCCTTGTTGACTATACATTAAGACATTCGGCAATTCTCTCCCTCTTTCTCTCTTTATTTTTTCAACTAGTTGTCTCTCTCGCTCTCTTTGTATTTCGCTGTCTCTCTTCCTCTCTCGTATTACTTCTTTCCATCTCATCCGATGCCATCTCTCATCTTCTCTCTTCGTGGTGCTGTATGTATTTCTCACATCGTTTCTTGGACACTTTTCCGTTTTCTGTCTTTCCAATTTCTGCCTCGCGTCGTCTTCCGGTCTGTATTTGATTCTGCTCTGAATTATACCTGACACGTAGTAAAGTCTTCCTCCACTATCACCTCCTTCTCGTTAGCTTTGCTGCGCGACGGCACGCTGAACGATGAATTTCCCATCTTATCGCACTAAATGTCAGACACCATTTGGTAACTTCGATCCGTAAGTCTGATCGTCATCTTTTTCCCCTTTCAGTCTAGCATGGTGTGTCTATGTTACTGCTTGCAACAAATTCACTTTATTGAAAATATATTATGAGTCAAAGAGTAACCGAATCTACCATTCAAAAAGCCACGTTTTGCAGCTTTGCTTGCTTGCAGCAGATACTCTGTTATCTTGCTTTTCTAGGCACCTGGTACCTCCAGAAAAAAAAAATGAGAACGTAATATTCCAGCGCACTTCGAGTGGTGATTGGATGACAAATGACAACGCATTTTTTTTTCAATCTTTGCCTGCTCCGTGAGAATCGTTAAACGTTTGTACTTTATATGTTCATCTACTCTTGTCTGTTTGTGCGTGTGTGTGTGTGGGGGGGGGGGGGGCTGTACACTATAAATTTCATCGAAGAGATGAACTAAAAATCATTGCCGACACCTTATCGGCTTCGATATACATTCTTATTCATAGCAGTACTTGAGAGAGTAACAATCAAAAGATTTGGCGAGTACAATGAGTGTAAGTGTGTATGTGTGTGTGTGTCCGTGTGTGTGTGTCTATGTGTCTTTGTGTGTGTGTGTGCATGTGTGTGTGTGTGTGTGTGTGTGTGTGTGTGTGTCAGTCAACGTATCGATCTTAGCGAGAATGTAAGAAGCTGACAAGGATACATCAAAATAACTCACATTTGGCCGGGTTGGTGTTTTTTTTTTCTCACGAAACATTAAAGGAGACCTCCGGATGGTTTTCAGATTTTTACATTTGAACAACTATAAATTAGTTATACTGAGGACAGAGTTTCAGAATTTGTGAGAATTGGGATGAAGAATTAGAATATTTCCAAAATTTAGAACAAATTGCAATGAACAAGGATGATGACATGGCAGAGTCACCATAAGAATGCATGAATTGGGGCTCAAGGAAGCAGAACAAAAGAAGAAGGCATGCATAGATTATACACAGGTGAAATCGCAAGCAAGCGGTATTGTAATAGAATTACACTGCTACATTTCTGAAATATGTGAACCTCCTATGTCATCATCCTTGTTCAGTGTAATTTGTTTGAGGTTTTTCAAAGTATTGTTTCTCTGCTCAAGAACCACAATAAATTCCACAAATCTATACATGGAGTTGTCGATTTATGTACTACATGATGTGAAATTATGAAAATCGTCTGGAATACCCCTTTAAGGAAGACCAAGAAAGCTGCTATCAGTCCTTCACTTCACTTCGTAAATTATTTTCTCGTTTTCTCCTTACTAACATTTCTGCCACATATTTCCCATTCTCTCCGTCTTTCTCTCTTCCCAGCTTTTCGTTCTGTTCTTTCCAACTTCCTTTCCATCGTTTTCCCCTTTCTTTGATTTCACTTTATTAGGTAGTCCATCACGACAGATGTCTAATAGCCTTATTTTGTCAGTACGACTCGATCGAATTCCTAGAAAAAAAAAATCCTTTGCATGTCACGAGAAATATGTCCGATCAACATCTCATACCGTCATGACGGCAGCTGCACATTGATGTACGTCATAATAGAAAAGCCGTCCTCTCGTCTTGCTATCCAGAAACGGTCCGTAAAGAATGTCAAATTAACCCTGTTTGGGATGATCGAGTGCAAAACAGTTATAGAATAAAGGAGCTGATCGTTCTCCACGCATTCAGTTCTGGGAAGAGAAGGGATAATAAATAATGACGCCAGATACTTTCTTTTTCATCGTTGGGAATTCATTCTGTTAGAATGCCATTTCTCTCCATGTTTACCTGGCAAACGATATATTATCATTGTAGCCAAAAGGCGTTTCAAACTATACGGGTGATACAGTACGTGCTAATTCGATGATGTTTAAAAAAGAGTGGAAACATGTACATATGACATAAACAGTCTTGCATTCTTGCATTCTTGCATCGAGTTGTTTTGATTTCATCTGATTGACAAAATGCCCTTCATCGACGTATACATTAACGGCGATTATCCAATTAAACGTTCGAGTAGTAGCCTTGAAAAGAAACCATAGGCATGTACAACATATCACTATGGGCCTGCATGCCACCCAAGTATGAATGCCCATCATTTTTTTTCTTTTTTTTTAGTAATGGTGCTACTACTCAAACACTAAATGATTTGTATATTATGTTGACGTCGATGAAGGGCAAATTATCAATCGGCTACAAGCGATTAGTTATCAAGAATGTTATCACTTAAAGGAATATACAGAGCCCCCCCCCCCCTCCCCGAATTATGCATTCTTTCGAATTAACATTTAAATTCGTTGTTGTGATGTTTATTTGATGCTCTGCAGATACATCATAATCATGCATCCCCTGAAGCCGCGAATGACGACTTACAGGGCATGTTTCGTGCTCTGCTTCATCTGGCTCTTCTCGCTGGCCATCGTGATTCCCACGGCGCTCTACTCGTCCACGCACCTCTACTACAGCAATCACGTCGCCCTCATGCAATGCGGGGAGAATTGGCAGGACAGTAGCGCCAGGAAGTGCTACGCTCTTGTCCTCGTCATCGGCGAGTTCCTCATCCCGCTCACCATCATGTCGGTGGCGTACTTCCTCATCGCGCGCAAACTCTGGTTTCGACGCGTGCCGGGGGGTCACGTGACCGCGCAGCAGGAGATCGCTGCCGAGACGTCAAAGCGGCGGACGATCCGCCTGCTGATCATCGTGGTGGCCCTGTTTGCGCTGTGCTGGGCGCCATACCACGTGCTCGCCATCTGCCGCGACATCATCTTTCCCACGTACCAGGAGTCTCATCACGCCATCATCCTCACCGTGTTCTACCTCGTAGAGGCGCTCGCCATGAGTAACAGTATGTTCAACACTCTCATCTACGTGGTCTTCAACGCCAATGTGAGGAAGTACGTTCTGCAGATCCCAGACTCCTGCCGGCGCCTCAAACCCAAGGATAAATCCACGGTGCGCTACTGGCACCCGCTGTCGAGGCGGACCAGCTCCCATTGTCTGCGCAGTTCGGTTCGATCCAGTCAACTGCGCACCACGTCAACAAGCATCCCAACCCGCCTGACCATCAACTTAAACCAACAACCCTCAGCCCAGTCTAGCTCGCTGTCCGGACCAATTCACGATCCAAGATGTTAGCACGTTTTCCTCGGGAAGATTCTTAGGAAGCCCTCATTACAATCTATCTGGCATCATACAGCGATAACGATCATAGATCCATGTGGTCTGTACAAAACAAAAGATACGGATAATAATGATATACGCAAACTTATGCTGCTGAACATAATGTACTGGGAGCGTCGGGGATTATTGTTATTGTAAGTTCAACCATCTTCTCGAGAGGCATGCAGCACCGCCGGCAGTCAATTTTCTAACCTCATGTGTTCGCGGTTTCCTCCGAGTACCTCTTGTCCTGGTCGATAATTGACACGATTTTGAGTGCGCGACATTCGAACTACATCAAGGATCGACAGTAAACTTGGCAACATCTTTTCAAAAGCTGCAATGATGCACGTACTAACTTGGCGCGATGATATCCAGAGTCGTCGCTTGTTTATAAATCCAGATTGACCAATTAAAAACGAGTGCTGGAAAACGCCACTTGTAATGATTACCATTGTTACCCTATTACCTTGCGTTGGAACTACTGTAATCACACAAAAAATCTTTGAAGGTGGGTGTAAAATGTTTGTTTGTCTCTGTGTGTGTGTGTGTGTGTGTAAAATAGAGACGGCAAGCTCCAGCTACTAGATGATGTAGCATTGGTTGAAACGGAAGAGAATGATTTTAAAGATTAGAGGTATCATTCACTGTAGATTGCTGCAAGTGTAAAGGTTTGTTAGTTTTCACGATAGGATTGTTACAAAATGTCTGGTATTTCAAATAACGGTCACTTCGCTCACTCATCTCTTGAGTCACACTGTATAGCCACTTGAGTTATATTTCGACATAACAAAATTACATTCTTCTATTCACTCTGTTGAATCACACAAAGTGGAATAGTGCTTACGTTTGTTTTGATCACTGTCTCAATCGATATTGTGTTTGTCTGATTATCTATGTGCTAAGCCTTTTCATCACACTCTGCGTCTTGTTCATGAATTTAAAATTAATCTTTTCTGTTTGCTTTTTTCTCATACTTTGCAACGTTCACGGAGAAAACCTGTGAGAGAATGTGACACACATTTTGACACATTACATCACTGGAGGCTATTATGCCTAAACACAATCATTGTAAAAAAAAAAAAAAGGATGTTTCTTTTCTACATATTAATATCAATTACTTTTTGAAAGAGAGATAGCTCTTGATTGAAGTTTTAAGAATTACGTTCATGCCCCTTCCAGATCTCATTTATCTTTGTTGTGTTTTGCTTGTTTTAGAATTGTTCTGCTTATAGGGTCTGAATTTTCACATTTATTCATTTGTCAATGTGAAAGAGCAGGATTTTTCTACTGTCTCAGCGAGAACAGAATTGATAGAACACAACGAAAGTAACAGCAACCTAAAAGAAAATAACTACTGAGGGGATCACGCGCATACCGTGAATAGATATGCGAAGCCCGTACGTATTCGAAAAGGTCAAGTTCGTTTATGCATTCTTTCAAAACTGTTTCATGAGCCTATGAGTTCAAACTTGGTTATCTAACCTTGTTGATATCATAATTACATGAGTCATATATTCATGGTTTGAACAGAAAAAGGGAGAAGATCTAAAATATGAACGAAGTTCTGATGTCTAGTGTTTTGCATTGAATGTCATTGCACTTACCTTATAGTTTAGTTGTTGTCCTTTGTTAATGTTAAGCATCTTTTTCTTATCTGCAATATACGGAGATGGTATAGTATGTACATGCTAGTAAAATGATTAAATTTCTGCTGCATCTATGATTGTGTCTGAGATTGTATTCTGTTCAAGAACCTGTGCTATTAAAGATTTGATCATTGTTATATCTTAATATTGTTATTATGACAATTCTTTGCCTGACAAAGTACACCGTAAACCTTGTAATGATATGTAATTTATATTTCTTATGAGGAAGCACATTATGTATCTATTTATGCTGACAATCTTTTACATGAAGTATTTCACCTCACCTGTTAGTTTAATTCATTACAGTTTGATCTGTGTTTTATCATGGCAGCATTAGTGTGTGGAGCATCGGGGTTTTTCTTCATCATCTTGTAAATACATTTCTCAATACATGGAATGACGGTGGTTGCATATTATTTTCTTTCTAGACGGTCAGGACACTATTACAGGTACAGCATACGTTCATATTGAATAGCAAATATTAACCCTACGCCTTTTATCATGTTTAGAAAAGAATGGTCTGCACTTAATGTGTTCCCATATATAAAGAGAAAGGCAACAAAGAATGCTAATAACCATGTACTCAAAAAGTTAGTAACACGGATTTGTATACGCGGGACAAAGAAATATAAGATTACACCTTATTCACAATATGTTGGTTTTCCGTTCTTTGCGTGAAGACATTTTGACTTCAAAGATAAATGTTCACAAAATCTCACTGCAGTGTCTCTCATTTATGCCCTTCCCTACGAGTGTAGGATATATTGAAAATCCCTATTCATTCAATACTTTCCACACCCCGCGATCAATGGGTTAAAACTTGCTTCCGAAAGTTTTACTCAATATTGAAACAACCCACCCCTCCCCTCAAAAAACCCAACAAATTAACAAACAAACAAGAACATCAACGCAAAAAAAAAAAACAGCAGAAGTTTCTCCAAGTAGATTTGATTTTTGTTTTCGTTGAATTCGAGCACCTAGCAAAATTGTAAGACAGTTTTTTTAGAATGAGTTCCTGTAGTTATCATGTATATACATCAAATCTTAATCTTATTGTGCGTGTTTTCGGTGAGCCGAGACTTTCGTTTTACGCCGCTTCGTTGTTCACGGCTCCGGTTGGTTTTCAGTTGCTGTCTATGCGATGAGATACATACGTGACCCGTCACCATGGACGCCTGATAAATTCGTCAAACACAGATGTTATTATTCTGGTATTATCAAATCTTCCGAAATCTTAGCTTCAGCATGATATGAACTTTGTCTCACTTCATTTTCAACAACTAGAATTCAAGTTAACAGATAAAAATGGTTTGAAGAAGAAAAAAAAAAACCGTCTTTGAAGTGTAAGTGCAGTTAAGCAAGTTTAGAGATCGGACATTCAAGGCAGTATGAACGTATGTCATAAGCTCAACTGTAAGCTTACTCTACAGCATAGTAGAAGAGCTCCAAGTTTCTGGAGCTTGAAATCTAGACAAGAGATTTCAGTTTCAGGTTGTTGTTTTTTTCCAGTTTCAGTTTGATTTTGTTTCTGCATTTTCCCATGAAATCATACATGAATTAACCGTACATGTACTCTAGTACTTTGAACAAAAATGTACACAATAATCCTAACAGTCTAATGATCACGCTTATCATTAAATCATTTGAATAAATACAATTGAATAAAATAAAGTCAACGATGCACTTGCTTCCAGTATGATGAGAGAAATAAATAAATGCAGCCATATCAAGTAGGTCTAGATAGTGATGGTAGCCTCGGAAAAAAGAAAATGACAAAAAGAAACGTACACAGAAATTAGCAAATTGCCATTGAAACTTGTCTTGTACTAGCTTCATGGGATCATCAATATATGGAAGCAAGTGAGGTGAGAAAAGGCTTACATGAAATCACATTGATTTCATTTTCTTTCCTTTTTATGAGATGTGGAAAATAAAACTTGAAACTTGAACTTATTCAAATTTCAAAATGTGAAAGAATTGAGAATGTGTTATCTTTTTAATGCCAGCGACTTTTTTTAAAAAAAGAGAGTCAATGATGAAGGATAACAAGATAATTGACGCAGTGATCTCGCTATTGAAAGTCAAACGATGTCAGCATATCAACAGTAAGTTTGTTGTGTTGGTTGTCGATATTTACAATGTATAGTATGTCCCCCCCCCCAAGAAAAAAAATTACAACCGGATTTTCGCATTGATAACTGTCAATATGTTTTAAACTGTCTGCATACTGTTTCAGGGTCTT
The DNA here is from genome assembly GCF_040938485.1 of Diadema antillarum. Classification (NCBI taxonomy): domain Eukaryota; kingdom Metazoa; phylum Echinodermata; class Echinoidea; order Diadematoida; family Diadematidae; genus Diadema; species Diadema antillarum. The sequence continues at coordinate 2,788,318 of NW_027270916.1, forward strand.
AAGATATAACATCTTACCTACATTTTGCAGAAAACCCCATTCAATTTCGTTAAGTGGTCACAGAGAAATGTGGATCGTTGTAAAGCAGGTCATGGGTCTGATTCTTCCAAGTTTAGCACTTGGATGCTCTTGGAACTGCATATTAATGTGTGAACACAATGGACAGAACTTGGAGGGAAGGGATTCCTGACATGCTCCACAAAAATCCTCATTTCTCTTTGACCAGTGAAGCAAATCGAATGGGGTTTTTCTGTAAAATGTGGGTAATAAGTTATAGTTTCACACTCTGAAAGTATATTTGGATTAATTCCCTCTTGTAAAGTTATTGGTGCGGAGGGTCCCGTTGTAATTATAATTGTAATTTTTCCGTGGACATAGGGTATAATTCCATCTTTGGTATGCATGATATGGATGGCGAAACCTTCTTACAGACAATTGATTTGTCAAATGCAAGAAAACAAAATAAACAGGTCAATGATAAAGACTTTTTAAAAAGAATTCATATTTTTCAGTTCTTTTTTTGTGTAAAGATATTTGTCTGAAATATTGCTTATTGCCATTGAAGTGTCAAGATTACTTGTTTGAAATGTGAAAAAGATATGAGCTAACTAGATCCTTAATGAACAATCCTTTAGTATTTCTCATTTCATGTGTTTGTCTATTTCCTTTTTCTGTACAGCAGCGCTAGCATGAACTCCCCTTAACATATCACAAGTGGTTACACGATGGACAAGAAACAGCATGATCTTTACAACTCTTTTAGTATTTTTCGCATTTGTTTTTTTTTCCTCACTGTCTTTTAGATAACACGCAGCTCTCAATAGTGTTTTTTTTTGTCTACGTGCATGATATCTATTTCATTTCAGATTTGTTTCAGGGGCGGATCCAGGAATTCCGAAAAGGAGGAGGGGAGGGCGCCAATGATATTTCTGGTGCCTATTTTTGCTACCACTACAATCGGCTGACAAGGGGGGGGGGGGGCGCCAGCGCCCCCTTTCATATCTTTTTATTTCTTTTGTTTAAAAAAAATGGGGGCGCCTGGGGCGCCCCTCTGGATCCCCTTATGTGTTCGTTTGCTTATACCTGGCTAATAATGCTTCGTAAGTAAGACACAAGTCAAAACCGAGGTGCGAAAATCAAATACTAAGGCGAGTTGTGCTCAGTTTCAAACACAAAACCAGAAACATGACTAATTGCATATCAAAACGAGACGTTTACATTTAACTGCAAACGTGTCATATCTCAGTAGCCGTGATTTTGTTGTTGTTCTTGTTATATTATACCGTAGGTAATTACGAATCAAATCAAAACTTGTAGATACGGGTATCATCGTGGTTGTTATACACATATCCATTGTCCAAAAAAAAAAATAGAATTGCGATGAGTGTAAACTTACACCAGTCAATTACACCAGTAAACACGAGATGTCTCTTTTTCTGTTGTGACACGTTCAATCTCCAGTGTTCCATACACAGGCACAATATGATGGTAGTCATGTGTAGAAATTGAATGTGTTTGAAATAAAGGTATCACCACGAGATAAAAGATAAAAGGATTCCCAATTGTCCATCTCTTTATTTGACAATGAAGTGAATTGGTATGTAGGTATATGGTGTTTTTATGAAGGGCCTACGTATGTATAATGTATAATTTTATCGTATATATACCTTGAAATTGCCCACGTACCTGATGGTTGCTGCATTGTTTGGTACACTACTAGTAGTAACAGGATATATATATATATATATATATATATATATATATATATATATATAATAACAATAATAATAATGATAATAATAATAGTGTATACTTTTATAGCGCAACAGTCCATCAAAAGATGCTCATGGCGCTTTTAGTCCTAAGGTTAGGAGAAGAAAGAAGAAAGAAAGAAAGAAGAAGAAGAAGAAGAAAAAGAAAAAAGAAATGAATTGTGTGACATCTTCACTTTTTTTTTGTTCCTACAACATATAAACAGATATGTTTTTAGGGATGTTTTAAATGATTCCACCGAGGATGACTGGCGAACAGTGACAGGGATATCTTTCCAAACTTTTGGTCCAATGTGGGAGAAAGAACGAGTTCCCATGAATGCTTAACCTTAGGTATCTGAAATGAAAAGGAAGTAGATGATCGAAGTCTGCGAGGAGGGTTATAACAATATAAAGAATTTTGGAGATACTCGGTGCAGTTGAGTGAACCACATGATACACAAGAAGAGCAATTTTGAAAATAATTCGCTTTTCAACAGGAAGCCAATGGAGAGAACGTAACACTGGCGTAATGTGAGCAGTTTTCCTACTATAGGTCAGTAATCTTGCGGCAGAGTAGACATATATATATATATATATATATATATATATATATATATATATATATATATATATATATATATATATATCTACCGAGATGAACTAAGGAGTAATTCGTCCTTCAAGCAAATTTTGTTGAAGTTTCTAACTCACAATATACGAGAGCATTCTTCCGATGCGCATTGCGGGCACTGCCCCCTCATACAATGCGTAGAAAGTACAGCCGTTTCTATAGGTTCAGTTATGATATTGTCCTTTTCTCAATTTAAGGCTTCGCTCTGAAACCCATTCTCCTCTCTGCATCGGCCCTATATCTCGTTTCAGCAAACTTTCACTGGGAGTTAAGATGTGGAATCATCATGACAAAAGGAAGGAATTCTGTATTTTATGAGCTAACTCAAGGAGTATTACATTACAGAGAATTATTTGAAAGTAGGCCCGACTGAAAAGAAAAACAAACAGATATGAAATGCGTCGAAACGCACACGGAATCCCCGTTAATGTCATTGTGCATGACATTGGTAAGAGCGAGAACATAGACTATCGTGATACCCTCAACACAGAATAAGATATGAATGATATAATCCTGCACATCAATGACGACTAGCGAGGCAAAATAAAACACGTTTAGAACCAATCCAATTATATATAGAAAAGGACGTGAAAGATTTAGTCAGCCCAATATTGTCGTCTTTATTTCCGGTTTGAGTGCAATATGATCAACCTACAGGTGGGGACGATGGGACATCATTCTCCCTGTGCATTCCACACGGCGCGCGTGAGATCGATTAACCCAACACCCAAATGAAGGCCTGATATGATTACGCAAGTCGTTTTCCAGAATGACTCTTTTGAACATGAAATGTGCAAGAAATTTGTTAAATACATAAAAATTCCCAATTATAGACTGCATGAAGTTATTGTATAATAAGGGATTCGCTTTTTTTAAGGAAAGCAGCCCCCTCTTCTCGATCACCAGATGACTGTGAGTATCTCTGATATAGCAAAGTGGTTGTTTCTCTCTCCTCTCTTCTTTTACACCTAAATTATCTGCATATTAACGTTATGGACATTTATTCATAGTTCATTTAATAAGCGCAAACAGAGGGAAACTGACCAGAAATGAATGTAATTAATTAGTGGAAAAATGAGCAAACAAATGAGATGCTATAGCTTCTGACCAATCGACCATTGAGAATTAAGGGTTTCTGCGAGGAGCACTGTACTATAGGGCTTTTTGCAGCTCAGTCGGTAGAGCACCGGGTTAGCATCCGGAGGTCTCGGGTTCGAATCCCGTATTCCCTATATAGTATAGGTATAGCGTGGCACATATCCCTTCTTGACCGCATTCTGATTTCGCTTTTGGGTTGTTTGTTTAATATTCATGGCACTATGAACAGAATGATGTGGAAGCATCTCGCACAAAGCAGAAAGAGTCTTTCACTTCTTCTTTTTTTTTTTGTGGTGGCGGGGGGGGGGGGAGGGGTGGGGGGACATTGTTAAGCTGTCACGACAGGCCCTGGCCATATAGAGTGGTTGTATGAGTTGGGTTGCAGGAACGAAATTTCTCAAGGACTTCAGCTCTTCTTTCAATTAAAGGGCAATTCCACACTTCGTTCAAGTGTCGTTATTTTTATAGTGAGTGGGGTGAGATCGACCAAACAGAATCACTGAGTTGTCATCAGAAAGGGACCTAAAATAAAAGAAAAGTTGAAGATATTTGACATTTTCCCCTATTTTCGCAAATTATTGATAGCTATATAGTCGCAAAAACAAATTCAAATTGGAAGAGGTAATAATATTGCTGAACTCTGCGCAAATCGTCAATAAGTTTGTTGTTTTGACATGAAATCAATAAGTCGTATCCGTCGAATCAAATGATTGCTGCCATGTAATAACCTGGTATCGATGACTTTGAGGGGTAAAGAGGCTGCAATAGTTAAATTATCGACCACAATATAATTTGATAATATTTGCTGTACAAACTAATGAAACATTGTTTGTCTCTTGTTGTTGTTTTGCATGTATTCGGTAAAAACATATACAATTTTAGAGATGCAAAACTTTCTTATCTGTTTACAGATTTTGATAAAAGCTGTATCATTCTGTTTGCCTGAAGTGGGTATTTTTTTTTTTTTTTTATCAAAGGTCGCTTGAACATTGTGTGGAATATGCAATATAATTTGATGCAACGATTCACGGGCTAATGTCTCTGTCATGACATGTGAAAAGTTTCCTAAAGTTTTTTGTTTGTTTGATAGATACTTTATTTTCTGCAAATCAATATACATAAGTTACATAATCATGAACATGTGGGAAACATACAAATTATATTTAACACAGACTTGCATAAACAACAATATTAAAGGAAATTAATGATATAATATGCAGTATGCATGTCTTTGCAGCAGGGATTACAATAACAATTGCAGTTAAGAAGCGATTATGCAGAGGGTTGCCATTGTTGGATAGCAGCAAACATTCTTATTTCATAAAGAAGAGGGGAACCGCATAAGCCATGTGTATTTACAATACACTACACGCAGTCTCATCAGTATTTCACTGGGAATTGGTAACGACAAAATAAACAATATTTGAGCTTTTTTAGTTTCTGTGCGAGCTGCCTCAATATCTTAAAAAGCAATATAAGGTGTTCGTCATTATTGCATTCATCGCAACCACAAAAAGCGTCCTTTTGAGAGAATCAGAAATCTAAATCTGATAATTAAAAAAAAATACACATACACACACGCACGTATGCACACACACACATACACACACAGATATATATATATATATATATATATATATATATATATATATATATATGTATATATATATATATATATATATATTTTATATATATATATATGTTATACATGTTGAATATATATATTTCTGTGTATACTATAATAGTATATCAAATGCATATTATGTTGTTATAGTCAATATTATTCTATCATTATTTCCTCAATGAATTAATCCATAGCGGGCTAAAAGTGTTTTATATGGCCCAACTGAGATGCTTACCATTTCCCTCTTATTCACCATTGCCCTCAGCTGCGCAAGTGCATTATTAATATTCTGACGCCCTATGTTTCAACCTGTTACTCTCCGAATGAAACAGGAAGCAACATGTCTTTTAAAGATTCAACAGCCGCCCTAGCTGTTTCGGAAACATTAAACAATCTCCATCAGACAGTGCTGAAAAGCAAGGTCGAGTTAAATCGTTAAAGTTTGAAATGTTGTCATGAACCATTCGGAGGAGGAGAGGGAAAATCATTCGTGGCTGTCCTTGAATTTGACATTTCATGTGAATTGGCATTCAGGATAAATGAAAAAAAAAAAACCCGAACGTTCCTCTAGAATAAACTCAATACGACACCAGCTGCTCCGGGTTATTGCAGGATCTGATTTACTTACAGAAATCTATTACCATAGCCATAAAGTCTGATGATACAGATCAGAGACGCATTAATCTATACATGTGACTGAATTATCAATCGTTTGGCAGTTGTGTCCTTGAATGCTCAATCAATAAATAATATTCCACTATGGTTACGGCGTTCAAGAAGACGCTCTTATACACGCAACCCCAGCATACAGGAGTACAGTTGTTATACCAGAAGCCTGTATGCCGTGGTCCAAAAATGGTTCTAGGGCAATACTCCCTGGACAATCACCCCAGACCCTTCCTCTGACCCTAACCCTAATCCTAATCCTAACCCTAACTCAAACTCTGTTATAACCTTAAACCCTAACCCTAATCCTAATCTTTACTCTAACCTTATCACTAAACAGTATTTAGCCGAGGGTAGTTGTCCTCGGGTGGTAATTGCCTGATACATCTAAAATATCAAAACGCCATTTCTTTCCGGATAATTGGATAATTACAAATACTAAAACGATCTTTTCATGTATTCTTATATTCGGAAAGAGAGGGAGAGAGAGAGAGAGAGAGATAATTGTGTTCACTTTCTGCTTTTTTTTTACCCTGTTGGACGCAAACTGACCTCTCAAGACGATGCAATACAGATTGAAAAAAAGGGGTTTAAACTCCCGCGCCAACAAGTGAAAACAATCAGTCAGTTTGACATGAGCATCGAGGGAAAATCATCGGTCCCTATCAATCACATAAACGTAGTGGAGAGCGAGCACCTGCGAATCAGTGTGCCTTCGAGGAACATAATATGCCTTGATTTGTTGTTCCGAGCGCAACTAGTGAAACTAATTTCGCCCCATAAACAAACTGACGTATTAACGTCGGAAAAGTTCAAGAAAAATATGAAACCAGCTGGATTCTCTTAGATTTGTAGGAGCTGCTTTTAGTTTATTACGTTTTATCTTACTAAGTTTTTGTTTTTTTAGGGAGGTGTTTGAAAAGCAGCAAAAACAAACCGAATACTTTGCCCAGTGCTTGATCTTTATACTTTTCTTCACGAAAACACGATTTCTGTAATAGGACAATGCTATTATGATAGTAATTATATCGATGTAGATTTATATTCATCCAGGTAGTATGATAAAAGCGCGTAATTAAATCTGTTCAACTGGACTTACTCGTGCAAATCACGGAGAAAACAGTTTCGTGACTCGTCCATGCAGGGATACCACCTCCTTGGTCCAAGTCACTATTAAAGGAATAAAGTGTTTTGGGAAGCCGTTGTGAGTGGCCGAACGTCAATAAATTCTCAGTGATTGTACGTAACCAACCTGATTCGCTTTGAAAGAAACGATATCGAATCTGGAGACTAATCAATCATCTCTGAATGATATTAAACTACCATTCGATCGTCGCTCCGGTCTATGATGTATTCGTTATTTCGTAGATTCGTCATAACATAACAGAATATATATATATATATATATATATATATATATATATATATATATATATATACATGTTTATATATATATATATATATATATATATATATATATATATATGTGTGTGTGTGTGTGTGTGTGTGTGTGTGTGTGTTACATTTATGTCTGAACATATCATTTAAAATGTATGAGTATACTCACGGTGTCCGGCAAATGTCGTATTTAATTTTTAATGAATAACCTGTGGAATCAGAAGGTTCTCTCTTTTCTCCCTCTCATCTTCCTGCCTATCATATCCCTCGTTATAAAATTAATCGTACATATATTTTGCATATACTCTGTTACTTGTACTTCTCTCAAATTGTTTGATAATATGAAATAGCAATGTATATTATTTTCTATTTGATGGAAATAGTATGATTGAATTTGATGGAAATAGTATGATTGAATTTGATTTGATTGAATTAAATTAAATTCAACTTGAATATACATGATTTAGTATATACAATATAGACAAACAGACAGACAGAGAAAAAGAATATATAGAATGGATAGAAATGGATACAAAAATTAATTCCCAAGTCCATCCTCACTTTTGCAATCTTATCAAATTAGAAAGGCAATGATTCAAGGTGTTTAACGTTAATCTTCGGGGAGCGGTTTTTATCTTTAAGACTGAATGTGTTGTTGACTTGCATAAAATAATACTAGGCGTGTCTAAATCCAAGAGTGGTTCACTGATCATAGTATAAACGTGTATTCTAACATAGAGAAAAGGCCTGAAAATTCAATCCAGCATGATAAAACTGCTTTGTCATTGATTCGTCCCTAAAAACATCAAAAGTATGATGTATCTCGCTTTTTATGTTTGAAACTTATGTTCGTATTTCTTTACTTTCATCAACATTGTGCACATATGTTATTGATTATGGTGAGATGGAGAAAAATAGTAATAATAATAATAAGTCACGTGACCTGGTATAATCGGAAGGGAAATATGATTTGACTTCTGCACATTTCTTTTTTTTCACAGATTGACATTACAAAAAAAAAATCTTCCAAGTACAATATGCATTCGAATACCCATTATACAGTATGCGTAAGTTGTAGTCATTCACGATAAATTTGAAAATCGTTAATTATTCCATGAAATTTTACGATCAAATGCAGGAGCGAGAGCTTGATTATGATCTTAACAGAAAGCATAATAATTACAGTCAACTTACTATACTGCAAATCATTTGATACTGAATTCGGAGGGGGGGGGGGGTAGTGAATGGAATAAGCATCAGCGCAAGGGTGAGTTAGGGTGCGCGTATGGATGTGCAGTCTTCTAAGAGAGGATTCGGTTATGATTGTGTGTGTGCAAGAGTGTGCACGTGTAAGCTTGTTTGTGTTATTCAAGCCAGATCAATCCACGAGTTTGTATAAGAAACAACAACAAAATTCAAAGGGTGAGAACTCTGGATTAGATAGTATCTACGGCATTGCGAATTTATTGACAGCATCTTACTTAAATTCAGATGATGGTCCAAAAAACAAATTAATACACATTGTAAACCTACATATACCTTGGTAGTTGCTCAGATAGTCAATGCATTAATTGCTCCAATATTGTGTCTCTTTGTATAGCATAAGAAAATGCAGTCACAAATGATTAGATAAAAAATGATAGAAAGCTCACAGGAAATTGTAGTACTGACATGAATTATTCTATAACTTATACATTGTAAAAGCGGATTAGTAATGGCACCCGAGTACTAACCCCCTCCCCTACACGTTGGCATCGGTGTTTGTAATTTATATATATATATGTAACACGGGTATGTTGGAGAACATATAGTCGCTCTAGTCTGAGTTCAAGTTCCCTCCTTGGTAAACTCTTTTGTTTCCTGATAAAAGGCCACCAGGCGACCACCTTAGCACCCGGCGCTTGTTTGGTAAACAAATCCCATTCTTACCTGAGAGCTGAATGAACATCATCTGGCGTGGGTCAGCACAAGTTCTTCACTTTGCAGAACTGTGTTGATCAAGCCAGATGTGTTCTCCCCCTGCTCTCTATACAGGTAAGAATTATTCTACTTCATATGCTCTTGCTGTCTCTGTATGTTTCACATATTGATATGTCATTAATAAGTATGTCGTGGTTTGATAATCACAGGATTACCAAATTATAGATACGGTTGAGAATTTGTTTTATCAAGTTATAATATATGAAGTTGCGATTTGCAGTTAACTTCTGGTCGCTTTCCTGCAATAGTATTTTATTCCAGTTGTTGAGAACAACCAATGAGATATATACATGTACATCATTCTCGCTTTTCTATACAGACTTGATATATTCCGAAGTTAAGGGTTAATTTGTAGTTACCTTTAATTAATTTGCATTTGGTAACTGGCTCAGTTGCAAAATACTGTGGCGGTAATCATATATTGCTAAGTAAGGCGTTAGCGGTTATGATAACGCTGTAATATCATCGACAACTTAATTTATTTATATGTCGGTGGATATTTCATTTGATATGCCCTTCGCAGTATTCAATGTATATATAGTGTTAAAATCTGAGTACATGTAGGTGGGGACGTGCCCCATGCTGCCGTATATAATGTATAGCTTTTCGTTTAACCCAGAATTTATATTGCATGTGAAGGAACTCATGGCTTTTCGTAGAAGGTAGCATTAGCCTGTGTGTGTGTGTGTGTGTGTGTGTGTGTGTGTGTGTGCGTGTCTGTGTGTGTGACTGCTTGTGTGTGTCTGTGTGTGTGTGTGTGTGCGTATGTGTTATCTGTGCCCCGGTTAGTCACTAACATATAGAAGAGGTAGTTGATTTGATATAGAGTAGGACGCTAGTTTTCCTGCTCAGGCCCATTTATACCGTTGAAGTAAGTTTTGTACACAAGGCATTGACAGGGTGTACATTTGTATGCTATAGTACGATAAGTGAATGGGGTCTGCGCTAGTAGACTGTGCCGGCTGACCACGGCTTTTTAAGACCGCACTGCGGCGGAGGGCCATTGTCAAGTTTCTTTACTTCTGTGGGGGCCGGAAAGATGTGCTGGTAGCTCTTTTGTTTCAAAGTCTTAATGGGGGAAGTCTCTCCACCATCTCCTTTTCTCTAGGCCTGGAAGAGACGAAAAGAAGAGCTAACTTTTTGTAGTACATGTACGGTGCATACGCTGGTTAAAGCTCCCTTTGTACACTATGTTGGCTTTTTATACGCTGGGGAGCCAAGCGTCTTCTCGCCATAGCTTTTATTTTAGTTTATGAGTTTACAAAGTGCTTAATCCATGACAGGGTTCTGCATCGGGGCTTTTTACCAATGTACAGTATTCGGTTGAGTGTAGCTGAGAGCGTGTGTGTCATGTATATATGGAGAGATAAGTTAAGTCAATGTGTACAGAAATGAAGTTTGAGTTAATGAGAAATAGTAAATGTAATAGGACATCTGGTGATAGAGCAACATGTAGTTAATAGTACTAAGGGGTATAGTTTGGATAATGTGTTGTATGTAATAATTATGTCAGTGTACATAATGTATGTGAAAATTGTGATTGTTGCGTTTTTGTAAATTGAAAGTATTATGTATCATGTTGAATGTGAATAAAGACTTTGCAGAACTGTGTTGATCAAGCCAGATGTGTTCTCCCCCTGCTCTCTATACAGGTGTCATATCTCGCGAGGTTAGGGACCCGTTCTTGCATCGTCACCCCCCCCCCCCTTCTTCTTCTTTTTGTTGAGTGAACGCCCCCTGCATTCCCCTACCCACAAGCAGGCTACGACTATACACACAGGAAAGCAAGTGCGCTGTTAGCTGTCGCGCTTGCAGCGAAACACGGGCGTTACATATATATATATATATATATATATATATATATATATATATATATAAACGAAAAGTAAACAGTGTAATGACAATATCGCACCTCTCAAAATTGGAATGCATTAAAGATCATTGTAATAACCTTCATATGGGTAATATTTTTGCCACCATATGCCCCAACCATACGATAACTACCAGTGCTAAATCATTACAGCAATAAAAACGTTTGACGCGAGGAAAAGAATTGTACTTCTGTTGTTAGTGTCCGAAGAAGATATTTATGAAAGATTTGCGTGTAGGCGACGAGGACACTTGGAGAAGTAATGACATCACACAAATTTACGCAAATAAACAGTAAAACATAAGAGTAAGCAGTTCTGAGAATTCACCCGTCGCCTCTCGTAAGTATACTTGTTCTTGGACCTCAACCGAACAACTTAAGCGTCATTTTGTTCGCCTGAGGGGTCAAACCGGAAGTCAAGCCTTCCCAGCAGACTTTGGCTCCTGAAGTCTCGAGGCGATTCGATCGTTGTTGGTGGGGGTGAGCTTAGGGTTCTTGGACAAAGTATGGAACAGAGAACAGAATGACGAGAGAGAGAGAGAGAGAGAGGGAAGGAGGAATGGAGAGGGAAAGACCATATGCGTCATCAACTCTTCACTATTTCTTAGACATTGAAAGAGAGGCGAGAAAAAAAAATAATGCACGCAGTTTCGTACAAGGTTTATTGTCATTCACTCGTATTTTTCTGCGTTTTTTGTTTTCGTCCTTCTCATCCCTACGGGCAAATATGGATTGTACAGAGGCGACTGACTCAACGCAAGCTGAAATAAACCAGGAAGTGCCTCTAGAAAAGTCCCATTAATGTTTGTGACCATGTCTTTGAAGACAATCGTCCGTATTTTTGCCATGACGGGAGACAATAGCGCGCCAAAATGCCCTCACACTCCCGGTCAAGTCAGCAGGTCACGTGGCCATGAGTCAGTCGAGAGTGTTTAATCACGTGATCGGTTTTTCACGATTCTGTCGATCAATGGCGTCTCACTTTTCTCCGCCATTCCTCTCTCGATTGCTGGCCCTCCAAAATCTATTGATTCGATGACGCTTGTGTGCATTTAAAGGGTAAAAATGAAAACTTACTAGATTCTTAGACTTCGATCGAGGACTGTGCAAGACTCTCCCATTATATGTCGTTTCTTGTGTTATCACGATACAACCATTGGCAGAATCATGATTGGTTATCTCATACAATATGTATGTTTCCTTTCTTTTTTGTTCTTCTGCGTTCACAGGTTAAAACCTCTAATCCATTGAACTTTTACATTTCCAAGCTGGCTGTGTTTCCTTTCTGGATAACAGATGGAAAGATGAAAACACCAGTGGGCTGAGAGTTGACGGTTGAGGGGGTATTTCAAGATGCTAGAGGCGGAAGGCAGGAGGCGGGGGGGGGGGGGGGGGGCTTCAAACTCTCTCTTCGTATAGCTCTGTTGCAGATGTAAACCTTTACTCTACGCTTATTTTAATCTTGTAATTGACACATTCACCAAACTTCTTGCACCTTCGAAAGAAAATATGCTTTTATGCAAACGGGCACAAACATTCGCAGAACGTGTATGAATGTAATCATACTAATGAAGGACTGAGAGACAAATTGAATTGAAACTCAAGAACAAAATGTCTTTCCTTTTGAAAACTTAAACCGGATGCTGACCAACATTATAATTATCAATTCGAACTGCACGGCTTCCAAATTTGTAATTGAGAACGATACAACAAACGTTATGTGCAAAATAAAATCATTCGATACATGAATTCATTCGATTCATTCTCATCATTTCCCCCACTTATTTACGGAAGGAGGGAGAAAACAGCGGCTTTGGATTACCGGTCAGTGAACGACAGATCAATGCTGAGTATGTAAATTTCGATACGGATGTTCTCTCTCTCTCTCTCTCTCTCAAAATACAAACATAGGCCTATGCAACAATAACAACTACAACAAACCACTGAGGATGATATCACGTGGTGGTCGGTTTGTCGAATTCCGATGATCATTTGATTATTTTTCGCGCTTCGAGGCGATATTGGCCTGTATCCCCAAGCCGCCAATTTTGACACAATCAGAGCAGATATTTTGAAATGTCTCTTCAAATTTGCGGTGGTACCACACCGGTTGTCACCACTCGACAGGGGGTATTACGTGTCAGGGGAGCTGCTGAAAAGGAAGGTATAATATCGAGCGATTTAAACCATGAACGAATAATCTCACGACACAATTTGATATACTCACCGCCTTGTATTGCTGCGATAATGAGAACAGCACTTTCTGAAGCAAATCTCGTTTGATTTTCTACGGAGAGCAGTGACCATGCATAACTAGCGTATTTGAGTGTTCATTGTGTAATATTAATCACGTGGCGTCACACTTTCTCCACCGTTTAAATTGTGAGTTGCTTTCTGCCACGGATACCATTGTTCTGCAGACACCACTCTTAAAAAAAAACAGCAGCAAACAAACACACACGCACACACACACAACGGAGAGTTTTTCTTGCTGTTGTAGACAAACAGTGTGGCATATTGTTGACAGAAAATCCTCCTATTTACTCGCAGGGTTGTTTTTTTCAACAAGAATCTCAAGAAGTTCTTTTTTTTTATGTTTTCGTCATTATGATGTGAATTAGTACTATATATATTGTATTATTAAAATCCATTGACCAGCATTGTATCGGAAACAATTAAGCTTTGTAGGAAAGATTATTATTTTCACGATGACTATCATAATTATAGTTATCATTATCCTCATTACAGAAGGATAATGATAATGATAATAATAATAATAATAATAATGATAATAATAATGATAATGATAATGATAATGATAATAATAATAATAATAATAACAATGATAATAATAATAATAATAAAAGTAATGATAGTAAAAATACTAATAATAAGGATAATAACAATTTGATATCATTTTCATTATTGTCATTATCAGATTATTATTGTTATCATTATTATTATTATCATTATTACTATTACTATAACTATTGCTATTACTATTACTATTATCATTATTATTATTATTATTATTACTATTGTTATACCACTTCTGCTACTATTACTATAGCCATCATCATCATCAGCAGCAGCATCATCATCATCGCAGTGGGGGTATTGTGGCATAGTGAATAAGATTACACTCATTACTTTCAATTGGAGGTCCCGAGTTCGAATCCCGTCAAGTACCTATGTCGTTGGGCAAGCTTTTTTTTTAATTTATAGTTTTTTACTCACCATGTCCCTCCCGACCCAGATGTATAAATGAGTAGCTGGCAACGCTGGGGTAATAATAATGGCAGGGCCCTCTGGTAGAGCAGTGGCAATACTAAAGAGGCTATACCTGAATAAAGAACACCATAATGGCATCCTCAGCATCGTCATACTCATTACATCCATAACAAAATTTGTTTGAAGTGAGTCTTCGCAACGTGTCCCAAGAGGAGAGTCGCCAGTAATGTTCATACAATACCACTTTAGTTCGTGCTCCCAACGGAAAATGACCCCCAAATCGGTCGAGCGAGTGAAATGCCTGGCGGGATATATCTATGAAGAAGCCTTTATATGCAAAACTATCCAAATTAGATCCGTTGAATCATCAATGTGATAAAACGTTTTTGATCACGCGAGATGCCAGGTATAGAGCTAAGACAGGACAGCCTCAAATGCACTCTGTGGATACAAAGAAATGGGAATTAAAAAAGAAAAAGAAATCATTACAAATTGCGATTTTCTTTTTTATAATTTTTGAGGTGCAGCCAGTTTTTGCTAGCTCTTTAATCTTATCAAAATTTACAGAATGGAAAGATAATGGCTGTTATCTGTTATCAGGTTCATGGTATACGGTGAATTTAAGGTATACTCTTTGTGGCAACTAGAGTAATCTCGAAGTTCATCATTCTACATGCGTTTGCCTACCAGCATAGATGAGAACAACACCCCATTAGTGACGTCGTCATAATTCAATTTTACATTTCAACTATCAATGCAAATTGAAATACATGGCATTCATAATCAGTACAACTTATAATGTTTGCAATGTAAAGTCGAATGACAATCTTCGTTTTCTGGGAATGCGCACGAATGATCAATGACCGTTCTGGCGTTCATGTAAGAGCAGAAGCCGCATAACGATACGGGCGGGGGGGGGGGGTCTTAAAGAAATCAGAGAACAAAAAAAAAAATGCAATCATGAAAACCAAATCACATTGCCATGACTTCCCGAAGGGTCTGCTCTTGCATTCTTCCCGCCTAAGTTGCGCTTGAATTTGACCCTCGGCTGGCAGTCTCCCCATGCCCCGGGAAAAAAAAAAGTTCCGCTGCCCCTGAAGAGGACGAAACATACAGTGTACCTGCCTGTGTAGGTTCCAGAGTATGATACACGCTTGAAAGAAAGAGTGACGAACTTTTGAGAAAGAGAGTGTCTACGATAAACGGCGGGAAGGGAGACCCGCGAGTCAAAATAAACAAAGAAATAAAGTTTGTCTGCATGTAAAGTAGACGTTAGGTATACATTGGAAACATTCATCAAGACTGCCGCCGTTCGTCGCTTTATCAATGCTGGTCTCGTGAACACAGTGTATTCTTTGCCCCCTTTTTCTATCTTTTCATTTCTTTTCTTTTGTTTTCCCTTTGTCTTGTATAGTTTCGTTTCGGCTTATAATCTGATAACTGTTTGGCTCTTCGTATAGACTTCCTCATCAGTGAAATTGAAAACACTCACAGTATAAGAAGGCATATAATATATATATATGTTTGTTTGTTTGTTTGTTTGGTTTATTTCTGCATTTTCTTTCTCCGAATACAATTGCAAATGAAAACAAAATGATACAGATACATACAAATCAATACAAAAAAAAAATTATTTGCGTAACAACATTCAGTCTGAAGTGGCATAATTATGAATCAAAATAACATATTAAGGCTTACTGTATCTAATAACAAAGGAGAAATCAATACAGGGGACCGTCATCATAAGCAGAGCTTGACGTGGATGAGGCCCTATCTGAATATGTGATACCAATGTAATACAACACCAATTATATATGTACTCATAAAACTCTTAATCTTAATACACAAAACACATTTTGCTACAGAAAAAAAAAACAGAAAAGAAAAATAGTGACTTGGCGCTTTAGAACAAGAAAAAAAAACAGCACGCAGCACCATTGACTGCTGCATGGTATAGTAGACAATAAAAGTGTAGGTGTGTGCGAGTGACAGTGCGTCGTGTGTGCAGGTGACAGTGCAAGAGAGAATAAAGGCTGTAGCATGCCTATTTTGGGGGTAAGGTATACGCTTTAATGAATGTATGCAATATCATTATAAAAGAAAGGAAAGGAACGGGAGGGAATGAAAAAAAAAACACTTTGCATGGATCAGGGCTTACTGAGACTTCAGAAAAAAAGAAGAAAAAGTACATTGATCAAAAACTACTAACTGGAAACATATTTCAATAATAAATACTTTTTAAAATGAGCTTTAAAGGAAAACAGTGAAGTACACTGCTTTAATTGATCAGGTAGGTTATTCCAGACATCGGGACCGTAATGTCTAATTGATTTCTGAGCTAAAACAGTTTTGGGGTTTACAAGGTGAAAATCTGTCGAACGGCGAGTTGGATATGTGTGTATATTCGAATTTAAGTGAAAAATATTATGAAATAAAGAGGGAAGTTGATTTGTTGCATACTTGTACATAAATATACCTGTTTGTAAAATGTGGATGTCCTGAAGCTTCAAAGTATGCAAACGATGAAATAAAGGATCTGTATGAGATAAATATGTGGAATTAGTAATAATACGAATAGCACGCTTTTGGAGTAAATACAATGAATTCAGTTTAGTAATACTACAATTTCCCCATACAATATTTGAATACAATATATGAGGCAAAATTAAAGAATTATATAAAATAATCAGGGATCGTTCTGATAAGAGATCTTTCAACTTCCAGAGTACACCAATATTTCTTGATAGGGTCCTTTGTAAACAGGATATATGTTCGTTCCATGTTAAATGAGAATCGATTGTAATGCCTAAAAATCTGATAACCTGTTTCTCGCAAAGAGAAAACCCATCAATTGATATGTTGACATTAAGATCCTGTGAGTAGGGTTTTCTAAAATAAACGAAATTTGTCTTATTAACATTCAAAGATAACTTGTTTGATTTAAACCAATTCAATATATTCAATAATTCAGTGTTCAAACGATTAACAAGTGTCCATATATCATAATCTGATGTAATAATGGATGTATCATCAGCAAAAGGTATAAAATTCAAAGATGGAGAAGAACCTATAATATCATTTATATAAATGTTAAACAACAGAGGCCCTAAAATGGCCCTAAAAATATGTATATGCATATATGCATATAGGTAAAGTAACAGGGGATATATATATATATATATATTTATATATAAAACAGGGCTCGACACTAACGGTGGCCCGGTGGCCCGGGGCCACCAAACACGCGCGTCGGGCCACCAAAATTTCAGAAATGAAGATTTTGGTGGCCCAATCGGGCCACCAAAAAGTCGGATGATTACCTTTACTTTTGTAGATGGACAGCGGTAACAATCGGCTCCGTAAGATGCTAAAATAAATGTCAGATGTTTGCTTTTTATTTTGGAAATGAATAACGGTAATATTCGACTCCGTATGATACTAAAATAAGTGTCGGATGTTTGATTTTGCGTTCGGAAATGAATAAGGATAACATTCGGCTCCAGAAGATGATGAAATAAATGTGGAATGTTAGCTTTGACGTTCGGAAATGAATACTAATAACATTCAACTCCGTACGATGAGAAAATAAATGCCGGATGTTTGCTTTTTATTTTGGAAATGAATAACGGTAATATTCGGCTCCGTATGATACTAAAAGAAGTGTCGGATGTTTGGTTTTGCGTTTGGAAATGAATAAGGATAACATTCGGCTCCAGAAGATGCTGAAATAAATGTGGAATGTTCGCTTTGACGTTCGAAAATGAATACTAATAATATTCAACTCCGTACGATGAGAAAATAAATGCCGGATGTTTGCTTTTACGTTGGAAAGTAAATAACAACAACATTCAGCTCCAGAAGATGCTAAAGTAAGTGTCGAATGATCCCTTTGACGTTCGGAAATGAATAAACATGATATTCATCTCCATATAGATAGTAAAATAAATGCCGGATGTTCACGTTCAGGTGAATGATAAGAATAATGTCTCATGTTTGCTTTTATGTTCAAATGTATACAGCAACAACATTCAGCTCCGGAAGATGCTAAAATAGATGTCAGATATTAATTTTGCTCTGACGTTCGGAAATGAACAACAATAATATTCAACTCCATATAGATAGTAAAATAAATATCGGATGTTCACGTTCAGGTTTGAAGTAAATAGCAATAACAGATCAGCTGCGGAAGGTGCTAAAATAAATGTCGAATGATCCCTTGCCCTTTGACGTTCGGAAATGAATAACAATGATATTCAACCCCGAATGATGATTAAATAAATGTCGGATGTTTGCTTTTACTTTCGAAAGTAAATAGCAATAACATTCGGCTAAGGAAGATGCTAAAATAAATGTCAGATGATTGCTTTTACGTTCGGAAGTGAATAGCAGTAATATTCTGCTCCATACGATGCTAAAATGAATGTCGGATATTTGCTATTACATTTCGAAATGAATAACAGTAACTTTCAGCTGCGTTTGATGGTAAAATATTTAATGTCTGATGTCTGCCTTGACGTTCAAAAATGAAAAACAGTAAAATTCGGCTCCGTACAATGCTAAATTGTCAGATAATTCATTTCACTTTCGGAAGTGGACAGCAGTAACATTCGGCTCCATACGATAATAAAACACATGTTGGATGTTTGCTTTTTTAATTTTAAAATGAATAACGGTAATATTCTGCTCCGTACGATGCTAAAATGAACAACAGATTATTGCTTTTACATTTGGAAATGATTAACGGTATCAATCGGCTCAGTTAGATGCTAAAATAAATTGGGGATGTTTGCTTTCACGTTTAGAAATGAATAAGGATAACATTCAGCTCCGTAAGATGCTAAAATGAATGTCAGTTCTTTGCTTTTACATTTGAAAAAAAAAAATTAATAGTAACATTCGGCTCCGTACGGTGTTAAAATACTAGTAAATGTTGGATAATTGCTTTTACAATCAGAAATGAATAACGGTAACTTCCAGCTCTTTATAATGCCAAAACAGATGTCGGATGTTGACAAATGTCTGCAAATGCTCCCACTCTATCGTTTCAAACGTAAGTTTTGACCACCTAAATAGGCATCAACTTTTATAATAATCTATAAGCCTATTTGCTAAATCTTAGAACTCAGAATAACGGTAAGATGATTGAATTTTCTCTTCATTTATTTTAGACATGGGTACATGTATCACTTCAGTAATACTTAATATTTCATTTTCTATGTTCAGTAGGACCGATTTAGTATTTCTTATGTTTTTTGATTTTTTTTCGGGCCACCAAAAGATAAAAATTAATGATTTTGGTGGCCCGATCGGGCCATTAAAAATAAAAGTTACTGTCGAGCCCTGATTATATATATATATATATATATATATATATATATATATATATACATATATATATATGTATATATATATATATATATATATATCCCCTGTTACTTTTGTCTATACATTCAGTTCAGAATAGAACAAATATAGATGTAGAATAATCTTATTTATATTAAAAAGCAGGAAATATGTTCAAATGCCTCGTGTCATGATTCTTTTATTTTTTATTTTTTATTTCTTGCTTTTGTGCTTTGTGATCTTTGCCTTATGTGCTGGATAGTAGATGAACTGAAATGTTTTGTTATGTTATGTTCTGACAAAGACTTGAAGAATACATGAATTTGAACGTATGTAGATGATAATAAACACTGCCAATATCAAAATATTGCACTTCCGAATCCTCGGTCATTTGATTCTAGATAACATGACATCTGCTGCGTCTCCTTAACAACGCCTCGGTAATTTGTGCCAGAGTGACCATGTAGCTTGCAATGCTTAATTGTTAAGCATTCCACTGACATTCTTCGAGAAAAAAAAATCGTCATATTCAGCAACCCAAACACCCAAAGGAAATCTGAGACTTGTTCGACTAATCCGCTATATTATTAACCTCAATCAAACGGTCAAACCAAACCTATCCCTTAGGATATGATAGAAAGAGAGAGAGAGAGAAAGAAGAAAGAGAAAAGGATGATGGTCTCCTGTATATCTACACATCAAGAGTTGCTTAATTTGTCTGTGAACGACAGAAGTTATGCACTGATATATGCATTAAATAATGCTTGTTTGTTCTCATTTGCATTGTGTTAGGAAAAGAATGTTGGATGTTTGAATTAATCATTTATCTGTTTTAACTGTCAGATTCAAATTATACTGCGTTCATTTAGTTCGTTCAATGAACTTTACATTTCATTTATGTATGAAAAAGAAATTCAGAAATGAAAATCAAAATCAGCAAATCAAAGAGGAGAAACAAGCAGAGAGAGAGAGAGAGAGAGATAGAGGGGGAGAACGTGAGATGGAGTGAATGTGAAGAGGGTGAGAAGAAATTTCGATTGCAAGGTGTGTATATCCCTCGTGATAAATATTTGCATATGTGCGTCATATAATTGGATCGTGTCACTTTAGGCATATCAATTCCATATCAAATCTCAACTCTCCCCATGTCAAAGCGTCCTCTGGCAAACGTTCCGACCAGCCAGATGCATGCTCCGTCACGGTGCTCGAGGGTGAATGGTATCTGACTTTTAAAGGATTGTTTGCACTTCGATCATCTTTGAAGCATGTATACGGATTAACGATTTTAAAAAGTAATAGCGGTTACCTTCTATCAGCGACAAGGGCAGTGGCAACTTTATTAGAAATGAACAATGATATGACAAGTTCTGTCATGATTACAAGTATAATAGTGACCATGGTAATGGTGACAAGTATAATTGTTTTCTTAAGTAACGATATTGTTAATGGGAATGTCAATATTGATCTTTTCCCCTTGAGGAGACATTTCAGAATCAACACTGCTCTTCTATAAAAGGGTGTTCCCTATTCATGCCTTCCTGCAGTGCAAGGTGTTTGTTTTCAACACCTTTCGAAAGAACATGACATGTTCAAGCTGGGCATGTTATTCATGAAACAGAAAATTGTGCATGCACTGGACAGAAATTGAATTCGTGATCTTCTTTCTTTCTTTCTTTTTTGTCATGAATCTGAAGTCTTACCTACTGCTTCATAATATATACTTAAAATCCCAATTCTTTCTAGCTAATGCCACGCCGATCATGCTGATGATGTTGATGCTGATGATGCAAACAAACAAAGAAAAAAGACACAAACACAAGAAATTTTCTGGATGAGAAGTAATTTGATCATTCCTCTACTGTATACTTCAAGTGCAGATTATTCCTCAATTTGGCATCTTGCCAAATGCTGTCTATTGCCACTATTCCGCTTCGACTAAATTTTTCAGAAGTTGAAACACGCAGGCATGGAACATGAACAATTGATGGTACAATCATATAAACCAACGGGGTTAACAGCATTTCAGAACAGCATGTTCATATACCTGTATTCACATAAGAGGCGTGTTATACTGATTAAATGTGGTGTGCTTATATTTCTTTCTTTCTTTTCATAGTAAAAAAAAATGTACTGACGATAATAAATCAGGAGGTATTTCTAGTTGTGTTCACTTCATCAAATGACTTAATTACGTAACTGTACCTCCATCATAAACATCATCCAAGCAAAAATATCCTCTGTCAAAAATACGCACGCACGTATAGAAAAAAGTAGAGTAATATCATTAAACAAACGACCATCCTTTGAGACAAGCTCAATTACGTACTATTTTTAGGTACTATTAACTCTCTTCCTCCTGATAATTATCGAACCTTTTCATCTGCAGCCGGGAAGAATTATAGAAAATCTTATATCAACCTCCCTTTCTCCTGTAATGTGGAATAATCTTCTTCCTTTTCTTATCTCTCTATCTTTCCTTCTCTCTTAACCTCGGTTCCAGAAAGCAAAAGAAGCTTTGTGCCTTCTGAGATAATGTATGTAATGGTTATTGTTGATACGATAAGGATGTTTAAAAGAATAACTATGACCACTATGATACTATCTAATGCAAATAATGATGGAAATAATGATGATGATGATGATAATAGTGATAATGATAATAATAATAACAATAATAATAATAATAATAGTAATAACAACAATAATAATAATCACAATGATAATAATAATAATGATAATAGTCGAATTTGTAATAACAATGATAATAATGATGATTATTATCATTATTATTTATCCGAATATTGAATAAGACTCGTTATTACGATACACACAAAGTCCCTATACCTTGATGTTCATTTTGATACGAAAATGAAATAGCTTCTTTGATAATCCGAACGCTTGTGGCGTTATTCCCAAGCTTATTCCGATGGTTTCTTGATTCGAAAATGAAATAAGGTTCATTATTTCGAAGGTTCTTTATTCCGAAACACACAAATTTCTGTTACCTAGATGTTCGTTAATACGAAAATGAAATAAGATTGCTGGTTATTATGACGGTTCGTTAATCCAAAAATGTGACAAGGTTTGTTATTCCGAAGTTTCGTTAATTCGAAAATGAAAAGAAGATACGTATACTAGCGCACCTTATTTCATTTTCGGATTAACAAACCTTCGGAATAAAGAACCCCCCGAATAACAAACTGTAACCCTACTTTCACCTTTTTTCTTGCCTCTTAAGAGGTTGGTGTCAGTAGGGTTGGAAACGAATACCACTAACCCCTCTTCCCCTTTTATTTCTTTATGTGTACATCATTTCTTTTCAGTATACTGATATCAATCCTAACTCGTCTAGCGCGACCGCCTGCAAACAGAGAAAAAGATGCATTATGGAATAAACTCTCCGGCCATTCTTAACATTTAAGCTGCTCGTAAACGCAGAGAGATTTACATGTCCATCACGCCCTCGTTTTCGTGTTGTTTGCACCCTCTCCTTACTTATCTAAAGCTGTCTTACAAGGTGACCTCAAAATATCAAAAAGAGCCATCGACGAGACGGCCTGAGTCAAGACATTTTTGCAACTTCACTCTTTTATGCTGCGGTATCTTGTTGAGATGAGATTGAGACATGAGATTAATTGAAATAGAGACATAGATCAACATCTCAATCAAACCATCGAGACAGTGCATCGTCAAGTCTCAGAAAGAATATTTCCTCGGTTTAGTGCTATTTTTTTTCCTTGCAATGTTTACTTTTCCTTGCCAGTGTTTCATAGCACATAACAAATTGTGTTTGATTCTCATTCGATCAGTTTCAACTGAGTTTTGACAGCATAGACGTACTAAGATTACACAACTGTCTCCTTTGTCACTGTTTGTTATGGTGTATAATATCTGTTTCGAATCGCGCAACTTTGAAAAGAAAAAAAAAGACTGACTGAATTTGTAACTGATTTTTGAATTGACAATACAATGAAGAAGACATAGTGAATCTATTTCTAGTGTTGGCAAAGTTTTTTGATTTTTTTTTCCTTGCTCTTGTGCAAATCTCATTAATCTTACAAGGTCAATCTAATACTGTCTATTACATTGCATTTATCCATTTTCTCCATTGCCGGAAAGGTCGTTCATCTAAAAGCTGCCATTTTAATGAGGAAAAGATGATCATTTTGCACCAAAAATAGCATAGCATAGTATATGAATATACAGTACCTTTCGAGGGTAAAGCAAAGACTATGATTCAATGGAGAGACATAAATAGTAACTTTCTTGAGGGCAAATTTATATAAGTTTTAATATACTCGAAGCTTGCCTAGGATATGTATAGAAAATGTGTTGTTTGTGCCTCTGTACGCTCATATTTTTCAAGAGCAAAAGAAAATATCGTATATTTGTTTTACATCCTTCTTGAGCATCTAAAATCAATGAGTAGAAGAAGTATGAGTAGTAATAGTAGTAGTAGTAGTAGTATTAGTAGTAGCAGTAGTAGTAGTAGTAGTAGTAGTATAGTATAGTACTAGTAGTAGTATAGTAGTAGTAGCAGTAGTAGTAGTAGTAGTAGTATATAATAGTAGTAGTAATATTAACATCAGCACAACAGTGCTTTATAGGTAGCAGCATGTCATTACAATCACAGAGAGAGAGAGAGAGAGAGAGGGAGGGAGGGGGGTGGGGAGGGGAGAGAGAAAGGAAGACGAATGCTCTTCACAGTATGAGTAAAAACTGCAGGTAGACACTCACAGCATGCCACAATCTATAGAACAATGCCGAAGCACAAATATTTAGATTCTGAACCTCAGGTAAAGGGCTGGGCTGTTGATAATTATCATCTTCCCCTTCTTTCAGGTGACGTAGCCTACTTACGAGATTGAGAAAAAAAGGTTGAAAGTCATAAACATCAAGTTGTTAATTGCTCCTTGGGTCGGATTAGTTTTCAAAGTTTAGAGTGCTTTCAAAATGTGTCGACACTCTACAAGATTATGAAATCTTCATGAAATCGGGGGGGGGGGAGGAGGGGAGGGCATTCCAAGAAATGATCCGTGTGCATCCTTATGGGGAATGCTGGCTGGAGCTCATGTTTTTGGTTCAGTTTTTTTTTTTTTTTTTTTTTTTTTTTTTTTTTTTTTTT
Organism: Diadema antillarum; assembly: GCF_040938485.1. NCBI lineage: Eukaryota > Metazoa > Echinodermata > Echinoidea > Diadematoida > Diadematidae > Diadema > Diadema antillarum. The sequence continues at coordinate 2,813,038 of NW_027270916.1, forward strand.
TTTTTTTTTTTTTAAGTACGATATGCATGCCCTTTGCCAGGAGTTTGATATGCGTGAGCACCACGCCATGTATGCCCGACCTGTGAATCCATATGATCCCAGTAGGAGGACAACGAGAACAAATCTCTTTGAATTCCAGGCCACGATCCTATGAAGATATCCGGTCAGCTCTGTCGTTATCTTGCTGACGTGCGTACGTGGCTGTCTGAAAGAGATGTCCCGAGTGTTGGCGTCCTGATTGGGGGGTCCCGTTGTCATGGTAATCAGGCATCCAAAGTGGGAGTCGGGAATCTCATCGTCCGTATACCCGGTGAAACCTCAAGTTAATGAAGCTGACTCCAATTGCCTGAAAATGATCGACGCAATTGTTGCTCGCTATAGGTTTTCTATATCTCTCTCTCTCTCTTGCTCTCTCTCTCTCTCTCTCTCTCTTATATGATATATCATATATAAATCAATATATATATGTATATACATATATATATGTATATATATATATGGATAGATAGATATAAAGATAATTATATATATATATATATATATATATATATATGTATGTATAGATAGATATAGATAATATAGATAGATAATGATATAAATATGTATATATATATTATACATATATGGTATATATCTTTTTCTTTCTCCATCTCTCCCTCTCCATGTCTCCATTTCCCCTACACTTTCGCTGTCTCATTTCACTCTTGTTTTAAAACTACCCCATTCTCTCTCCGTTTCTGGTATCTTTTCTTTTTGTCTTCCTATTTGTTGGTATTCATTTACCTTTTCCCTTAAAGGGATGGAATAGTATTGGCGGAGATGAGAATTGGGCTTCCAACTTTGGAATAGAACAGAGCATAGATATATAATTCTAAGAGGAATTTAAAGTTTATAAGATTAAAATTTAGGAATGGCTGAGGCATCTAAAAACAAAGTCAAACAAAGCAATCGTAATAAAAGGTGGGTCCCATCTTTAATTAGGATCGCTCGGTTTTGGATATCTCAGCCATTTCAAAACCAATTTCCTTAAAAATAAACAGTGAACTCCTCTTGGAATTAAATGCTTTTTCATATTTCATTGGAGGTTTCTCCTTATCTCACCAAAAGATGTCAGAAACGTGAAGTTCGGTCGTAACTAAAACTATACGATCCCTTTAAGATCGTGGATATTAGCGGCGTTTAACTACACCCTTGGCTCATTTTCGCGACACAGTGGTCATGCTTTATTGAAAGGAACGTGGTTACTAGGTTACCGTGGCGAATGTGTTACTGCCGACACGAAAAGAGAGGTGGTGGCAACTCATTAAACCTCCAGTTAATGTCTTCTCCCCCGGTCACGTGAAAAGGTATAACATATTGTCCCCCAGTTAGTGTGTTGACATCTTCTGCTGCCTTGCTGCATTGTCATATGTGCAGTCATATCTGAGGTATTGGGTGAACAGGGTCTGAACGTCTAATGCAAGTGTGCGAAGTCTACATTAATCATGAAACAGATACAACTTTTCACTTCCGGGTCAGTAGGCATTCTAGGTTTTAAAAGCATTTTACCTTATAGGACATTTTAACATTGCCACCAAAAAAAAAAAAAAGATCAATTAAGACTGCTTCAGTACAAGATGCGTTTTTGTACTATTATGTGTTTGAATTTGAGTGTATTCAGTATATAACTGTAGTTCCTATAGTGTATTTGTAAGTAATTTTTCAAATATAGCATAATAAAGATACATCGAACTCCATTTATATTGTCGCTTAGTTTTAGATGCACCTTATTATACCCCTGTTCAAATTATGTTAGATTCATTGAAATTACAATCCGTTAAACATAGACTGGAATATAATTATAATGTATTCATGTACAAAATTCTGAATGGCCTTGCTCCTGAATATCGAAGACGAGTTTTACCTCAGCGAACTAATCCATACTCTACGAGATCAGTCTCCATGCACCAACTGTATCTAGATAAACCCAAGACCGAGTATAAAAAGCAATCTTTTTCATACACAGCAACGAAGTTATTTAACTCACTACCTGTGTTTATCAAATCCTCCGCCTCACTGCCCCTATTTAAACGCAATGTCCGCAACATACAGGTGGTTACCAGCAGTAGCTAATTTCTCGTTTCTTTGAAAGTTGTACACATGTATTCTTTCTGTCACCTTTCTTTCTCTCTCTCCCTCTCTCTCTCTCTCTCTCTCTCTCTCTCTCGCTTTATCTATCTACAGAGGATCTCCACTTTTATGAAATGTATTATTGTGTATGTTTGCATATGATTGTTATGTATATATTTTATTGTATCATAAATGTGATGTGTTACAGCAGGGCTCCCTTGGAAAGCAGGCTTTGCGGCTTGAATGGGACTACCCTGCTTTTATAAAGAAGACAATAAATAAAAATAAAAAAAAATATGGAAAATATATTCACGCTAGATTCAAAATAATGAATTTCTTACATACTACGATCTTGTCCACTATATGCAACACTGCCTGTTGATGGACTCCTCACTTTTTTTTTTCTCTCTCTCTCAGAACATATACAGCATCATGATATGGCAAGGTTTGGGGCACATGAAGTTATCTCTACAGTTCCCAGCTTAATTGATGGAGTTTTTTTCACATGTGCGTCACAACCATCATCACAATAGATTTTGCGGGCTCATATCTTGATGCAGAATTACAATTCCCTTAAACTCTCTGATTATTCCAGTCTCCATGAATGATTACAATTTGAAGGGTTTTATTTTAACCCCCGATGAGACAAGACAAGCAAATATTGAGCCAATAGATGCTACTGTGATCATGCATTCATTGCAGAATGTTAGTTTCAACTGCAGCCATCACTCCCTGCAGTTTTATGTGTTTGACGAAATGAATCCATGTGCGACGCGATGAGATATGAAATTAATGACAAACTCGCTGTTTAGATCGACGCAAAGACGCAAAGCGAATCTATTCACTGGGTTAAAGTTGAGCTATAAAACATGGAGAAAAACGGACCAAAAATATTAACAGTATCATGGCAAAACGACTAATTAGGAAGTTGTTAAGGAATACCAAAGCTTCTCCAATTTCCATGAAACAGTGATGGTAGTAAAACTCAAATATGCATATGAGATGAACTGATGATGTCACAACTTTCTCAAGAATGTTTGGAAGAACTATTAGGCAATGAGGATAAAGAGATATACACTGTATGTAAAGTAAGAAGTGATCCCGTTGAGTCGAGTCCGGGCATTAAGATTGAAAATACGTGGTCTCATCCACATCGAAACTACATCCCACCATTTGTTCATTGAACTGAAGCGACGAACACTTTAAAAAACTGAAATTAAGTGAATTTCAGCGCCTAGAAGCCAGACTATGCAGACTTTTCCATTGGCGCCAATGAATGTACAGCGAGTCGCTGCACTGTCGGCAGGCGGACTACGCGATTAGGGCGACTTGAGCAAGGATCTACCCCAGTATTAGCTGGTGATCGATCATGTAAATGCAGAGGACACGTGATATACCCCTATGTCACATGATGAATGGCGGGGCGTCACCTGACAAGGGTCTGCTAACACAAGAAGGATAATGATCACGAATAGTTGTTTTAGTTGTTATTTTACTTCTTGAGGGCCGAGCAAAATGTCAGTGTCGATACATTTCCTGAGAACGCACTGTAACATGAATTATTGCAAGAAACAAATAACAATGTTGGCACATATAGTGTCCAATCTTTTGTCCCAAGACTAATAGGCACTTGCTTTTGCAAAATGACTGGAGGGGCACCCTATTAGTAACGCAAATGACATTTACAGGTATTTTGTCCCTTGAGGGTTAATGTGGAAAGTACTTGTAGCGCATCTAACATGAATAAGGTTCTTTGTTGCGTGCCCGTCTAAATCAGTCTTTCTTCTGTGTCAAGTGCATCTCAGGAGATAGGAGAGCTTTAAATCTGTGACGCGAACGCTAAGACGAAGCAGCCTCCCAGGTTGGACGATGGAAACAATTGTCTCGCGCATTTGCAGAAAACCATTTTTAAAAGCCTAAATAGCGTCGTCTTAGCGTTCGCGTCGCAGATCTAAAGCTCGCTATTTTTTCTCTTGGGCAACGTCATATCCTGAAGAAATCGCGTCTGTCTGGTGGGTGGCATACATTTTTCTTAACTCACTGTCTACGGGAACATGATACATCCTGAACAAAGTTTGTTATGGTATAGAAGTGACATTCTTTTTTCGAGGCTTGCTAGCAAATTCTTCGCGAAAAGTTTATTCGTCTTCATTATTCTTCCTCATTGTGGTTGGTTTTGTTTTGTTGTGTTTTTTTCAGGAGGTAGGCAAATTTATTTCGCCAAATCATTAGAGTCGGGAGGTCAAGATCGCAACGAGTAGATATCGCGCGCATTGAAACTGGGGCCGGACTTACCCTTTTGTAGTTCTTTCTTCTTTCACTTTTTACAGAGAAAATCAATCTTCAGGAGCTAGTATAGAATGTAATGACTTTAGAGTAAATCGGCAAGAAACGATGCACCGGGGAGAGGGTAGCCCAAATCGCTTAAGTCCTCCCTTTAACACCCCTCCACGATCCCATCCCGTCTCTTTCGTGGCAAGTTCAAGTAACAAAAGTAATATCACGGCGAAGACATTGACGAGTGTTCGTCAATACCAACCCTTGAGCATAACAGCCACCCCCCCCCCCCCCCCTGCCACAATCCTTCCGGGCAACAATCTGTTGCAACAAACTACACAACTGATCCGATACCTGGAAATAACACCAGCGTTTTTCTCACCTGTTTACCTTCTTTAAAGTACCACAGGCGATCTCTCCACGTAAGATGATTATTGTTTGAACCCAGTCTATAAAAAGCCATGCTATTAATCTGAACGTAGATGCTGTATCATCGCGTGTCTTTCCTTATGTACGCAGTGTACAAAAAGTATGCTGGATGCTCTGCTTAATATCTCATGAAAAAGATGCTTCGAATTAGGACTTTGTACTTCGCAAGCTGTGGCTAAAAGTGCTTAGAAAAATGGCGGCATTATTATAGGAATGCAAACGGACTTCGAAGCATTTTTACATCAACCTGTAAAATACTTCTCAGTAGTCATACACGCTTCGTAAGATACAGCAGGAGTTTCTGAGTAAAAGTTTGGCTAGTTTAAGTTCTAATTTAATAAGGTGATATAAGCCATCTCTCTTTAAGCCTTATGGTCCAGCTTTCTTTCATCATTTGCTGCCAGGAAGGACAACATTGAATTGGACAAACTTTTAGTCGATAAGAAAAATCTTGTCTTCTCAGGTTTTGCGAAAAGTTTGACCATATTCACTGGGAAACTCACTCACCTCAATAATGTCCCTGGTACTATCAGAATTAAAAGAAAAAGTCTTCCTCAATATTTTGGTTCACTCAGCTTAAATCTGCCCCAGATACTTACAAGTGTAGATCGACAGTGCAAGGTACGTTGACGTCATGCATGCAGCCCTTGGAGGATAGGGTTACCCCCGCCCAGTTGTTCACGATTTTATGTCCTTTTTCTCTCTTTTTTAAACTTTAAAATAAAATTTGGTTTCTATTTCGTCCCGGACACCCCGGAACGGGCAAATGCTTGTTTCAATTCTTTTGACTATCTATTCTATAAAACAAAAACAAAAAACTTTATCACTCAATTTTCGTGTTTTGTCATCGGTATTTTAAAATCAAATTCGTCACTTATAGTAGGAGAACATGAGACACTATACTCGTTTTCATCCAGGGACATTCATTTTCGTTGAAGTTTCATCAAAAATCGTCTCCCACAGATAATGTCTTCATATGGTACCCAACGAATTTGAATGTCAGAGTAAAAAAATATGACGCGTTAGCATCCCCAACGCTCTATGCGAGAGACTAATGCCAGTTACAATTGACTAATAATCATCAAATTTAGATTACAAAAAAAAAAATCCTGGGAATGGTAGTTTGACGAAATTTAACCTATTGGATTTGAAAACAGGAGGCTTCACCGGACAAAACTGCATTGAAAACGGATAAAACTGAATGAAACAGCGACGAAAAAGGGCGGGAAACCTTAGATAAAAACAAGCAGTGAAATTTCTCTAGTACGCTGAGCATGCTGGGATAGAGGGTGACGATGAACATCTGTGACGTTGAACCAAACCACCTTGCTCTCAACCCTCACGATCGTCTTGGGCCTCAGGCCGTGCGCTGATATCGAACAATTTGCAATCGATCCAGATTTATCACTTCAATCTCGGCTCGTCCTCTACGCTCAAGCTCACTCTTCAATAACAGTGGAAGAATCCAGGAACCCCCCCCCCCCAAGCTTCGAAAGAACACCCCACATCATCCACAACAAAGTTGATGTTTGGTTTGTAGATATAGTATGGGTGTAATATAGAGGAGAAACAAGAGATATGCTTGTATATCATGTACAGTATAAGACATCATGCCGAAAGGATGGCGCCGTCACGTAAAAACACTGCGTACTGAAAGAGCGTGTTTTACAACAGGTTTTACTGCACTAACTTGACGATTGATGACAGAGGAAAGACGAAGAATCAATCGAACATAAATTTTTCCCGGAAGGAGAAGAAGAGGAAGAAAAAAAATGAAGAAGAAGAAGAAGAAGAAGAAGAAGAAGAAGATGGTGATGATGATAATGAAGAATAAGAAGAAGAAGAAGAATAAGGAGAGGAAAATAAAGTAAGGGGAAATGGGTTAGGCTTATATTTCTTTTATTTCTCATTTTCTTTTTCTCTTCTCCCTCCCTAACTTTTTTTTTCTCTCTCTCCCTCTCTCATGACAGATCCTGGGTGCAAGTATGTTTGTCCTGTCTGCATGTTGTATGGCTTCTTTCCTTGGAATTGTTAAAGAGGAATCCTTATGGTATATCTCCCGGACACGTGACCGCCAAGCGTTTGATGAACACCGGTGAACTTCTTCTATTAAAGTCGTTTGATATTCATGGCATTGAGGTTTATTCCTCCCCCCCCCCCCCCCCCCCCCATCCTTCTTCTATCATTCTATCTCACTAATATATCGACGTGGTTCTGGGATCATTATTCATCACTCTAAGCTCACTCTCAGTAGCGCTGCACTGAATGTCATACTGTCTATTGCTCTTTATTTTCTCCTGAAGGACAGTAAAAACAAACAAACAAATGAACGAACGAACGAACGAACGAACAACTACATAAGGATAACAGAGCTCTGCTTTGCTTTAAAATGGTTATAATTTATCAATGAATATTTTGTATTTTCACGTATTAGCTTTTTATTGGATAGAAACAAAAAACCAGTTGAATTGAATTGATTTGAATTGGATCAAATTGGATTGAATTGGACTGAATTGAATTGATTTGAATTGGATTAGATTGAATGGAATGGCATTGGACTGGATTGAATTGAATTGAATTGAATTGAATTGAATTGAATTGAATTGAATTGAATTGAATTGCATCTGTCACATCAACAGTGTGGTTTTGAGTCATATTCATGGTGTAATAACCTATGGACTGGTCCCTCATGTCGAGGGAAGAAGTAGAATCTTGTGTAATGAAATATTTTTCTCTCCACAGTTAAGTACACTCCTCTTCCACCAATGTCGATTCAAGAAATGAATGGACATTGCTGGACTCCTCAGCAGCCAGGTGATATATAAATATTCCAATAATCCAGTCTTCTTCGTATTATAGTGTCAAGTGCCTCCATCACTGGACAAGACGTTTTTACCCACTATGTCCCCCTCGACCCGGGTGTGTAGATAGGTACCTGGCAACGCTAGGGTAATAATGGCAAACTGTGGCAGGGCCCTCTGGAAGAGCAATGTCAACACTGCAGAGGATGCTACCCTGGATAAAGAAGATCATATCAAACCATTACTGTTATTTTTTTTATTCTTATCATTAGTATTCTTATCATTATTACTATTTGTATATATTACTTTTGTTATCATCATCATCATTGTTATTACTATGATTATTACTGTTATTGTTCAAAGAAATTACAAAATGCGACAAAGATTCCATGTCTTACTAAACGGAATTGTTTTCGCGAGCTGTCTGTTGCTTTATTTGCTTCTTTTACGAAAGAACGGGCAAATTGTCTTGCAATTTCAAATTCAAAATTTTCTGGCCGTCCATCCGCAAGACGTCATTCTGTGGTGATCAAGATCAAGGTGTGATTGAGCAGATGCTATCATTTACAGCGATGAGTGAGTAGCTGAGGTCATTTTTCCTTTCATTAGATATTTCATTGTAACACTCTTTGTTAGAGAATTTGAGAGCTTATACGATAAGATGACAATACATGTATGATCAACCTGAAATAATGAAGAAACTATAGTAATAATAATAGCAGAATAATAATAATAAACAAAGTCATGTAGCGTATAATTATCGCCAAAACTAAATGAATGGCATAGCATGACATGGCATGTTTATTTGATTGTTTCTTCTCTGCTCCTTAGTTTCTTTAGTACCATTTCGGTGACATATTCCCCTCATTCGTTTATCAAAAAACCTCGTGAAAATATTTTTTTTTTTTTTCGCCCGCGTGCGACTACCTAAAAAAGAACGCAAGATGGCGCTGCTTCCCTGACTGTGTTTGTCACATTACATCGTCTTCTATTGACCGATTCTGTGACGCGCTATGTGTATTTTTAGCATAGGCGCAGCCATACTGGGTGTATCATCCGACCCCCCCCCCCCCCTCCGCACTCCCCCACCCCTCTCCCTACATTAGCACGCGCGCAGAATGAAAAACTGCTTTAGCCAATGGGCGTCTCGTACTGAGTGAGCGAATGCTTGCTAGTGCGCGAACCTTTGTTACAAGTGCGTGATAAACATGTTGCCCGGGGGTGGGGGAGAGCAGGGGGGGTCGGCTGATACACACCGATACACCCACTATGGCTGCGCCCTGTGCCGTAAAATGTCTGCTGCCCTCAACAAACCCGAATCGGTCAATACGACACGATCTTAGGCTGACCGTCACAACTCAGAGCGGCGACCGACCGATTTGTAGCCTGCTTGGTCGCCGCTGATATTTTGGCACCACCCAGCAGTTTTTGGAGATGTTGAGCAGGCTGTAAAACCCAAGCGATGACCAAGCGATGCCCTGTCGATTTCCAGTATGTCACCGGTCGATTTTAGGTTAAAAATTTGCGAAATATGGTGATCCTATAGCCGCGCAGAGTCCGAGCAGTCACCGAGCGATGCCCCATCAGCAACTGGACGATCTACCACCGGCCACCGGCAGATTTTTATGAAATCGCTCGGGGACCGACGGGTGATCGATGGGTCATCTACTGGTAGCCCGTAGACGTACTAGCGGCGGCCCGCTACATACTTCAATAAATTTGAGACATTGTTCCTTTTATTTTTACGTGGTGTTGATATTATACAATGTCAGAATATCCTCTTAGCACCAGGAATTTGAACTGAATTGAATTAAATCACTGAAACTGCACTGGTCTTACTCTCGAGACACAGTGAACAGTTCCAGCACGTTTATTTACATAGCTATTCCACTTGACATCTATACATCACAAAAAGAATACAAACAAGCAAAATACAAAATACGATATAAATCGGGTCATGAATAGAAAGTGTGTCAGCATACATAAGTACATAAGACAATTCTCTATAACATGTGAAATATGATGGAACCGCAAAAGCAAAGCTTGTAAACGCAGGTTCCAGGAAAAAATACCAATGTAAATTTGTTATGCAAGGGAGATAGGACACAAAGTACTAATGACGAAACTATAATGAAAGCTAAAATATCAAGTTACAAAGGGAAGCAGAAGTAAAAAAAAAAAATAAAAGGAAAAAAAAAAGAACCCAAAGAATAAGAACTGAGTGAAAAAATAGCATATAGATACACAAGTATACGAGCACATATCTATGATCAAGTTCATGACGAGTTCTGAATGTGAATACTGGTGTAGTGATTATATAATGGGAGCATAAACCAGAGGTAAATCGATCATACACTGCAGGTTGATCCGCCATGCATTGAATGAGGATACTGCAAATAACAGGATAAAAACTTCTAATCAGGCGACTTATATTCATTAAGTAACATTGATTCTAATTTTTGTTTAAATGTAAACATATTAGAACATTTGATTAAATCTGCGGGAAGATCATTCCAGAATATGGGTCCGGTAAAAAAAAAGTGGGTTTTTTTTTTTTTTTTTAGCAAAGAGTGTGCGAGTAGGTGGAAGGTGAAATGAATCTCTTTGTCTTGTGGGGTAAGCATGGTCTGCATAGTTTTTCTCAGTGAAATATATGGGTAAATACAGTTCATTGGTGGAGTTTATCATAACTGGAATAAAAGATAAAGGTCCATAATAGTAGTAGGTACTATATATAGTTACAATGAAAAACTTTAAGAAGACGTGACCATACGGAGGGGGGGGGGGGAATGTCTCTTATCTCAACAAAACTAACACAGCGGCACAGTTCATAGTCTAGTATGTCGAGTCAATCTCGAATAGCGCCCTCAGCTGTCGAAATTGCGTCACTCTTCTCGCTTTCTTCGTTATCCTTGATTGTGATTCGTATCATTTTAGAAAGAAGACTTCCAGCATGATTGCACAAAGTTTACATGCTTATTTGATATCATTTTCAGATGACCCAAGTTATGATCGTTTCATTACCATATTCAAATACAATGTGTTGCTAGATAGCTGGTATGTCCGAATTTGAATGGATTTCAGAACATGACAAAGTTTCATGAAGAAGAAGGTAAAATGACATACGTGTAGGTAATTACATTTTACCTAGGATTATTTCATACGATACGAGCCATACTATACCTGTATCAAAACGTTTTCCTACATTCTCCATATTTTTGTTTGTTTTTACTTTTGTCATTGTTATTATCAGTATCTAAATCCAAATCTATGGCACTCATTAAAAATAGGTTTCTTAGAACACTAAGGATCGGGCTGTTATAGACTTTTTGTTATTAAAGGACAAGTTCACCTTCATAAACATAAGGATTGAGAAAATGCAACAATATTAGTAGAACACATCAGTGAAAGTTTGAGGAAAATTGGACAATCGATGCAAAAGTTATGAATTTTTTAAATTTTTGTGTTGGAACCGCTGGATGAGGAGACTACGACAACTTGTGAGTCATATGCGTACAACAGTATAAAGAAAATGTAAAAGAAAATTCAACATATTTTCACTTTTTTCGCATAATAAAAGAGCACTTGACTTGCCTCTTTCTTAAGGCAGGGGGAATAATATTACCCATAACATGTGTCGGTAAGGAGTCAGGGGAATGTGTACTTTTTTCAAAAGATGGAATTTTGTGAAATTCTCTTTATATTTTCCTTATATTGTTGTACGCATGTGACATCTAAGTTATTCATACACAGCAGTAGTCTTCTCATCCAGCGGGTACTGCACAAAAACTTCAAAAATTCATAACTTTTGAACGGATCGTCTGATTTTCCTCAAACTTTCAATGATGTGTTCTACTAATATTGCTACATTTTCTCAATCCTTATGTTTATGAAGGTGAACTTGTCCTTCAAGAGATTGTTTTTGTATTCTGAATAGTCTTTCTTTTCTTTCTTTTTTAGTACTCCACTGTGTATCAGTATAGATATTGGACATGGATCATGCATTATGATATACATCGCCACAGATTTAGTCGACACACTGAGAATCAGGCGGATGAAATATCAACTAAATGCTATGATTATCTTTTAGTGCTTCGTTGTTATGGTCGTTGAACTGGTTGTGTGTATAAAAACAAACATGTGGACGTCGCATCCCCTCTTTCAGTGAGTAATTCAATTTTTTTTTTTTTAAATGCATCAAGTTAATCAGCAAAGGTAATTCCTTTCCCTTCCACTCTCGACATCGGCTTTTGAACATGGTGAACTGTCTTTCTTTGCTGCTGTATATCAATATAGAAACACTACATATGTGAGAACGTAGTCATTTATTTGTTATCAATACCAGAATGCCTTCTCTATACATGTATACGAATTTGCCTTTAGCTCATTGCTTTCTTTCCTTCTGACGTATCCGACCTCTATAACAAATCACTGCAACTGATTGACAAATTGCACTTCACCAACGTATATATTTGATACGCATCGGTTATTCAAAACTAGTATGAAAACAAAGCCAAAAAAAAAAAATGATAATGGCATATATACTCGGGTAGGACTTATACGTGTATGTCAGTTTTTCTTCTTGATTTAATCATTACAGCTACTAATATAACACTGAATAATTGATGCTACTTTACGCCGATGAAAGGCAATTTTGTCAATCAGCTATAATAGAATAACTCGACGAAAGAACGCATTAATTTGAACGAAATGATTGCTTGCAACTGGTTGACAAGTTGCTCTTCATCAATGCCAATGAAGGGCAATTTGTCAGTCAGTTTCAATCAAAAAAAATCAACGCAGGACGCAGGAGTCATTAACTGGAATAAATACCCAGTATTATAAGCGCGATAGGGGATCAGAACCATGCGTCCATCAAATTATTGAGCGTAAGTTCAGTGATCTAATGGATACAACGCCTGTTTAGCAATCAGGAGACCGTGGGTATTGCGAGTATTATGTCCATGATTTTTATCATGACTATTAAGTAGACACTAAACAACCGGTGATTGTTTGCGTCGATGAAGGACAATGTCTCAATCAGTTGAAATAAAAACAACTCGACGCAAGAATCATTCATCTGAAAAAAAAGAGGAAATATTGCTGTGTACTTTCCACATGACAAATTGCTATCTTATCAACTAACAAATGAATTGGCTGTTGTAAACAGCAAAAGGTACATGCCTCGGATATGCACAACGGCTTGTTTGATTGTTTGTTTGCTTGATTTTTTTTTGGGGGGGGGGGGTGGGGGAAGGGGGGGGGGGGGTGTTTTCAAAAAAAAAAAATAAAGCGAAATGTTTAATTAGGCCAGTGATTTTCTGCCAAGCTTGCAGACCTACAAAAGACGCAGGCATTCTCCTCTGTTGAGCAAAATGAATTTGTGAATTGTAAGACGGTTCTTAGAACTGAATGGGATTGATATCGAAAGGTGATGAGAACTGCAGTTTTTCCTGGAGGAGTAGAACACGCCTGCTCTTTATTTGTGAGACTTTTTCACCTGCCCAGTTATCCCACCTCCCAAATATTCTTTTCATTACTGTCGCTATTTTCAAGGAGGTTTGATACCTCCTTGCTGTTTTTGATTGGTTATTGCGACTTCGGGCCCATTCAAGCCATCTAGCACGTTTCAACGCAAAAGTGTGTGATTGTGCTTTTGTTACTTGCACAGATCGTAGTTAAAGGGATACTTTAGCATTGTGGAAGATGAGGATTTGGCTTTCAACTTTTTGCGAGGTAAAAAGACACCACTTAAATGAAATAGTACAGAGCATACCATTCAAAGAGGAACTCAAAGTTTATTTTATGAAAATCGGTTTTGGAATGACTGAGACATCCAAAAGCAAAGTAAAACAAAGCAATCGTAATCGCTCTGTTTTGGATATTTCAGCCATTTCAATAATCAATTTTCTTAAAATAAACATTGAATCCCTCTTGGAATTACATGCTCCTTCATATTTCATAAAAGGTTTGTCATTATTTCACCAAAAAATTAATGTTCGAAACGGGATGCTAGGTCTTAAAGGGATCGTATAGTTTTGGTTATGACCTAACTTCCTTGTCATATTTTCTCGGTACACGTGGTTCAGTGAACAGTGTCTAGGCATTAACATTGATATTTTATATATTTTTCCCGACCTGCGTATCTCAATATAACTACACATATATTTTTACAAATGATTTAAATAATCTATATCAAAAATAATAGCTATAAAAAACCCTCGAATAATATATTATTTACTCATTATTTATCTAGCGATCCACGTCCCACAAGCTTTGCTTTTTAGTGGATCACTATTTTCCATATATTTTCATATATTTTCCGCACGTCCACGAAGTATATATGTATTATTGTATATATATATCTATATATGTATATATATATATATATATATATATATATATATATATATATGTATATACATATATATATATATATATATGTATATATATATATATATATATATATGAACATATGTTGTTGTATACATGTAATTTATCTCGGATATTACATGAATCTTTTGCAAATGTTTGAACAATGTCATTTCATGACATGTATACTTTGTACTATGTTTTGATTTTTGTTGATTGGAAATTGTACTATGTTTTTTTTTATTTTCGTTGAATGGATGGAAATAAACTATGATTATGATTGATTGATCGATTGATTGATTGATTGATTGATTGATTGACTTCAGGCTTCTTACTTTCTTTCTTTTTTTTTGTGGGATAATGAAAAAACCTCTTATGAAATACAAAGGACCATGTAAAATGAATTCAACATTTATTGGATGAAATTTGGTTTTGAAATGGTTGAGATATCCAAAACAGAGTGATCCTAATAAAAGATGGGACCTACCTTTTATTACGATCGCTTTTTTTACTTTGTTTTTTGATGTCTCAGCAATTCCAAAACCGATTTTCATCAAATAAACTTTGAATTTCTCTTAGAATGGTTTATATCCTCTGTACTATTTCATAAGTGGTTTCTTGGTATCTCGCAACAATTTAAAAGCCCAATCCTCATCTCCACCAATACTGTACCATCCCTTTAACCAAAATTGTAAGCACAGTTCTCATATGCCTGCAGAACGTTTGACATTTGCTCGTAATTGAATATTTATGCATAAGAAATGCGTTAAGGAAGCGCCAGTTCCAAATGGTGGGAGATGAATTTTGAGGCCTTGTTTTAGTTTTACTGTATATCTAAAATGTATCAGCAAACTGCACTTCAGAACACAGCCACAGATAAGCTCTTTGCTTTCACACCCTTCCCTCTTTATATGAATAACTGCAATTGGAAAGAGAGAGGGGGGGGGGGGATGGAGGGAGAGCAGAGACTCAAAATTAAATGTCGTCTGATAAGCTGTGTATGCACGACATAATTTTGACACCTACTTACATTTGCCTTTCAATGTGCGACAAAACATACACCTAGGCCTGCATCATATTAGTTGTCGAATCGAAGGAAGAGGCGCACGACCCTTCAACAAACTCAACAGAATTTCCCTGACATGCCTGTGATTGGAAGGCTGTCGAGGGAGGCAGCGGCTCAGACAAACAATCAAGCCTGACAATAACTTCATCAAGTGGGCATCAAGAACGCTCGCCAGGACAAGGCCAACATCAAAACATCGGATATTTCATGGATGAATATTTTAAGCGCCCTGATTTGCACCGAGTCCTTGATGATACTGAGTCAATTAATCAGCAAAACAAAAAAACAAAAAATAAACAAAAAATAAAAAATAAAACAGGACGTGACTTAGGCGATTTCTCCTCCTTTTTTCCTTTCAAGTATTGCATTCAAGTCAAGCCAAATCCAATCCTGCGACGGATAGATAGAAAAAATTGTCACAGAAACATTCATTCTGCCTTTTTCCTTGTGATAACATTCTAATTTGAGTG
The DNA here is from genome assembly GCF_040938485.1 of Diadema antillarum. NCBI lineage: Eukaryota > Metazoa > Echinodermata > Echinoidea > Diadematoida > Diadematidae > Diadema > Diadema antillarum. Next base: position 2,828,562 of record NW_027270916.1, read on the forward strand.
CAGATATAGAAGATAATTGCTTTAAAGAAGAAAAAGTGAACAAACAATTTCGTCATCAATTTTGTCATTAATTTTGTTGTATAAAAGTGAACTCTATAACGTCTAATCTTCCCTAGTTACCTTCCCTAGTTATTCATATTCCAAGTAGTGTTTGATTTTTGTTTGGGGGGGGGGGAGGGATGGGGGTTCTTTTTTATTTTTGGGATGTCACACTTTCTGATCATGTGAACAATCATTTTGCTCTTGACACACTGAGACGATTCAAGTTGCCAGTTCTCGACGGTTGTTATCTAAGCAAACGATACTAGGCAAATATGCAACAAATTGTTCGTTTTGACTTCGACAGAAAAGAAAAAAAGAAGACAAGGCAGCGAGCAAAATGGGATCCGACATATGTCAGACACAATTTCGACACCTAGTTCTCTCGTATTCCAATCTACAGTGCAAACAATGTTATTTGGAAACTTTCTTTATTAGCTCTTGAGTCTCTTTCTACACAAGCTTTAACGGTTGCATTCTAACATGAGTGGCAAGCAAGGCATTTCTTGCAACCTCAGCCCATTTTCCCACTTGATGTTAACATTACAGGAAAACTTCCTTTTACGTAGACTTTATGTGTTGCTGTGAAGTCTTGTATAATATTTTCGCCTTGATGCTCAAACAATATCATTACAGATCTTTTTTTTCCACGATTGCAATATCGCATCTTTCTGTTCTTTATCTTCACTTTAAATAATAATGATTCTCACTTTTATTATAATAATTGTTATTATGATCGTTCGTGTTCCCAATTATTGTACTTACCATTATCATTGCAATCAATATGATTTTTCTTATCATTTCAATAGGCAACAAAAGATGTTCAACTTATTAACTGCTCTACAAGTTACAAGGTGACAACATCAACTTACCGCAAATAGGATGCACAAGAGCTCCTGTGGTTCATCAGTGGATCTGAGAACGGGTTAGCGATCACTAGGTCTCTGGTTCGAATCCCTTTGAAAGCAGCTGTTTGTGCTGCTACTGGGGGTAAAGCGCTTTATCCTCATTGTCTTAAAGGGGTGGTATAGTATTGATTGAGGTGAGAATTCAGCTTTTAACTTTATGCGAGATATTCAGAAACCACCTTATGAAATGTTAAGAAGTCTCCAATTCTAGGAGGAATTCAAAATTTATTTGAAGAAAAATCGGTTTTGAAATGGCTGAGATATCCAAAACCAAAGTAAAACAAAGCTAAACAAAGCAATTACAAGGGAAGGTGGGTCCCACCTTTTATTACAAGAATGCTTCGTTTTGGATATCTTAGCCATTTCAAAACCAATCTTTTACAAGATAAACTTTGAATATCTCTTAGAACTATATGATCTTTCATATTTCATAAGGAATTCTCATTATCTCAAGAAAAAAAAAATCATCATCAAATAAGTTGGAAACCTCAAACCACATCCAAACCAAAACTGTATCACATCCCTTTCACCTTCGAAGGGGACTTAAAGGCCTCGCTTGTTTGATTACCGACCTTCATTGCTTACTCAGCGGCAACAGGAAATACATCCTGGTTCAAATTAATTCCAAGAAAGGTAAGATATATATATACGACAAACATATGCATCCTTTCAACCTCGTCCTTATCTCTTATATCAGTCCCTATCGCTGTCCTCTTTTACGTGACCTGGGTGTGGATCAGAAGAGGACATGTCTCTCTAACAACTCAGCTACAAGTTTTCATTTAAAAAGACCATTATTCATTAATTCCCATTTTATTGACTGTGTTCATTCATGAAATCGTAAAATTGCTTTCACATCGTTTCGAGAGAAATGTTTGAATATAAACTGACATGCTTGAGATATACAGGCTTAATAGGTATAAAACTGAATAGTGGATGTCTGTTGCAAAATACAGAATGTCATTTTATTCTTTGCTTTCTAGGGACACGTAAGCTGTAATCACGACGAGTTCGTATAATACCTTGCAACACAGCTTTGACTACTAGTTTGGTATTACTAGAAGAGGGGCTTCCAGCAACAAAAAATTCCCCCTTATAAGCCCCACCGAAATACAGATGTGACGGGTTTGGAAGCTCAATTGGCAGCAAATTGTCGCACACGTTAAAATGTGGCCTCCTTAGCGCTTTTATACTTTCCTGAAAGCCTAACTAAGAGTGCATGGGCTGTTTGCTAATGATAAGCTGGTATTCTCAATATTTTGAGTGGAAAACCGGTGGACGTTATGTTTTTGATGTTGATAGACGTTACGTGATTAATCCAACCGTTAATAAATGTACATATTCTAACTATACATATTACTGCCTATAATTATCCCATCTTTCTCTCATTACACACTTACACACGCACATACACACATGAATGTCTAAATCTAAAAAGAAATATGATAAATGTATAGTTTAAAGTGTGTTCAAGCATGTATTGTGTGCTAAATATTAAATTCCACGCACACGCATTACCTGAAAACCTGTCACAAGAATGCATAACAGCTGTACTATGAAAGCATAATTTTTTACACACACACGCACACGCACACATATTTTGATGAATATATATATACGTTATATATATATATATGTATATATACATATATATATATACCTTATATATATATATATAAGGTATATATATATATATATATATAAATATATATATATAACACTTCTCCATGTAGGCATATGAGTTTTATATCCTACTTCCCATAGTATCTTCCAGCTCCTTTTTTCTCCCAATTAAAACTATATGGTATTTTCTCATTTGTTATATGCAACACTCTTTACTTCCGAATATAACAAAAAAAAATGCAAAGACCACTTTCCTTCTTGTTATCAACTTTTATTACCAAATAAAAGCGAGGAACTACGAGTTCCTGTCGTCACAACGGAGCATCTATATTTCAGCAAAATAATATAAACATGTATGGGTGTGTGTGCATACCCTGTCTGTACATACGCACATACACACCCTCACATATGAGTGCACAGGACTTTATGTTATGTATGTTTATATGATATGTTTACTCATATATAAACATTCCATTAAGTTGTTTCTTTATTGGCATGCTTGTACGTATATGTCTGTCTGTAGTTTTGTACCTATGATACCTGTTTGGGAATTGAATGCACCCCCCTCTCCCCCCCCCCCCCCCCCACCGAAATAAAGCACAGCCCTCATACTCTACATCTTTTATGCATTTCTGTTTTCATGGAGATTGTAGAGCGAAGAAAAACGGAAAAGGAGGACAAAATTGAATAAGATATTTGACACGTAGTTTCATGAGTATGCATTAAGACAGGGTATCTAATATATATGATAGGATATTTGATATCCTATTAAATGCATGGGTACTGTATGCGTCTTATGGTATACTTCACGACATTGAGCATGCACTAACTTGGCTATTTATTATGTGGCAATGTGGAATTGTTTGTATACAGATTAACGCACCAACATATATACAAGCATCATCCTCAATAAATGATATGAAAGTAAAAAAAACAAAAACTTTTATCATCATCACGTTACGGTACGTTATACTTAACGGGCTAGTAGTTTCAAGATTGGATCAAATAAGAAACATCCGTAAACTGACAAGCCCTTTGTCACATTTCCCGTACAGACTAAGATTTTCCGTAATATTTATTTTCACCAGTGATTTAATGAACACGAAGTTCGGGAGATCAAGCCCAGTGGCGGATCCAGGCAGGGGCGCACCGGGCGCGCGTCCCCTCTTTATTTTTTGTTAAAACAAAAGAAATAAAAAGGAAAAATGGGGGGGGGGTGGGCGCGTGCACCCCCTTTAATTTTGTAAAGGAGCCCCCACTTCACGGAATTTCTGGATTCGCCCCCGAAGCCACCCACATTCCTTAGATGCCATGTCTATTTACAAATCTTGTACTTACCTCCAAATTTTCCGCATTTACTAGAGACTACACTAATTCAATTTTCACGTTCGTAAGAACATTTAATCTGGAACTGATGCACTGATTTAGTATTTCATTTTTGTGTGTGTGACTCATTTGTGCGAAATTGGATAATCAGCATCTAACCTCACAATTTTGTTTGACATTGTATTGGAAGTATGAAAGAAGCTTTGCCAGTTTTCTATCATTTCCTACTCTACCAACACGACCAATATTCTAAGGGCATGCTTAAAAGGATGAACTATTCAACTGCGATGATTTGTATTAGCTCAAACACAAAGCTTATTAAATTTACTGGAGGAAAAAACCCTCTAAAAATTGCCTATATTGATTGAGAGTCGACTACTTAACTACAGACAAATGTTTTGAACCGTTGTACGATTCATTACTGGCATCACATTACAGAGAGAACACGGATGAGAAACACAATAAATTGACCGCAATCATATAGTGTATACGTCTTTCTACGATTTTCTTTTCATTACTATATATACAATGAAAGACTGAATAGACGATAACGACAACAAAAGATCAAAATGTTAGAAATCGAGTACTTTTGGACATTCGAGCAGTTTTCTCAGAAAGGATAACTGAGTCGTATCTTGCGACATCTCTTCTCTACGAAAGGAAATATCACATTGTACATATTTCTCACGCATATATTCATTGTGAAACAAACTGAGAAAATGTATAAGGCCTGGTTACTCTCATGGCTAACTTACAGTAATATTCAAGAATTTGAATATTTAAACATATAGATCGTTTGAATAGCTACCAAATCTAGGTGAAAAAAAAAAGAAGTTGAACGAATATTCGACTTACTTTCACGTCTTGATTATTTGCCGAACTTAAGATAATTAACAACGAATTTGGGTTTGACGTTTTGATAATCAATGAACTAATTGTGAATGAATAACGGGAAATCAATCATTTCCTTATAAGTGGATATTTATTCTTCATTGTTAATACGTGAAAAGGTATAATGCATTAGAGATTTATGGAAATGTCAGAGAAGAAAAGTCGTTATACATTAATGCTGCAGTGACCTTGATACGCCATTTCAACACTCTTGCAATTACATTGGTGACTACTTCCATTGTATTATATCATTTCAAGACATTAATTTATGTCTTTCTGCCAAAAATACTTTTTCTCAAGACGCAAAATGACTGTTTCAGCCTTAGTTGGATATCATATATATTTCATTATTGAAAAGCGCATGATCTCCAATAAAATGTTTATATTCCTAAACTACTCCTATATTTCAAAAATATTGAATATGGTTTCCCCCAGCTAACAATGCACACTTATGATTACAATATTCAACGATACTTTTTCCAAGCGAACTCAGCTTATTTTCAAACTAATACATCAGGACTGGATGGAAAAACATGCAAGAACATTTTTCTGCATAAATGAAATAACACGACACTAAGTGGCTACACGAACGACATAGTATCACTGTGATCAAATAATTTGAGAAAACAAACCAATCTTCCTAAAGTGTGAAACCGTTGGAACAATTTTCTTCGCACGCTACTGTAGGAAGTACGCTGAGGGTAAGGCAGCTATTCGTAAAATGGACCCCATGACCGAAAGGAGGGGGGGGGGGGGAGCGAAAATTGAATTACATGAGTTCACTTCAGAGAAAATGTGGCATCGTAATTACACACAAGAAAAATGATGAGATTAATACAGCAGCACATGAAAAAAAAATAGCTCAAGATTTGTGTATGCGAAATAAGGTGTGGGATTTTTGCTTGCGCTTGTGTTGAGACGGGACCGAGCACAGATCCAGCTACTTTTCATTCCAAGACGTCTTGTTCGTGTGAACGAGAATTGAGCTTGTATCGACTCCAAAGTTGCAATGAAAGTGAAACGCGGGCGAGAAAATGACTTTTCCCAAATCTATGCTCATTTTGTGTTTGTGTTCGAGGATTTAATTTGATATGATTTCATTTCATTTGATTGTTCCACATCTCAAACACAAAAATCATGATATTATCGATAGAACATGAGACAAAACATAACGTCGTGATCAAATGTCAAATGAGAAGACAATTTTACAAGCATAAAATGTGGGGACCTTCTACAAAACAAATCTTGTATTGTATAGGTCTTACTGAGCAAATAACCTAATAAAAAAAACTATGAAAGGGAGGAGTGGTACGTAAAGGAAAAGAGAGCAAAAAGACCGAGAGAAATACACAGCGAGAATATAGTAGACCAGCCAAACCTCAAAAAAGGCTCTAGATAAGGATTCGACGGCATTTTTTGTTAATGCTCCGTTCTCATACTGAAAGTCTTGCAAAAATACTAAGGAATAGCGTACGGCCGGATGTCACGCGCGTTTTTGCCGAAAAATGTCATTTTTAGCACAAAATTCAGAAGCATGTAAAAAATCACGATTTTTATTTTTTGCTTGCATTCAATTGATATTTAAAAGATCATGAGTTTCAATTGTCCCTTTTAATGAAAGTGCAATTTAAATGTGCTTCCTTAGCAATTTAAAAAGTCATTTTGTACAGCCATATATGGGGCTCTCAAATGTTTGGGTGTTGTTTTCTCGAAATAATATTCACAGATTAATTAACGTTCTGCAAAGTTTGCTTTTCCAAGCTAATTAGATGATCTTCCAAAAGTAATCTAATGTTTTATAAAACTACAAGTGCTTCTTTAATTGAATGTGTCAATATTATTTCTAGTTTTCTTGAAGAAATCTTTACTTTTAATCAAAACTCTGAACTTGCAGGAACTCAGAAAATGCATTTTCGAGCATTTTCCAGTAGCCCCGCGCAGCTTGTGTGCGCGCAAATACTTAATACGTGTGCGTACGTCTACCCCTACGAGCTAGCTAGCTACAGGTAAAATCTCTCGCGCGAGAGCTGCATGTTTTGGTCGTTGAGTTGGAAACGTGGTGACTGGAAAAGGGACTATTTCCTTCGAATGTAAGTAACTTAGTAATTAAATACATAGTTCTTTATTGCACTGCATAACGAAACTTTAAAATCTGTTTTGATCTAACAGTTAGATATACAACTTTGATCTGAGACTTGGTTAATATCAAGGTTCAAGCGCTAGAACTACGTTAGGCCGATGTCTTTAATTACTGTATTTCGCACCGATCCCGTGGGCGCGGGCATGCCTACCAACCCCCGGGCCGCCACCCGACCGTGCCGGCGGTACTTGTTAGTGGAACACCGATTATTCCGTAAAGCACGTCTTGACGCGGTGCGAAAAGAGGCCTAACAAACATTAGGTATACGTCTAGATTTAGGTGTCTTGTTCGTTCGATCTAGGTTTGTAATCTATGGCCTCATCACATGCAGTTGGACTGAATCCTCGTCTACTGTTAGGTCTAATCTATCTAACGGTTACACTCTCTCTAACTGCTAATACTAACGTTAGTGTTAGACATTCTAGCTAGTAGGGGTAGTGTTACTCTAACGTTAGTGTTAGAATGTACGGCTACGCCTGTTATTATGCCAAAACAATTCAATCGGGCTAGGCCCTATGATAGTATAATCACAATGAACTTAACACCTAACGTTAGCACATTGGCAGTTGTATGACGTGGACAGTACAGGCCCACTACTACTAACGTTACTGCGCTGGTTAGATATATTTGTAGGGCTAGAGCCAGGTCCAGGGCAAGGGGCTGTATAGTCTATACAGAAGGTGTAGATGTAGATCTACCAACGTTTAGAGTCTAATATACTAGACCTACAATATAAAATCTAGGGCCGGGGTCTGAAGCATAAATAGCTGGCGTCTGGAATTAGAATCTAGGTCTAACCTTAGTCAAGATCTGGGCCACTGATTCTACCTAACGTTAGAGGTTTCTAGTAACCTACTACTCATATCTAGGCAGTTTTGTTGTAAAGACCCAGCTTACTAGGCCTAGCTAGACCTAAGTTTAGACATCTAGAGGTTCTAAAATCTATGCATAATAATTATACTATATATGTAGGCTAACTTTGATCAAAAAGTTCATGTTAGATCTAACATTAGAAGATCCTAACATTAGCTCTAACGTGAATTAGCTAGACTAATATTAGTCTCTAGAGCAGAGGTCTAAGGTTGATTCCACTCTTTCTGGTATTTGTAGACCTGTGGGTTCAGAAAAAGAGTCTAGGATTTAGGCAGCAGGCCTAGGTGTTTTATATATAATCGAGTCTACAACCAAGTGATCTTGCCATTCGAATATGCCCGAAAGAGAGAGAGAGAGAGAAAGTGTTCAGTCCTGACTGCCAACCTCTCCTAATCTGTGAATCATTTACATGTACTCTTCTAGTTTACAAATAGATCTAGTCAAAGAGGAACTATTTAGAAATGTCTTTACTCATAAGTACCAAGTTATTATGTTAATGTCTCAAAGAATAAAGGTTCCTTTGAAAAAAAAAGTAAATATTACATTTTTAATGGGTCATTTATACCAACTCACTGAAACCTAAATATCTTCCTTCTTCTTTTTTAACTTTTAAAAAAACTAAAAAAAAAAAATATCATCTTAATAAAAGAGATATATTTTTAGTTATAATTGATTTGCATGGGGAACAAAGAAAATTATGTCAATGTCAAGATGCCTTTTCAAAACAATCAAATTTCAAATTGATTTTATTTTTTGTTCACTGTTAGCTTATAAGGCTCTGCTTTAAAGATGAAAAAAAATTATTTGAGTCATGTTGATTTCTGTTTTCAGCTAGATGTACCAACAAGTGGACAGACTGAGTCTTGTCTTCAAACTTCACCAAAGAGAGAGACATAGGCCTATCCTGACTTGCCAAAATCTAATTGTAAAGACTGAGCTCTTTCTACCTGCAACAAAGTGCAGAACAACCAGAAGGTAAGAAACGGTAAATGTCTTAAATAGCGGTCTAATTTGAAATATCTTTTAAATACAGTGCACTCCCGTTACAACGAACACGGTTATAACGAAATTTCGTTATAACGAAGTAAATCTTCTGGTCCCAAAATTATCACCATTAAAGCCTATGGTACAAAATTCGCTTATAACGAACACGGTTATAGCGAAATTTCCGTAATAACGAAGTCTTTTCCGAGCACCACAGACAAAGAAAAACAAAAGAATTGTGCTCCGTTATAACGAAATGCGAATTGCTTTCGAAAATACGTAGCGGAACAAGCATTTATAGCGTCTCTGCATGGGTGAACGCTTCACACCACTGTGTGTTCGCTCCTTGTGTCACACACAGTTTCTGAGAGGAATTTGCGTTTATTATTGTAATACAGTTATCCCATCACATTTCACATAGCTTTGCAGTGTATTCAGCAAACGTAGTATACGTGGTTCCTTGTTTTCGTTATATATATTGTATTTGTTCGGTTATAACGAAATTTCGTTATAACGAAAGAAAACTGCCGGTCCCGAGCATTTCGTTATAACGGGAGTGCACTGTACTAACTTACTAAGTGGTTGATTTTCACATGTATCACTTCAGTGCCCAGTTGAAAATAATGCCAAATCTAAATACGTTGAGTATCAAATATTGATATTCCATTTGAATAAATTGTAACAAGCATGTTTTCACTTTGACAGTTGCATTACAATGCAGTGTACAAGTACTTTGCAAACAAAGAGAGAAGAATAATCTTATACACGTGTATCTCCATTTATATAAGAAGGGGAGCAAATCTATGATCAAATGTGTATTCTTGTTTTCTTGTAAATTCATTGCATGTTCTATTGTAGAGGATCATATGAAAGAACGGTATTCTATCTACTGAAGATGAGATCATATGAAAATCAAACATAAATGTAATCAAGTAAGATATTTTATGTAATGAAATATTTCTCAACCATGTCAATTGGCACAAGTGTTCAATGTGTGCACAGATGAAAATACGTCTGTAGTCACAAATCAATTAACTTTCCATTGTTATCATGTTGCGTTAAGTATGACGTAAGGGTGATATGCTGTGATGTATTGTTCTTTATTTTTATCAAGGTGTCAGCAACAAATGGACATGCTGAGTTTGAGATCACATCCACTAGAGTGAGGGGGAGATAGAAAGATGTCTTGACTGCGATGTGAATGCCCTTTCCAGCTCACAAGTAAGTGTCAACGATTTGAAATTAGGAATATCATCTCATGAATACAAACCGATTTATGCAAGGAAATCATATCCTAATCCACATACAAATGAGAGCATGATACAATCAAATATTTGTGTACAGGAATTACAGGTGTCAAGATGACTTCCATCCTACATAATTCATTTTCAGTAAGATATGGCTTTAGAGCATCAAAGATGATAATAACAATGACATGATTAATGTATTACATGTAAGACAAATTAATGTTGACAGTGACCTGAAGATCCAAAATCTCTATACTAAGGGATTCATGAGATCATGATGATTAATTCTAATTCATGATGAATGTGTTTGTTTTTTATTGCAGTATGATTATCCTGTTTCACTCATAAAAATGATAACTTATTTAAGTTTTTGTTAATTGTATTTTCGACCAGAATTAGCACAAAGTGGACAAAATGGACCGTGCAAACCACAGCCAACTACGGACAAGAGAGAGAGAAAAAAGAAAGAGACAGATGTCCTGACTACCAACTTCTAATCTGTGCATCCTGTACTCTATTTCGAAAGGAAATATGGGAGGTAAGCAATAATACATGTAAAATGTAAACCCCAAATATGTTGGAATATTTTGTCAAGCCTTTGACATTTTGACCAAATATTTGACTGTCGATCGTTCATTGGGCAGAAAATTAACGCATGTTTTGCTAAATGAATGCAGTACTGCATATGCATGTAGTCAGTCACTCCAACAACGAAGATTTACATGAATTAACGCTGATTATCTTTTTTTAGCCTCTGTCAAAGATGGTTGCAGGAGTTTTTATGTTGTTGCAGTCATCCATTCACACGCACATCTGTCCTATTCTCATCTTGCAATAACTTAACATTTACTCAGCAGATCATCTTCATCTTTGGTTTTATACAAAAGAGATGATTACCTGCTGAGCCTTGTACAAGTAGCATTTTAGTTATTGTTGTGATTTTGCTGCTGATTGTAAATTACAGGGAAACCCTGATTTTTATTGACTGTAGAGCATTGCTACCATGACATTATATTTACCTTCGGATGGCAAAGTTACCATAACCTCTAAGCAATTTGACTTTGATTAGTTATGAGGGTATTGATGTGAAAGGTCACGGGGACATTATATGCACGAAAGTGTTGAATGTATCAAGTTGCAGTATCAGGCAAGCACTACCTTGAAATTCTTCTGAATGGAATAAAAAGCTTAATGGAAAGAATTGGATATTTGGATCATGAAAGTTTCCTACATTTTATATTTCATCGTGTACTCGCGGTTAAATCGCTACAATTAGGATCTACCGTATAAAATAATATACAGTGTACTTTACAGTTTCAAGGAAACACTACATATAGAGGAAATCAAGTAACCGTATGTCTTTATTAGCGTATATGTCACTGTGTCTTCACCAAAGATTAAAATGCCCATGTCACTTTCTTCATCAAGTAAAGACAGATACACCATTCTTTCTCTCTCTGTCTCTCTGTCTCTCTCCAGAAACAACCCTGCCAGGCTATCCGGTCCGCATCCAGATTCCGTATGAAGGATGTCATCAGAACCTGAACTTACATGTGGAATGCATCCATCTAAACTTCTCAAATATAATCACAATGTGCTTTCAGGACTATTATAGAAGTTGAATATATAAAAGACATGTGTATATATTAGAAATTTCTACTAATCCAGATTAAATGCTTCTTTTCTAATCTTTTTTTTCTTTTTCTTTTTCCTTAGTGATAAAGTAAAACAAGGCCTGATATCAAAATGTGCACAACACTACTTGGCAAAGAGCATTTACAATATGATTTGATATAGATCTACTTCCAATTTTGATGGCAGCATTAAAGGGATGAGGGATGGTCTACTTTTGGTTGAGATGGGGGCTGAGATGGAGATTTTGTAAAATAATGAGAACCCTGTAATGAAATATTAAAGAGAAAACAATACCAAGAGGAATTCCAAATTTATTTGTTAAAAATTAGTTTTGAAAAGGCTGAGATGTACAAAAACAAAGAGGTCCTAATAAAGGTGGCACCCACTTCTAATTATTATCATTCTGTGTCACTTTTTAAAAAAATTTCTCGGCCGTTTCAAAACCAAGAACTTTAATCAAACAAACTTCAAATTACTTTAAGAATTTGATGCTCTTTCATATTTCATAAGTTGTTTTTATTTGCTTGCAAAAAGTTAAAGTCTGAATCTCCATCTCAGCCAAAACTATACCATGCCTTTGAGACTCAGAGTTACAAGCCGCATACTAGTAGTTCATGGAAATTGATCCTGTTATTTATTTCCTGTTGGTAATACTGTAATATATGTTAGCTATTCAGGGCCCCAGCAATGTATTCTGGTACTTGGAATAATGGAAAGTATTAGAGGGAAACATTACCCATGCATTTTGGAGAGGTGATTTTTTTTTTCTTCACTGAGAGACGAGTATTCAGTACAGATATCTTATCACACTGGTCTGCAGAACACAAAAATAATATCAGACTAAAAGTAGATTTTTAAAAATTTGGCAGTCACCATTCTAATTTAGTTGTACATTGACGAAAGTTCAATGCAACAGCGTACAGTCATAATTAGCTAGGATATGTAACCACAAATTGTTAAAAAGATAGAGATATTGAAATATTGCTTAAAGAGAACATTTTGTTTTTCTAACTGGTGTAACGTTTGTGATGCTGGACACATAGTATATGTCACTAAAAAAAATTGAGGCTATCAATGCAGTTAATGTAGTCAGCGCAATTTGTATTGTTTTTCAAACTCTTTGGATGTATGTCACAGAGATTTGTTCATGAAAGACATTTTCACTGAGGACTCATTCTTTTCTAATGCTTTTAATCATTTAAGAAGATTGCTTTCAGATGGATTTTTTGTTTGTTTTTAGATGTCCACAAATGGAGACTGAGGTTCTTTACCTTTCAAAACGAAATACTGTTGAAGAGAAATAATTATATATATTTTGCAGGATTCAAGCATGTTCTTACTGTGTATGGTATTCTAATCAGCATTTTGGTAACCAGCAACATAGATGTCAAGTGCTGCTATTCTAGTAAATGTACGCTAATGGCAAATCATTGCTTTAAAAAAGAGAAATTGCCTCGTTTACTGTTTACTGTATTTCATTCGTGAACGCTGTTTGAGACGGTGGTTGCGGGCGTGTGCACATTGTGTAGTACGTTTTGTTGGTTGACTGGGAATTTAGAGTGTTGGTGATAACTGAAATGATTTTTTTTTTCACAAATTTGTGATAATATAGAAAAAAAAATCGAATTGCAAACAAACAAGTTGATACATGTCTGCTCCAAGGACATAGAACTTGGCCAAGGATTAATATAATCTGCAATATAGACTCGATGATATAACCGACTTAATGATGGGAAGGGGAAATGAGGCTGTTATTGCATTGTACGCATTTCACTTCTACTTCCTTTTTACTTCTTGTTTTCTCTTTTGAGGGTGATATTTGCCTTACTTTTTCACACAAATCCGGGATACATAATAACATTTTTATGTCGCCGACTAAGTGTGCGTTCCAAACAACGTTCATGTAAACAATCAACCATCATAAAAGAAACATTTAGTATAAGTCTTCTGCGGGAGAATAAATCTAAATAAAATGCAAACACCTCGCCTTAGAACATTACAAAAGTAAAAGTGATTTCGTGCCTATCCCTTGCAGGGCTCCGTTTCAGGGCCTGAGAATGCAAACTATATAGCATTATGAATTCCAAAGCATTCTCGGGGGAAGGGGTGAGTATGCAGGATGGGAGATTTGGTATCGTAATTTTTCCCAGTAACACGTGATTTGTTATCACGGTTTCCATGACAACCATTTCCGAACATAGTAAACAATTTATATATAACTCTTAGGTTTCATTGTTAAACATAGATTAGTTAGATTGATACATTTTTCACACACAAAAAAAAAATGTTTCAACACTTTCGTACGTTTTACAATCATGAATATTTGAAATTTTCAGGGAGTGACCTAATGATCAGTTGCCATGGTAACAACACTACTGATTTTATTTATTTATTTTTTTTTTGGGGGGGGGGGAAGAAGCACATTTCAGTCATATCAAGGTGCCACAAAGGGTTTTGCAGTCACCTATCTAACCTGTCCATTGACTTCGCCAATTATGTAAGATAAACACCTACACGCACTATACCATGTACAATATATGGGCTTACGCTATACATTCGATTTTTCATTCAAAATGCGCGTCCGGTAAAAATACATCGTCCCATTTAGGATAACATAAAACAGTTATCTTTCGCCTTATCTTGTAATTTCTTTGCTGCATAAGATATCAGAATATATATTATATATCGGAAAAATAAAAACTTTTGAATAGATTGATTTAGGTAGTTTAAAAAAACTTTGAAATATTGGTAGATTTTACAAAGTACAATTTTGAGTAAATCAAGTTTTTATGTTTCATTGCGCCATATATGTGCGTGTAAAAATTCTACATTCAAATGCATATTAGTCAGGTTCTAAACTTGAAATGGAAGATAACACATTTCTAGTTTGAAAGGTACTTATCAACCATTACTTATTTCGGTAAAAAAATAAAAATCGTGATTTTTGACATGCTTCTGAATTTTGTGCTAAAAAAGGCATTTTTCGGCAAAAACGCGCTTGACATCCGGCCGTACGCTAAACTTGAGTATTTTTGCAAGACTTTCAGCTGGAAAACTTAGCATTAACAAATTTTGCCGTCCAAAGTAAAAAAAATCGTCTTGGCTGGCCTACTAATACATTAAAAGATTCCGAGATAGGCACCTGTATATCGTTTACAAGATTCCTCTTCACACGAGCACACATAGTTACGTAACTGTAACAATGTGCAAAATACACGTCATGATAATTATTCAGGAACAGCCTTGGCATGAGCGAATCTGTTAGAAGAACAAAAAGCAAACCCGGACACCAGGGTGTGTGATATCAAAACCTTGTCCCCAGTTCCTTGGCAGGGACATAGGTCACGGTTGTCAAATAGGTAGGGAAATGATGAAATAGTCAAGGCGCTAATTCCTGTAAGAGGCTTAATTAAGGAGTTCGTTCAACCCACCCCGCAGAAAAGGTTTGACCAGACAGGGTGGTAGATGGGACCTCCATGAACATCCCCAGGTAGTATGTGGTTCCAAATTGTGGTGTCAATAGAATTTTACTGGCCACTTTTCATCATTGTTTGTTGGAACAAACGTAAGAGAGTCTGCTCACGCCAAGACTATTACACGTACCACTAGCACAGCTCCAGGCACCAGTGCCAGTGCTGCGTCTAGTAGTCTTAGCGCACACATACTTTTTCTTCGACAAACAAGGGTTTTGCCTGCAAACTAACTTTTCACGCCAAGCTGGGGTCGGTGTGGTGTAGTTTCTAGACGTTTTTATTTCGTCTTTATTTCTCCGAGTTGAAGCAAGCCGAGTGAGAGCGCATACCCAGTGATTGCGACGCCAGAATCGCAATCACTTGGTATGTGCCCTCACTCGGCTTAGCGCAATACTGCGGGCTTCCGCACAATACACAAGCTGCAACTCAGAGAAATAAAGGCGAAATAAAAACGACTAGAAATTAAGACTGGGGTCGGTGACGCTTGTCGCTATTGGGGCACTGAAAATGACAAACTTATCACAGTTTTTGCATTTATTTCATGAAGAATTCATCAAAACTGCATAAAACTATATATGTACACGTTGCTAAAGATGTCAGCAATACAGTGGGATTCATTGTAAGTTATGATATTGTGCATGGTTACCATGGTAACCGGATGCCTACAGGTGATTGGTAACCCCCAAATGTCTCCTACTGCTGCAAAACTTTTGATTTTTTTTTAAATTTTATAGATGCAATTTAAAAAAAACACGTTTTATTAATTTTTTATTGTTTAAAAAAAAGTTTTCTTCTGTTGCCAAGGCAACCAGTATTATCCAATCAGGGTTCAGCTGTCAATAACTCAAAAACTAAAGCTCAAAATTTCAAAAAGCTCAATAAGCATGTCCTTCCTTCTGCATTGCGTACCACTTATGTGAAGAATATTATTAAAGCATTCTCAAGTTACAGAAAAAGTTGTAAACAAAGGCATAATAAGCGGCTATTGAAAGAAAGATATCATTTTCGAATAGTAAAATGCATGAAAAAGTTGCATCCGTCGTACTTTCAACACAAATTTGACTTCCAAGTATATAGGCAAATGTAGTTTCTAGTAATGTATGGACACAAATTTCCCTTAAAAATATAGGTGAATGCAGAGAGCAAAGCCAATCATAATCATTCTAATGTTAGCTCTTTTGAGTATTTACAGAGCGATGGTTATTCAAATCAATCCTGGAAAAGAGCAGAGGAAAGCAATAACTGTTCATGTTCGTAACGGAAGTTTATTCAAGAATGCAGATAAATTCCTTTCTAAAGAAGGAATATACACGTGCGCTGGATTATCCATCAAAGAATTAAGCATACTTTTGTGTTCGTTAGCTTTTGTAAAAAAAAAAAAATTAAGAATAAAATGAAAAATCATGATATGTATATTTGTATCAAAACGTGCAGTAATGAATTAATGCTTAGGAGAGAATGAGGGAAAACTCTTGGGCGTCTTTCCCCTTTTATCCGGGCTAATATTACAGTGTTGAGGTAGGTACGTTAAGATCCGATCTAGAATGGGTGATGTGCACGCAAGGCAAAAGAAACAAACCTGTCTAAATTCCAGATATTTTGGGGGGTTACCAATCACCTGTAGGCATCCGGTATGTTAATGGTAAGCATGCACAATATTATTATAACTTACAATAAATCCCACTGTATTGCTGACATCTCTAGCAACGTGTGCATTTATAGTTTTATGCAGTTTTGATGAATTCTTCACGAAACAAATGCAAAAACTGTGATAAGTTTGTCATTTTCACTAGTTCAGTGCCCCAGTAGCGACAATAACGACCCTAGTCTTAATTTCTAGCCGTTTTTATTTCGTCTTTATTTCTCTGAGTTGCAGCTTGTGTCTTGTGCGACAAAAAAAAAACGATTCTGGCGTCGAAATCACTGGGTAGGCGCTCTCACTCGGCTTGCTTTAACTCGGAAAAATAAAGACGAAATAAAAACGTCTAGAAACTACACTACACCGACCCCAGCTTGGCGTGAAAAGTTAGTTTGCAGGCAAAAACCCTTGTTTGTCGCCTAAAAAGTCTGTATGCGCTAAGACTACTATACGCACCGCTGGCATTGGCGCCTGTAGCAGTTCTAGTGGTACGTGTAGTAGTCTTAGCGTGCGCAGACTCTTTCTCGAAGAATAAGGTCTTGTCGCAACTAAAATGGCCTGTAAAATTTTATTGATACCACAATTTGGAATCACATACTACCTAGGGGTGTTCCAGAGGGTCAAGCCGACCACCCCATGCAGTCAAACCTTTTCTGCGGGTTGGGTTGAACGAAGTCATTTTTTCTGGGTCCCTGCGCCTTGACTAAAAGTGTCAGCACCTCGCGCCAAATAGTTATTTCAAGATAAAGGACTCAGAGGGCATTCTTTATCATATTCGTTATAAACTTGACGAATTGCTGAGTACAAATTTTCTGTGATCGGTTCTAGATTGCAGGTTTCATAGGATGCACATTTGTCTTTCAAACAAATTTTCCGATGAGGTCAAGCGGTAATTGCTCTCTAGGGAAATACCGTACAAGTGCATTTCCGGGCAATTGTATTGTCTTGAGTCATACATGTATTCATGTTTCGTTTTTAATTTTTCCTCATGTCTGATACACCGAGGTCCTGGCGGTATCTCGCGTCAGATCTCCTCTCCCATTTCCATGGTTACAGGCATCATAATTATTCGACGATCCCTTGGCGACCTGGGATGGGCGCGAATAGCGCACTCTCACGGTGGACTGTGACGTACACGTCCGGTTCGCCGGCGTAAATAACTGGAACACACACTTGCGAAAGTTGACGTTGAAGAAGATGTAGATGAGCGTGTTGAACATGCTATTCAACATGGCTAGGGCCTCGACAAGGTAGAACACTGTGTTGAACAGTTTGTATCTGGAGTCCCCGCTACTCGGTAGATAGAAGTCTCGGACGATCGAGAAGCCATTGTAAGGCGCCCAGCATATGGCAAAGAGAGCCACTACGATTATAAGCATCCGTATCGTCCGCCTCTTCGACGCTTCCGCGGCAGCCTCCTGCTGCTCGGTCATGTGGTCGCACGGAACCTGCCGGAACCACAGTCGACGAGCGATGAGGAAGTAGATGACGCTCATCAGGGTGAGCGGGATGCAGAACTCGCCGATGACTAGGAAAAGAGTGTTGGCTAGCATTGCCGAGTTTCTCTTCCAACCCGTCTCGACGCACTGGATCATCTGCCTGCCGTCGAGTTTCTTATCAAGGTGCGTCTGAGTGTTGATGGTGGTTGGGATGACGACGAACGAAGACACCACCCATATGAAACCCAGGATCGTCATCGTCGTCGAATGCGTCATTCGAGGGCGTAGTGGGTTCATAATCGTCAAGTACCTGAAAGCGGAGGAAAAAAAGAATAAGAATTATGCAGAGTTTCGTGACGCCATTCCGTTCAGCATATCATGCCATCATGAATAAGGAAACACAAATTACTATCATGAGCTTTCATCTGAAGACGTGTTTGAATCTCATGACTCAATATGACTTCAAAAGAGAGGACATTCTTGAGATTAGACTGGTCTGCCTCAAAAGGATGACGGGCTGATCCTGCAATGAGATTCACCCCATACATTAACAACAGGTTGAACAGTTTGCATTCGAAATGTGCAAAATCGACTGCCTTTCGCGCAACCATGTTATATCAGGCCTGTTCAATCGAACCACGAGCGAGAGAGGTAGATAGACAAACAGACAGAGATACAGAGAGGGAGAGAAAGGAGAGATATATAGAGAGGGAGAGAAGAGAAGCTCGCTCGAACAGACCATATCATCGATTAGTCGAACGTGTAGTCATGTGTTTCCCCCGGGCGAGACGAAATCTGCTCCAACAAGCAACAAGTTTGGAAGAAAGCACCCTCTCCTTCATACATTTGACATTTACCAAAGACTCCAAGAAGATCTTCACGCTGTTGTTGAAGGTTACCCACTATTCTCCAGGTTCTGCGGAATGAAAGTTTGGCCGTATCGAAGCACTTCTTACGACACTTTAGCAAAAGTTACTTGCCTTCTGAACCTATTGTGACTTTCATTAATACCATAAAACTACAAAACTGTAAGGTATGGAACGTAATAGTGCTCATCTTATGTGTGTCTGTATCGAGACACCTGACACATCCGTAGTGAAAAATTCTCCTGATTCTCGATTCAGTGTATATATATATATTTTTTTCGCCAAGGAAGTTCACTTCTTTCCTCCGAGATTAAATTAAACGGCTAGTGCAACATTT
The DNA here is from genome assembly GCF_040938485.1 of Diadema antillarum. NCBI lineage: Eukaryota > Metazoa > Echinodermata > Echinoidea > Diadematoida > Diadematidae > Diadema > Diadema antillarum. Next base: position 2,847,982 of record NW_027270916.1, read on the forward strand.
TGCATTATTTTGATAGAAAGGGTTACAATAAATTGTCTTACTCACAATGATTTAAGACATTTTTTTTTAACACGGCAAATCAGACATTGTTAATGTTTATTCATTAAGTGAAAATTCATTGGTAGATGTATGCATGTTCTTATTGATTTGCTTGTTGATTAACTAAATATCTATCTATTGATTGATTGATTGATTTGTTCTTTAATTTAGTTCACTTAGTTAAGTAGTTAGTGTGTCATGTTATCTAGAATGAGCTCATCAGGAGTCAAGGCACTGATCTTCCAAAAGGCCCTGCCTCACAAACATTGAGCACAAAGCATTAATCATTGAAGGTCTACCTATGCTGCGATTGGCGCACACTTTTTTGGAGGGGCGTGACGGGTTTAAAGAGGTAATCCACCTAAAAATAGATAAACTTCAAAAGAAAGCCAAAGTTATTCCCTACAGAGGGAGACAAAAAAGACAAACATCGAATGAGAAATAAGGAAGACATGACATTTTGATTAAAAAAAAATATTTCTTAACCAATCCTTACGAATATTCAAATGAGCGAGTTTTATATTCATACTGGTGAAGTATGAGATTTTTGTCATTTTTGGACTGGTCAAGAAATGTTTCCCCCCCCAAAAAAAAAAAACAACAACAACAACAAAACTGAAATTTCAGAATGTTATATCTTCCTTACTTCTTATCCGATTTTCATCATTTTTGTATCGTTCTGTAGGGAATATTTTTCTCTTTCTTTTGAAGTTAATGAATTTTTAGGGTGGATTTCCTCTTTAACGGTGTATATCTCACGACGGTCGTGTCAGGATTTTGCCATGCATGTCAAACCACGTGCGTGCTTGGGTGCGTGTGTAAGATTAGTCACGCTCCCCATGAAGCGATCGATGCTTCGCTCTCCGCCTCACTGAATTGGACCCGATCCCATCCCCGGAATTATTTCGTCAGCCTCCCGAATCGTACTCGAAAAAGGGAGCAAATATGACTGAAATAAACCGCCATGTGATTCGATAACCAGAAATATCCGAATGCATCCGGAGACGTGTTGTTTATTTCAGAACTCTTTCTTGTGGCGTCTCGTAGAAGTTCGATGAGGATAATATTTATGTCGGTATTAAAAACATGGGTTTCTCTATCGCTAGCTGTGAACGTGTCTGTCTGTGTTTTGGGCTAAACAAATTATAGCAGATGATCATTCGGACTTTGTATAACACCTTTTTATTATTTTTAATATCTTTCAATGCAAATTAAATGTTTGTGTAATTGTGTTCACACATGCGTTGGAATTGGTTGAAACCAGGGTCCCGTTTCATAAAACTTGTTATCAGTGACAACTGCCACATTTCTATGACAAATTTGCTCTCAGCCAATCAGATGCAAGGAGTTCAGTAGCTTGTAACAACTATCACAACTTGTCACTGATAACAAGTTTTATGAAACGGGGCCCCTGGTCAGTGGCGTATCTAGGGAAAACGGCGCCCGGGGCAAGCGCGAAAATTGCGCCCCTAATTTCTGAAAAAGTGTTCAACCCCAACCCCATCCCGGTATAGGGACTTTAAACAAAGTCCACATGATATGCTTTTTCAAGCACTTTAAAGGGGTCTTTTGAGGGTGATTTAGATGTAATGAATTTTGATAAATTTTGGCGAGCGAGCGCAGCGAGCCGAAAATTTTGGCATTTCAGCTTACAAAACATGGAATTCTTGTCATTTTTTGCTAACCAAATCTTACAATTCCAATCAAGATATAGTGACGGCCTTATAGATAACGATTTATACCAACAAACTGCATGAGGAATTTCAAAAGTACTCTAAATTAGTAGGCGCGAGTTAGCCGAAATTTGTATATTTCCACGTCATCATCACATTTTGTTCTTATCTCTTTTTTCTTTCTTTTTTTTATAAATTTTGGCGAGCAAGCGCAGCGAGCGAGCCGAAAATTTTTGTACTTCAGCTTACAAAACATGGAATTCTTGTCATTTTTTGCTTATTAAGTCTTACAATTCTAATCAAGATATAGTGACAACCTTATAGATAACGATTTATACCAACAAACTGAGGACTTACAATACTAGTACTCTAAATTAGTACGAGCGAGTGAGCCGAAATTTGCATATTTCCGGGTCATCATTACGTTTTGTTCTTATCTTTTTTGATTTTTTTTGCGCCCCCCCCCCCCCCCGATTGTGTTCGAAACCGTTGGCGTCCTCTCTTGATCCAATCGGCGATCGCTTCAGAACGAATGAAATTGCAGCCGCTGCTCCGTGTAACATTTTTCCTGCTTAATATAAAATGACATGTGTGAACACAATAGACATTGTCATTTTGTGCGCGTCATCGTCACGTTTTGTTCTTATCTTCTTCTTCTTTTCTTTCTTTTTTTTTGATAAATTTTGGAGAGCGAGCGCAGCGAGCGAGCCGAAAATTTTTGTATTTCAGCTTACAAAACATTGAATTCTTGTCATTTTTGGCTTATTTAATCTTACAATCCTAATCAAGATAATAGTGACGGCCTAGTGACAACGATTTATACCAACAAACTGTGGACTTGAAAAAAAAATACTCTAAATTGTACGAGCGAGTGAGCCGAAATTTGCATATTTCCTCGTCATCATTACATTTTGTTCTTATCTTGCTTGATTTTCTTTGCGCCCCCTTCCCCCCCCCCCCCCCCCGTATGCTCGAAACCGTTGGCGCATTCTTTTGATCCAATTGGCGATCGCTTCAGAACGAAAGAAATTGCAGCCGCTGCTCCGTGAAACATTTTGCTTGCTAAATATAAAATGACATGTGTGAACACAATATACGTTGTCATTTTGTCCGCGTCATCATCACGTTTTGTTCTTACCTTCTTTATTGATATAAATTTTGGCGAGCGAACGCAGCGAGCGAGCCGAAAATTTTTGTATTTCAGCTGACAGAACATGGAATTCTTGTGTGAACACAATAAACATTGTCATTTTGTCCGCGTCATCATCATGTTTTGTTTTTATCTTGTTTGATTTGGTTTTCTGCCCCCCACCATTCTCCCCCCCCCCCCTTTCCTGGCGAGTTTTTTTTTTCTTCTTCTTCTTCTTCTTCTTTTCTTTTTTCTTTTTTCTTCTTCTTCGTTTTTTTTTCTTTTTCTTCTTCTTTTTTTTTGCGTTTTTTTTTCGTTTTTTGCACCCCCAACGAGTGGCGCCCGGGGCACGTGCCCCCCTTGCCCCCCCCCCTAGATACGCCACTGCCCCTGGTCCGCACATAAGCACTCGGGCCAGGTGAGGTTGATTTGAACCAGTTTCCATGGCGGTGAATGGGACTGTGGCATCACACTTTGGTACTCCATACAAGGTAGGCAAGAGAGGTTTTCAGTAAATATCTAGGAGTAAATATTTATGACAGTACGACACATTCACTTGGGAGTGCGCATTTGTGTACAAGAAACGTCTACGCAAAAACCCGCTAAAGAGTACTATCAGGCAGCGTAGTCTAAAGTGAAATTAACGAGATTTTTCCATGACCCGATGTGCAGGGGGTGAAATGACGTCTCCCTTTAAGACTGTAGAGCCCGCTCATCGTACTATACTCTCTGTCCTCTTGTACCAAAGAAAGTACCCCGAGGAGAAACAAACTATTCATCAGAAGCCTCAAGATGAAGACAGCAACAAATCATTTTCAATTTATTTACTTTCTCGGTTCGAATTGTTGCTACATGTACCAGATTGCATGGGGAATCGTGTACACTGGGCAAGGTTAACATGCACTGTGTGTCTTTAGAGAGAGAGTGAAACGTATAAAGGTCAAACTTCCTCGCTACTCTCTTCTTGAGACCTGACTGAGCTAGATTTATCTTGTGTTTCTTCAATCTTTTTTTGTCGTATCTTTGCATGGCGTGTCTTCAAAGGTTGTACTTTTCATTCGGAAAGCAGCAAGCGGATCCGAAATGTTAAACATGACTCGGAAATCCCGCAGGGACGCTATCTGTTGTGTTCTGGACTCACGGGCTGGCCACCGCCTCGAGTATGATCTCCAACCCGCCGGCGACCCAGAAATGAAAAGAAAAAAGGAGAGAAAAAGAAGAAGAAAAAAAAGATGAAAAACCCAAATCAATATCACACAGAGTATGTCCTGAGCCAGACAGGTGTTTACTCTTTGTAGCGATGATTGGACAACTCGCGTATAGAGAGGTTCCATCACGACGAAGGCAGCTAAAAGAAAAAAGAAAACTCAAACTAACCTCAAGTTTGCTCCGAGCTCCCGTGATGACAGAACATGACGTCAGACGGGAATGAAAAGGGGACACTATTTCCCAAAGGATTCTTTTTTTTTTCAAGGATTCATTTTTTCTCTCCTTTTTGCCACTTAAACGGCTTTGCTTAAGAGTTCTAGTTTCAAGGGGGACGGGGTCTGCTGCACAAGTAACACATGTCAAGTGACCACGATGAAAAAAAAAAAGATGATGAAAAGCGGGAGTAGATACGTACAAGAACCGCGCACGTGGGAGCCAGCGATGTGTAGCTGTAAGAGGGGATTTTAATCAGCGCGCACCCACTATTCGCACCAAGGGTAAAATGACGCCATAACAACGCTGTGAGGTCTATACGTAGCATAATTGGAATAGATGAATGACGTGTGGGAGAGAGGAGCGAACGCACGCGATCATCGAAGCCGCCTCCTCTTAAGAGTATACTACGGTTTTATCAGGATCGTTTCGCACTATCGATTCTGGCAATCAGTTATCCCAGTTTTATCGTGTATTATACGTGTGTAGGGTGGCAACAGATTTTGACGATACGATTACTTTTTAAAACGATGGTGTTATCAGGATCGCATCCTTTAACCAGGGCATCTCGCGTGGTGACAATCTGTCTGTAGAATGAAGACAAGATGCCCATTGATAAAAACGAGAGAATAAGGCACGTCTCATATGTGAGTATCAGCATGAGAAGAGAAAAAGACAGCAAAAGAGAGAGAGAGAGGGAGCGGGGGAGGGAGAGAGGGAGAGGGAGATATGAGGGGGGTAGCGGGAGATAGGCAGAGAGAGACAAAAATGTTTCATTGATCGCAGATCATAACAAGTACAAAAAGGAGAGAGATGCCACCACATCTTCGGCTTTGGTATCGCGAGCATTACCCGGCTCTTCATCGATGTTCCCTAGTCCCAGAATAGACAAATCTGTCACTCCATCTCAATGGCCAACCCATCAAAATGCAGATGGCAGAATTTCACTATCGCGTTGACGATGAGAATCCAGTCAATATTTTGAGGATGGTGACTGGTGACTAGTCGACAAGTACATCAAGACGATGGCACACAAACACACACACACACACACACACACACACACACACACACACACACACACACACACACACAAATAAACAGAAGAAATACCACATGAAAATATTGTGGGCCATCAAAAACGTTTGAAAACCGTACGTCAAGGGATACTGCAATTATACATTTTTCCTTTCAATACACCCCCACTCCTCCACACCCACGCGATTAAGATAAACAAAGAAACCAATAAACATCAAAGCATTCAATGACAGAATGCAATTTACGAGAGTGCAACAAATATATTCGGTTTCTGACTGAAACACTTTAAAAATGTACAATATTACTATTACTATTACTATTACTACTACTATTATTTAAAGTGCGCTTTTCCCACAAGGCCCAAAGCGCTTACCATCAATTCAAAACATGTACGACAGTATGTGTAATTGGATAAACAGCTACGAACTAGTTGCTATTAAAAAAATGTGTTTTCAAGGCTTATTTGAAAACACTGACTGATGGAGACTGTGTGTTTGTGATTGTGATAGGTTTATGAACAGAAAACGTAACCTCGAGGAACTTAGAGAAATAAGGCCTGTACGCTATCGTAAGGTATGTATAAATTTTACACACGCATCTGGATCCACACATTTCAAACCTTCTATTGCCTGGGACATAGATAGTCTCTTTAATACATATTTTTTTTAAAGAGAAATGTACCCTTTTGTACTCTTTACGAGATCTAATGATTTGCATTTTTGTGGAGGTGAATGTGTACTTGATCTTTCCCGGATTCGCCTTTTTTTTTCTTTGTGTACAATCGAATTCTCTTGAATAGTTTTTGTATTTGTTTTTGCATGGTTTGCAGTTGTTTTTCCTCGTTCTTTACATGTCTGCAAATTCCGAGTAAGCTGAAAGAGTAATCCTATTAAATACTGAACAAATACATACATGAATAAATAAAGATTATAGTCTTTCAACCACGTTGAAAGTGAAGAGGTAGGGCTGCTACATGAAGAAACGTCCAATTCGAAATTGCACGCTAAAGCTTTTATAATTATCATTTGAATTTGCTGCAAAGGTTTGCGCCATGGTACAGTAACTTGGAAGACTTTCGGCCTCTACATCGGCTTGATGTTTCCCTTTAAATTCTGACAGACATGTTGTCGCCAATAAGATCCGACTTTTTTTACGGCTGCACCCTCTTTCGAGAACAAACCGTGGCTGTTTACATCCACTTAAAGCTGCAGAAGTTTAAATTGAATAGTCGGCGAAAGGTCAGAAATGCAAACTCGCTCCGGGGCACACCTAAGACAAACCCTTCTTCTTCCGTCCTTTTCATATGGAAGGAAGTAAAAAGGTCGAAATTTTGGACAGAAAGCAAGGACCAAGCCTTCCGAGAACCCTTCTTCTGACTACTGACTGTCCGAGTAAGTTTATCTAAGGCTGTCATCTTCCAACACTTTGCAGTTGAACAGCCAACGGCTAGCGGACGAAAGACGTCACAAAGCCAATTATGCGCACAAACATTCAGAGAGAAAAAAAAAATCACTGTGAAGCACTATAAAAAAAACAAAAAACTTTAGACATCGTAGCAAGTGGCGCCACTGTTCAGATCTAAAAAAAAAAAATGAATAAAGCGTAGTCTACTATGATTTGTATTAGTTAGAAACGCAATTGAACAAGAATGAAATATTATGCATGTGCTACAAGGCAAATCAAATTGAATATGGATAACCTATTCATTATAAATGTCCCTACCTATTGAAAAAAATGATATGCGATACCACATTTTGCTTTGGCTTGTACGTATACGAATTTTGCTGGACTTTTTTTTTTTAATCCTGTGCACATTATCAAATACAGGAACGTTTATCTTGTTTCACATAGAAACTGCATAATGGACTGTACTCGGAAAATATTTTGAGTTCGGCTCTCAAGAACTGCAAAGATATCCCGAAAATGAAGGAATCTAATTACTGGTAAATGACAGCTGCAGATATGTCTAAATCTAGACCCATGAAGTTCATGGCATGAACACTAGAAACATCTTAATCATGACGTACTTCAATAAAACTGAAACCAAGTTCATGCTGTATTCACCAACACTTTATTTCGGCACACAAATTTTCGAGCGATTGGCTCTTTCTCAAGTGTTGATACTGAGTTCAGTTTTATCATTGATGATTCTGATTACATAATACATGTATATATATATATATATATATATATATATATATATATATATATATACATATATATGTGTGTATAATACACATACATAAATAGGTTATAAATATGGTTATACAATACTCCAACAAAACTAAAACAAGTGTATATAAGGCCGACGTAAAATATGGTATGGGATTCTTTTTATCTATATAAACATATGAATGATTACATAATATCAAATGAGCACTGTGCAGGAATAATGTTCTGGTGGTCTACATTGTGCATGTTGCAAAGGAAGAAACGTATCATGCACATAGTAATACGACTCCCGATCAACCCCCGACGACAGCCTGCGGTTCATGACAATTTAATATATTAATATGCCGTGCACTTGAAATGCATCCTTAGGGCTTCGTCTCCGCGAAACGTGATCTGGCGTCCGCGGTTAGGGGACAATAGATGAGATTTCTCACTTGGTTTGTCTAAATAAGATTGATTCATTCCAATAAAACATTTAAGGTAGAAGCTTAGATGTTGTTTTCATTTTCTTATATTCGATTCATTGACCGTTGACCTATCAAGCTCGCATGATATTATTCACTATGCGATGTAAACTGTAAAGTTGGTTTTTATTGAAAGCTGTAGCTTCGCGTGTTGTATAAGATGGGAATTAATGGGATTGTAAAAGACAAAGTCTTCTGTTTCATTCAATGAAAAGATTGAATAGTGTAGTTTAATAGTTCGTTTTGTTTCGTATTCCCCTATTCAGGTTACACAATCATGTGCCATATAGTTCCTTTCGTAAAGTATTGCTCTCATAAGTTAATGTCACCATGAAGCGCTATATTCATATACACACAGATTTCTCTCCAATTAACTACTACTTGTTTTGTTTTTACTAAGATACAAAATGTTCCGCATTAAAGCATAGGAACTAAAACCATCTCAATGATGGAAAAAAAAGTAATGAAATTGCATCATCGAAATGGAAATTTCCGTATTCATAATATAACGTGTACGCTGCTCCTCTGAAAACGGACATCGATTGAAAACGCAGCTACTGGCTATATCATAGAAAACCTGTGATGTTACTCGGGTGAAAACAATCTCGTGCCAACCCCTGAAATATAGAGAAAGAGAATTAGAGAATAAAAGCGCAGACTAGCTACCTAAAAGCACGGAGAGAGAGAGAGTACTGTAAGTGGTGAGGAGAGAAACACGGTGAACTGCCGGGGGAGTGTTTGTGCAGGTGTATACCCGCCGCGAATACCGTGTAGTCCAGTCTCGCTGTCCATAGAGTCATCAATAATTCTAATTAGTGAGGTTTTTCGTAGGCGGAATTTTCCCCAGCCTGCATATATGAGCATATCAACGGATTTAAATCCCACTGTGGGCCAACCTCTTCACTCTTAGCAAAACAAATGTAACAGATTGTCCCTTATACCTATAACTGCGTGAGAAGTTCAAGCATGTTTGTGCGGATGGAATGGGTGTGTGAGTATACGTGAGGGAGAGATGCTTTGTCTGGGTATGATTGCGTTTTCAAGAGTTATAACTTTCGTTGACTGCGTGGGTTGAATGTTGCAATCCACACACGAAGCAGCTATCCCATATACGTATCCCCATGATTTTAACTAATGACTTCATATTACATGACGTGGGCAAGTGACGGGTTTGAACATGCAGATGAAACATATTTCGTCGAAGATATACAGCAACAGAACCCAAAGTAGTGGAAAAGGAACGGAAAAGAAAACGGGAAAAGGAGGAAAGAGATAAAATTTCAAGGCAAATTCCTTCTCCGAGTAGAACTGTTAATTAAAATCAATCAAATTGATCAAATCTCGCGGGGTATCCCCCGACACACATACGCACACACACATACATACATACATACGAAGGAGCTTTGGCATTTTTACTTGTGAAAGTCAACCTCTGGAGCATACTTTTGGGGAATGTCCAGCTTATTTCTTTTTAAGTGACAAACATCATTAATTGTTACGACGGCTTATTCAAAGTGGTATTTCGGCGTATGCGTCTTTCACTGTGTACCAGGTTTGTGGTGGTGGAACGAGCGGGGGGGGGGGGGGTCAGGGTATCTCCTTTCTACACGAGCTATATAGGGAGCATTCACATTTTCAGAATTGGATATAAACGATCTAGTACACATTTTTTTTTTTTTGTGGAATCCTAAGAAACTTTTGTTTCATCAAAAACTAAGAAGCAGAAATATCGAGGGAAAATATGAACGGCTAAATCGTGGTATGCGAAAAAAAATGTAATCAACAAACACAGGGAATACACACACAAAAGTAAAGTCTTTCTTTTTTCAGTGACTTTCTCAGTTACTGATCAAATTAGTTGAACATCTCATATTCGTATGTATGTATAATGTATATAAATAGAAATGTGTATAACAAAGCATTGTTGTAGTTAGTCTCTACACTTGCGTTATTGCAAAGCATAAAATCAGGGAGCCGGTGCTTTTCCAATCACAGATGCATGACGGACCAAGTGCCAACGTCCGTTGCATGAACTGAACTCGTCTCATTGTCGAACGATACTCTGCGGAGATCGATAATTTAGCAAGTATCTCATCTACGGCTGTCTGCTCCCAGTGTATACAGGAAGTAATAAACATGGGGAAGGTTTCCGTCGTCAACATTATAATCGATCCTAATCAGTCAAGTGAAATATCTGATTACATGGAGCCGTTTTAATCTGTAAAGGGAATTGCGAATCAACCATATAGAGCATTCATAAGGGTTACTTGCAGCTTTAACAGTAAATAATGATTATAAACTTCATGAGAGAGAATGGATTTCTTTCATGCAAAAATGCAAGACATCTTTGTAAGGCGTAATTCTGATTCATGTTAAGCAAAAGAAAATCGATATGTCTCAGTTTGATTGTGATCACATTTTGATTGATGCTTTCTGTCAGAAGGAAATGCAATTTTTGTAATTTGATTAAAACGATGTTGGTCAGCAATATGTTCAAAAGTAAATTAACAACACTTACACAATTACCACTCGTATTAAAGACGATACCTAGCAGGGTAAAACACTCTTTATGCAATTAACCAGAAACCTACTCCGCTGAGGCATCTTCTTTTTTTTTTTCTCTCTCTCTCTCTTTGCCACAGAGGGAAGAACAATTAAAGGAGACTTCCAGATGATTATCAGACTTTTACATTTGAACAATTATAACTTAGTTATACCGAGTACAGAGTTTCAGAATTTATAGTGATTGGGTTGAGGAATAAGAATGTTTTCAAAATTTACAACAAATTGCAATGAACAAGGATGATGACATGGCAGCCTCACCATAAGAAGGCATGAGTTGGGGCTCAAGGAAGCAGAACGAAAGAAGATGGATGCATACATTCTACACAAGGTGAACTTGTTAAGCAAGTGGTACGGTAATGGAATTACACATTTCTGAAATAGGTGAGGCTCCAATGTAATCAACACTGTTCAGTGTAATTTGTTTAAGATTTTTCAGAGTATTGTTTCCCTGCTCGAGGACCACAATAGATTCCACAAGACCGCGTTTAGTCTATACATGGAGCTGTCGATTTATGTACTACATGATGTGAAATCATGAAAATCGTCTGGAATGTCCCTTTAACCTGAGTAATTCTCCATCTGCATCTTCCGGCATAGTGTCCTTAAATTTATTGCATTCTTACTTGAAGATACATAATGACGTTCGATACTTGTCGTACAACAATAGATATACGAATTCAAAATAAGTAATGTTAACTTGGTACAACATTGTTCAATAATACGTTTTTCAATTACAATCTGAGCTTGTGCAGATTACGGTGATTGCAAACCTTCTCTTGAAATTGACTTGTAACTGGGGAACCAAAAAAGTGAATAGGTCTTCATGAATATTACCATAGAAAAAAGAAAATGTTATAAATATCCATGTTTAAACCAGGTGTATTTTGTTATGTACTGGTGAATGTGTAATCTTTTCAACGACATTAACAAAGGACTTTCATGCAACACTAACGTGTAAATAACCATTTTCTGCTCAGCTGTTCTCAACTGCTTTTTTTTCGAAAAGCTCATTCCATGTTTTGTAAAGTCTGTGGTTCCAGGGGTCATTGCACACTACTGCTTACTCTAAACTGGCCTATAGGGCCCAAAATAATTGTAATAAAGGCAACCTTATAATCGTGATAATGATTTTTTTTTCTCAGAACACCTGATACATGAAGATGAAAACGTATTTGGAATAAATGCATCAGCTGCGCAATTTGAGCTGCAATATTACAGCGCCCAATGTGACTCGAATGCAGACGTGTCAAAATGAATGAACTATTGCAAACCACAGAACTACTTTAAGATATATATATATATATATATATATATATATATATATATATATATATATATATCTTACATGGACAGAGAATATGTAATATTACACGTTTATCCAATGCTGCACACTGGCACTGACCCGACGGTCCAGACTAGTAAAAATCACTGTCTGACCAATAACTTTTCGGGTATGGAACAGTACAAAAATGAAAAACTGGGTACCTACTTGTCTGACAGGGACAGCTTGGACCGGAAAGAAAAAATGGGTTATTGATCAAAACATGTGGGGGATGAAAACCTATATGGCATTAAATGCTCCATAATTCTTTATTTTCGCATGTTTTAAGGAGGACATAGAGGATGGAGCGTTTACATACATAGAAAATACGAAGAATATACATATATCCCTGTGCCTTTTCATTTATCTAAACGTGTGTCATTTTACTTAAAAGATTAATGTCACCTGTCCTTGCCTTTCCACCTCACTTTATATACCAGTGTATAATCTCCTCATTCTTTATTCGATGATCACCTCCCTACCTCCCCCTGTATAACTCTCAAAACTCATGTTGGGGGATCAGCCCGTGCGAATGAATGCGCGTGGCGGCAGGGCGAGCGCCCAATCGATAAAGCCATTCCCTTTGGCGGAAAGGGGAGTCTTTTGGGCACAACTCTTCGACGGCTCCGAGCCACAAGACGCTGTAATCGTAGCCACTACAAACATTGCCAGGGTCATGCGGAAGATCGGGTTAAACAAGGGAATGATTACCGCCAGAGTCGGTCTGTAATCGACTAGAACGTGGCGTCCTTCCCTTCGCCCCCAAGCGTTGTTTCTTAACGCTATGAAAATGGACGATTTCATTCGATTATAGTCTCTTTTCTTGTTGGTTCACAACTTTTTTCCCCTCTTTGGCTTCCGTCCCATGTCCGAAGAATAAAGAAAGAATACAAAGGAAATTTGCCGAAAACTTTATGGGAGTGAAATTGACTGTAATAAAAGTAATACAACTTCCGTGACTCTGTTAGCGTTAATCTCAACAAATATTGATAGTTTCAGAGTCGTCAAAGTAATTACTTTGTTTTTATTCTCTATTATCAAATGTTACATAATCTCATACTCGCTTCAAGATATAAAGTTATTAGTTTCAAGCGTCTTGAGTTGTCCTTTCGGATGTTTTATTTTCCACCTATAGCTGATATTGTATGATGAGCGCAATTTAAATTTAAAGAAGATTGATACTGAACATCACTTGTGTGCAAGCTTGTAATATCTGGCCATTACTGATGCTATACCTCGGACTATACTGAAAGGTCCTTCCTTTTTTTTTCACGGAGCTTTATTCCCTTCAGTATTTCCATGCTCACTTTCATTTCAAACCCATATTCTCCTTCCTTTCTTCGTCCTTATATAACTTTTTTTTAAAACCTAAATGAAAACCTACCATCCAATTATTGAGTGAGTGCACAGTATGATCCATGGAGGTAGGCCTGGATTTGGATGTGGACACGTCACCGTTAAAAGTATTTTCAATTACCTCCTTTGTATTGCAAGAAAAAGATGAACACTTATCTTTTTGTTACGTAGGTCTACAGTTCTGCAGTTAGTAAGATGTTGGTAAAGACACGTACAAGTGCACCCTCGCAGCAATTTCTCCTGTCTGAGTTTACCAGGGCTATTTCACACTTTGCTATCACCCAGTTCATAGTTAGCGCTTGTCTGCAATGGCCTCTAGGAGCCAGAGACTTTACAAAATATAGAATAATCTTTCAGGAAACGCAGTTGAAATAGCCATGCAGAAAGCTGTAATTATGTATTTAAGTGCTGGATGGTTGTCTCTTGCTAATGTGGTGGAAAGGAATGGGTGCTGTTCGTTATTACGAAGGTTCGTTATTCCAAAGGTTCGTTCATCCGAAACATACAAATTCCCTATACCTAGAGGTTCGCTAATCCGAACATTTGTGGCGTTATTCCGAAGGTTCGTTATTCCGAAGATTCGTTAATCCGAAAATGAAATTCGGAATAACGAGCCTTCGGAATAACGAATCTTCGAACTAAAGAGCCTTCGGAATAACGAACCTTCGGAATAACGAGCTGTAACCGAAAGGAATAAACATTAAGCTGAATATTCGCATAAATCACGCACCTGAGAGATACGAGAATATTGATATTGCATCTTCCATGAAGACCTATACAGTTTTTGAATATCTCAGCTACAAGTCAATTTTAAAAGGTCCGCCGTGACCTTTATCTGCACACGCTCAGAATGTGACTTTGAACTTGCCTATTAACATGCTCCGACATTTACTGTCCGAGACAACCTATTTTAGCGAAGCGGCGAGGGAATACAACTATGGAAAATTGATCCCGATCTTGACGGAACAACTACTGGTAGAGGTGCGAGCCTTTACCTCAAGGGCATGTCAGAAATCAAAGCATGATACCCGGCGGCATCGTGGATATTAGATAATGTTCGTGGATGGCAGCAGCCTTCTACCCCGCAGATATCATAGTACGATCATTCTTATTTCCTTCTTTACATGGCTAATGTCATTTTGACACCGCCCGATAACTCTCAAAGCATCAGTTACCGTGAAACACCCTCTGGAAAAGAGCGGTGTCGTTCTCGGGTCGGCCCGCCGAAGATTGAATGATCAAACTCTGGCTGCTGTTACGACCCGCCGTGCTCCCCTTTTCTTGATGTTACTACAACCAATTAGATGTCGTCCAACACATTCTGGCTTCCCTCTGCCGAAAGCAGTGTGACTGTCTGCTATTCATCCTGGGTTCTTTTTTTCTTCACCCTTTTTACCGCCATTTTGCTTCACAAGAGAGGAAGATCGCTTCGTGCTCGGGCCAACGCAGAAAGATCACGTTGCTGGAAATGGGATTCGACGAGTACGCTATTTAAGGTGTGAGCAAACTCTTGTGTGCCCATGCAAGAACTAACCCTGTACATTGGGCACGTGAGTGCGTCATCAGGTGTGCGAAAATGAGAACGAAGGTGCGAAAAAAACGGTCAGCCGTTTGCAGCTCTGACAGAGGATTCAGCGGTAAAAAATTTAAAGTTAAAAAAGCCACTCCGTGTCCAAGTTAACTCTAAGATTATGGTTTAAAATCAAACAAGGAGAAGAGTGAAAGTTTCACTAAAGTGGAACAGCTGATTTAAAAGCAATTGAATTTTTAACATTCTTCTGGTTTTCTCAAGGTATTAATATTGGTCGAAAACACGCCACGCAGTTTAAAAGTTTATAATGTGCTGACGTCACAGGTCACCCCTCACTCTTAGCACAGAAAGAGAAAAGGGGGAAAATATCGTCTTTTGCAGAGTTTCTGATGCTTAAAGAGTTATTTATGGTGTGCGTGAAAGTTGGATGTAGTTACTGAATCATAGAAACGGAGGCTGACTACTTTTGTTTGTCTGTTTGTTGTTGTTGTTTTTTCGCTAAGAGCAAAAAGGGAGGCATACATCATCCAGGGGCGTGGCGTTGCCATGGTTATCACTACAGACTCCCAAGGCGGGATTCGGAAGAGTTGCATCGTTCATGAAGAGCCTAAAGAGTGCCATTGTAAGGCATGGATTGAGAAAGGATAATAGAGAAGCAATAATTAACGGCCACAACCATTCGGCACTGGAATTGCCGTGCATTTACGTGTGCATTCATGGCGACACCCACTGTCCAGAATCTTTTGTCTGTTGAAGTCTGCGCTCTACATCCTAAATAGTTATAACGTTCATATCATCATAAGAAAATACGCTCTACCAAGAGCACCTGGCAGTGACTAAGCTAGCAATTGCGTGAAAGCGCTACACAAATTCTTGTTTGTGTGTGTGTGTGTGTGTGTGTGTGTGTGTGTGTGTGTGTGTGTGTGTGTGTGTGTGTGTGTGTGTGTGTGTATAAAGATATTTTTTCTTATTGTCATTAACTTAATGCGCAAGTTAAACATTCACAGACAGCATTTTTCCCTTTTGCGCAGTGATATGATACAATATTAGTTTTCTCTTCTAATATGTTTTGTTCTGTTTGTTTGTTTGTTTTTGCAATACAATACTGCTTCTGCATGAGGATGCCTGCAGAGAAATAAAGATATTCTATGTATGATGTCACAAGGTCCACCAACTGGCCTTTTGTCTACCAGATGGTACTATAACATCGAAATAGATATTTCTCCCAAAGCAAATATTCGCAAGTCAACAACGTAGAAATTATTCCTTTATAGACTTAAATCATTACTGTTTTGAGCATGAATGTTTGATGAGCAAAATTTGGCATTGAAACATGCAGCACATCAGAAGATAGAGATGGGGGCCCCAAGGTCAAATAGAGCATAGCGATATCATTTGATGTTAGCACAGTCCGACTATGATTATTCATGAACAGCAGGCATGCAAAAATATATATAGCTGGCGCCAACGGAATTGCGCGGGGGGGGGGGGGGGGTCGCAATCCTTAATTGCATGTTTTACGATTACCCTAAACTCAAAGTCACATTGTCCGTCGTTCAATTGACTTACACTCAACACGATTCATTCAATCGTAGATCAAATGGCCGTTTTCCCTGCCCATAGGCTGAGTCTGAATATTATGAGCTAGTTGTGCCATTAAAACAATAGCTGTAATATACAAATGATACGATAAGTGGTGTTTTCACGTTAAATGGTTCCGATCATCCCAGCATGTTACGCGGGTATTTCAATTTCAATTCAATCATAGTTTATTTCCAATCATCGGAAATCAAGAAACATAGTACAAAGTATACATGTGATGAAATAATATTGTTCAAACGTTTGCAAAAGGTTCATGTAATATATATACGAGACAAATTATAGAACAACATGTAACATATACAATATTTAGGAAAAACACTGTATAAATACTTCGTGGGCGAGCGGAAAATAAATTCGATTATGGAAAATAGTGATCCACTAAAAAGCAAAGCTTGTCGGACGTGGATCGCTAGATAAATAATGAGTAAATGATATACTATTTATTTTCTCCTATTTTGTGTGTCTGTTTCTGGTAAATACCTTCTTCAATACCAATTCATTATGTTACGATATTTGACGAGTCTACATAAGTTTCAATTCTTTCAGACTTTATTGATGATAATTATCTGTCTCTACCTTGCCTTAAGTTCATTGGTCGAGGCCATAGCAATGAAAGTTGGGAAACGGAGTAGACACTTCAGACATTTTTGACAGTTTATTGCCAGAGTTTCTAGTTGGGGGAAGTGTCGTATCCTTGGGTATTGACTGTGAATCAACAGGCGGTAGAGCTAGACACATTGTAGATTATCTGGAAGACATGACAGGTCAACAATCCTGACAACGTGTGAATTATAGCCGGATTTCAGCATATTCAGAGCTCGATTCGGATTATCAGAAATGATTGTATTCTGGCAAGCAACCCGCAAAGCCTTTGCAACCCCCGGGCGTATGTATCCAAAAATTATATGCGGGCACTTCGGGAGTCATTAATTCATGACGTTTTCCAAAATATGAGAGTGTTAATGTTATTATCTTTTTAATCCCGTATAAAGAGTGTCGTCTTCAATGTTGGATTCGTGATTTAAGAGTTGCCAATCAGAGAGTAACTTAAGAGAGACGTCAGAAGCAGTTTTCCCCTCCCCTCCTGGGAGCCAAACTCAAGTCCCTTAATAGCATGCATGTTCCCTGAGTGATTGCATCCAGAGTGTTTATTTGATGTCATCTTGGATACAGACATATCAACATGACTGAAAAATGAGGAGCTAAGGATGAGGGTGAACATAGGGAGGCAAAAAAAGGGCGGAAGTCTGCGAGAGTGAACAAAAATAGACAGAAAAGATCTGACCGATTCCCCATATAACTCGGCGATGGGCACAAGCGTCTGCTACGTATGCACCTCGTATTCCGCTAGTGGAGACAAGATAGGAATATGTGATGAGGATGACGTCGCTGATTGGGAGGGGAAAAGGGGGAGATAAGGAGAGAACGAGGTGGGAGATGGAGAAATAAAAACAGGGGGCGTTAGTCTAGAGGAGAACGATGACAGAAAAAGGCAAAGGAGGAGAGACAAAAGAAGTTATAGAAAGACAGAGGAGGAGGGAAGATCGACAGGAAACAGAGGTAGAGATACAAGGGACACAGATGGGAGCTGGATATGAGAGAGGAAAACTTGGAGAAGATAGATAGATAGGTAGATAGATAGATAGATTGATAGAAAGATAGGTTGATAGATGCATACATATATACGTAAATAAATAGGTAGACAGATAGATAGATATATAGACAGTTAGAAAAATAGATAGAAAGTTAGATAAATAGATAGACAAGTGTATAGATAGATGGATAGAAAGATGAATAAATAAATACATAAATAGATAGATAGATAGATAGATAGATAGATAGATAGATAGATAGATAGAGTGGGGGAGGGAGAGATGAGATAGAGAGAAAGAGAGGGAGAGAAAAAAAGTGAGAGGGAAGGTACTAGAACAATCTGTCAATCAGGGAAAAAAAAGCACCTCAACGGACGATGATTATGTCTTGTCAAACTCCTAACTCCATGGATGGATAGATAGATAGGAATATAGATATATAAATAGATAGATAGATTTATAGATAATAACATATATTTAGATAGAAAGATACATAGATAAATAGATAGATAGATAGATAAAGAGATGGATTGATGGATAGATAGATATTTATATAGAAAGAAACAAAGAAAGATAAATGGATGGATAGATAGACAGATAGATAGATGGATGGATGGATGGCTGGATTGGCAGATAGACAGATAAATAGATAGCTGATAGAGATGATAATGACGTACTACTTAATGATTATATCTGCTTAATCAATTCAGCAATAAATATGTTAAGAAGGCATACAACTTTCGTTTTATTCACTACTGTTCACAGCTAGGTTAAAATCTTAGTAGCTGCTGAAGTTGTCGATCATAATTAGGAACAGTTGAAACGCTACACTGATTTCTTTCGATTCACGGTATAAGACGACATAAGTGTTGGCATAAGTCAGAGAGAGCATGAAAGCGTGAGAGAGATAAAGATGAAGAGATAGATAGATAAAGAGAGATAGAGAAGGGCAGGACGAGTGTTGAAAGAACGAAAGGGACAGGTCTTTAGCACGTCTTTACCCTGCCCCATTAAGCACACGACGAGAATGATCTCGAATATCTTCGACTTGTAAATGGAGGTGACACGAACAAGTTCAGGTTGAAGGGTAAATATCAAGAGTTCGTGGTCATTTCTCAAAAAAGGGGGGTCAGGAAAGAAAAAGAAAGTCGAAAAATGTGTGTGTTTGTGTGTGTGTGTGTGTGTGTGTGTGTGTGTGTGTGTGTGTGTGTGTGTGTGTGTGTGTGTGTACGTTTGTCTGTTTGTTAGTGCCTTTGTGAATATCTGCCCACGCACGTGAGCTCTCTCATGCGTGCGTGTGTGATTGACATTGGCAAGCGTAGGAGAGAGAGAAAAAAATTGAATGTATGTATGTGTGTGTGTGTGGGTGTGTGTGGGTGTGGATGTGTGGGTGTGTGGTTGTGCGTGTGTGAACTTGCGTGTCAGAGAGAGAGAGGGGGGGGGGGAGTTCAAAGAGTGAAGTTCAAGGAGCCAAAGGTTTTGACAATTAAAGTAAGAAGCGATAAAATGATATGGAAAGAAAGAAAAGAAGAACGAAGGTAAAAAGAGAAAGAATGACAGCCAGATGAAAGTGCGAGACCATGTCTGGCCTCGATTCCATTTTGTTAAGGATATTTGCAGATAATTAGACTTGTAGATTGTCGGTGGAAGAAAGCAAGAGCGGGTCGCGATCGTTTTATAATCGAACCAGACTGACGGCTGCTTCATGCACGTCGCACGAACGTGCCTTCTGAACAAAACCTAGAAACTCGTCGTCTGCTCTCCAAACAAGACGAGGATGTCAAGCCTTTGAAGATGCGTTTTCTTGTAGCCTTTAAATAAGACGCTCTTATTATTCCGCTTCAGGGGGCCATATGGCGAGAATCTCAAAACGTAGAGTATTACGTGCCCACGCAATGTGTGCCATCACCAGTGAGGTCATTCGAAATTTTTACCACATTGGTTACTTGTAAAGAGCCACAATTTGATTAGTTTGCATATTTGGCTGATTATTGTGATAGGAGTTCATTCATTTTTAAGATTTCATTTCCTTTCTTTCATTTCCTCCTTCTCCCCTTTCATAAACACTGAGCAAGATCAGTCAACAAACAAACGTTTTATCCTTAGCATAGGTAATATCAAAATCAATTCACGACCACGTAGTGCAGAGTAGCAAGGAGGCCAACC
Source organism: Diadema antillarum (assembly GCF_040938485.1). Lineage (NCBI taxonomy): Eukaryota > Metazoa > Echinodermata > Echinoidea > Diadematoida > Diadematidae > Diadema > Diadema antillarum. The sequence continues at coordinate 2,868,052 of NW_027270916.1, forward strand.
AAGCCAGATCCTTTGCTTTTTACATCAGTTTATGCATTTAGTCTTGATTTAAGTGTTTTAATTGCAGACGGTTTCAGTCGAGGGATCGTTGGGAGTTTGCAAGTCTTCAGCAGACCGCGAGAAGACAAACCCAAGGGGATTAATGCCGAGGCGAGGTTCCACAACTGCCCACAACTGAACTCGTTCACCTGCTTTCGACACCACCAATGCAATGCTCCATTTAAGAGGCACCCTGAAAGCCTTGCCATAGAAAGGCGTATAGTCAATTTCCTCGAGGATGTTTGAAGGGGACGAGCTTAGCCGCCAAGTCTTTCCTGCTCTCAACCTCGGCTTGCCTTATTCCCTTATTCATGAAGCAACATGTAGGTCTATATCGATGGTGGAAAACATAATAATCCTTGATTGTAACTGGCAACATAGATATTTCCAGTGTGATTGATGGACAAGCAGAACAAATAGAAACTTCCCACGGGACAGGCTCCTGACAGAACAGCTTCCCGCGGTGGAGCGGTTAAATGTCGTCTGCAACATTTTCGCGCCTTCGAGTTACAACATTCATACCCCACCCTTCGGAGATGACGTCAGGCCAATGTCAGAAGGGAGCTTTATTTTTTTTTCTCTCTCTCTCTGTCTCGAACTCAACCTCCTTTTCTTTCAGCACACCAATGAAGAAGTGAATGATTTCGATAGTAGACAGATAAAGTGAATAAACATGTTTCATCAAAAATTCAAATATATTTTTGTTGGAATACCATGCAGGGCGATGTTCAACATTCCAGACAGAACAGATCAAACACAAACCAACAAACCAACAAACAAAGAAACAAACAAGTGGTATGCAACATTAATGCAACAAATTGTAGAAAAAGAAACCCTTAGCAGAAGAATAGCTCATTTGTTGAACTAATGTTCAATCAAACATTTTCTCCATGATTGACACAGGTAATTGAAAACAATGTCGTTCATTTAAAAGATTTTAAGCAATCAAACTTGCTTTGATGTTGCCGCTTAATTAAGAGAGGAGTTTTGAGATAGAGTGATGTTAGGGAGAGTTTGAACTGGCCCGAAAGAGCAAGTATATAGTCGTTATAGACAAGTGGTAGCTGAGACAGGTCCAAAAGGATCAAACTTCTCCCTCTCCCTTCGAAATGCTTGTTTCCCTGTTTTTTGCAAGGTGTCCGTAGCCAAGGTAACAGTACACATCATTATGTGGCATCTCAAAGTCATCTTTCGTGTTCAAGACCTGGTAGCGTAAGGATACCATAGAGTGGGAAGGCTAGCCTGGCTCGGATATATTCGAGAATCCCCGTAACGTATTGTGTACAGCTTTATAACTGATCTCTATGTCTGTACACACACAGCCGAAGATTATCGACTGGGGTCGACTGTTACCGAAGAGCGTACGCTTCGATGCACACAATTTGCTGACGAGCGCTATTCGTAGTTTCCGAATGTACCCCTGTGGGCACCAAAATGTTGATCGATTCAATCGGGCTACCCATGAATCCCCACGTTACTGGGTTTTTTTTTGACAGGAAACTTTGCCGGACTGTTCAAGTTAATTTCGGTAAAATGAATATACGTCCAGACTAACAGAGCGACGAAGCGATTCATTAAATTTACACGCGCGCGCATACACACACACAGAGACACCATCACCACCACCACCACCGTTTTTCACCAAATGTGTGATATCGGTTGCAGTCACATTCTGCAGCAAACTCCTTCAGGTACATACGACAATTCATAGTCTGAGCTCTTCATCAGTGTACCAACCAGTAAACGAGCAATAACAAGATTTTCTTTTGTGTCATATTTTTTTTTCACAACACATATTCAAGCACTGACGTCACTATCAAGAACATCTGCATGGAGGGTTTAAAAAAAACACACCACCTTTTATTAGTTTAAGAGTTGTCGGGCACACTACATACTTGCTGTTCTGCGATATCTTGGTTGATTTTTTTTTCCTTGTTATGTTTTTTTTTCCTACTGCATCAAAGCTAAAGGAAAGGGGGAAGAAAAGGTGCTAGTGTCACATTGAGGAATAAGACTGCGACGCGAATACGGGAAAGGCGCGCCTATTTTTCGACTCTCGTAGTCATGCCGGCATTTTGAAGACCGCTGGCGCTGCAGGTGCTTAAAACACGAGCCCCCAGAGACGGGTTCTTTGGCTGGCAAGAGCACGTGACGAGCTGAATTGACAGCCGACAGAGAGGGACGGGGGGGGGGGGGGAGGGGTGGGCAGGAATCAAAGCTGTTGTTCAAACAGCGAAAAGAAATTCACGAAGAGACGACACAGTGGAGATACGTGCCGTGAAGAAGATCTCTGAGGTACGATTCTTCTGGGGGAATGAAAATTAATTCAAACATTCGTTCATGCCAGATACTTAGTGCAAACGTTACAGTGCGGACAAAGCTATAGTGACTTTTGATTTTTTTTTTCTTTTAAAGTGCACAGAGATTTTCAAGTTTCCAATTTCTTGCCAGTATGCAATTGCGTTGTCAGATGATCAACTTATAAGATTTTTATCTGCAATACTGAATCACAAGTTCGCTCATAGAAGTTTTAAAATAACCGAATACGAATAGTTCTTTAGCAAATAAAAGTAGAACTCTTTCCACTGAATATTACCTGGCTAGATTTCCAGGTTTATTCTGTATCATGTTACTTGTCAGTCGTGACTGGAAAGACTTGGAAAGCAATGTTCAACAGTGGTATGTTAAACCGGTATGATAAATGTTGTTCTTCAATAATTGCGTTGAAATCTCATGGAAAATTTGGCAATATATGAGCGGAGGGTTCCAAACGTCAATCTATCTATGTAATCATAGATGATGAAGTGATTAGATAAGAATGTGATCAAAAAGTAAAAAAATAGGATTTGCACACGAATACAGGTTTTGAATAAAAAGAAGCCGACGAATAACTCAAACAACGATGTCGGTAGGCGCAATTCTTCGTGATTTACTTCTAATATCATGAAGACGCTATACATTCGTATTTTGAAATAACCTTTCTTCTTTTTACTCCGTGCTAGTCTTTCTGTAATCCCAAATTCTAACATTATGGACATTAATCTCCCCTTCTCTTTTTTGTTAGACACAACAAATGTTTGGAAAAAGAAGTTCATCCACTATTGTCATCCAGAACCATTATTTTGCTCATGTGTTGGACTGTTTCTGCCCGCATTGATCTACCAAATAAACTTTGTGTACAGCAAATATGTAAAATGTATTGTAGTAATGGATACCGATGTAGCTGCTTCTTGCCTTGTCGAGGTCTTTTATGAAACAAGATGTATTTCTATAAAATTATGTTAACTGGAATACACTACTTTTTTGTCGTTATCAATATCTATGCGTATCATTTGGAAATGAAAATAAAAACCCAATGGTGTAAAGAGTGGCTAGTTTGATTTTTCGCAAAACATGGAATACAATATTCACCAAGGGAAAACATTGAAAATGCAGTTGATCCTTAAACTTTAAGGACGCGGGATAAAGACCTCCTGGTAAAGATGTTACTACTTCTCTCGAAAATAAATGGGAGCTAAACAAGCAAACAATGAAAGGGTATTTCGCATTTCATTTGGAGAACCTCCGGATGAGGAATTGGTCAGCCTTAGAGAAAGGCCGATATGTAAGACACAGAGAATCTTGCGGAAGAAATAATTATAAGCAAAACCTACGATCTGTTGTCGCTATTTATACACACAATGATGTATTGCCCATAGGAGACAGGATATGTAGCCGCTACAGGCAGGTGGCCGCTTAGTCAAGGTTGATTGTATAACATTTTCATTTGTTTGTCGTAGAGCGTCTTCATTTCCCGCCCCTGGCTAAATCTTGTCCTACGGGAAGAAAGGAAATTCGCTTTTAAAAAGATTGGCGGAGGGATTTGAATAACACGCCGTCTTTAATGGTCGGATGATGAATTTGCAAGTCGTCGCCAGGATAGTTCATCGCAAGATAGGTCGAAAAGGACAGGTGGTTCATAGATTTATACAATCACTTGAAAGAAACCTAAACATCAATGTGCAGTAAGATTTTTAAAAAATGTATACGATATATTATATAGGCCCCTATACACTTGAGTGCGTGTGTATATAATCATGTTTGTATGTGTGTGTGCATGACTATTAGGGCACTCAAATATTTTAATTTGATCCCTTCCTTTTTCAAGAGTACAGCTGACATAAAGTAGCATCGCAGCGTACTCTGAGTGTAGCATCAAAAAACAAAAAACAAATGCCATAAAACAAAACAAAACAAATTATATCCTCTTCTCTTCTTAACCATTTGACATAAGTTATTCATTCCTTCATGAGCTCAGAAAGACATCCATGATTTTCTCATTGGTCACATTCAGCGCAGCAGGTCTCAGTTAAAATTTCTTGAAATAGTCCACTGTGTCGTCCTACATGGTTTTACTCAAGACTCACTTCATATCTAAAGACGATATAGAAGCAGTGTACCGAAGGGGTGAAAACTGCGAACAATGGCAAAGTGTGTATTGTTCTCTTTTTTTCGGTACAATATCATCGTACATAATATGTACGATGTATACGATGTATCTATATATATATATATATATACATATATATATCTACATCTATCTCTCTCTCTCTCTATATATATATATATATATGCATATATATACATGTATATATATATATACATATAAATATGTATATATGTATATATATATATACATATGTATATATGTATATACATGAGTATATACTAAATTCAATGATTTTCCGTCCAAATCATTCAACAGTTGAATTGATAAATGCATCACCTAGCATTACGTAGACGTATTTCTTTTTATTGATAGAAATTGAAATAACTGAATTGAAAAAAAAATCATGAATTGAAAACAACTACCGTGGGAGGTAAGTCATCTTGTACTCATCCCTTGTGATGATGAAGTGGTTAATCGTAAAAGGAGATGTGATGAATTATGGAGATCACGCTGTCGCTGGTTCGCGTTGAAACAGTTAAAAAGTTGAGCGACTTTTACAGGTCTCACACTCGAAAATAAGGATCCATAGAGATACGTGTTGAGAATTTTATAAGAAATGTTAAAAACATATGAAAAATTTCAGGAAAGATCCAGTGTCCTTCATGTTTAATCTTTAAACTTATTTCATTCTAGTCCTGAAATTTGTAAGGGGGGATTCTGATGAAACTCCGTTCAGAGGTCCCTCAAGTAAGACTGCAGTTTTAAAAAAAAAATCATATTTTAATAAATCAAGGTAGTCCCCCTAACTCTAAAGGAAAGTCTGTCCGTTATCCACATCTCGAAGAGGTATTTACCCTTATCAACTACACCTAATCAATTTAGGTCAGTGCGGTGTGGCTTGCTTTTTATATATTTTTTTGTAATCCATATTTATTTCAGCATCTGTAGTACAAAAAAAGTGAGGGTCTCCGGCTATAGTCCACTTTCTCTACAGGCGTGAGGCCTATAACGAGAACCAAACTGCACACCTCGCGAACAACGCATTTGTTGCGCTCGTGAGCACCTATACAATTATTTTCTTTTTTATCCCAAACTTAGCGCCCGCGGGCATACTTTTATTAACTGGAAAATGATGGAGATAGCACGGATTTTTTTTTATGGGTTACGTGGCCGCTGACAGTGACGTATCGATACGCCTGGACAGACCGCTCGCCAAAGGAGCCGGAGTGGTACTGGTCATCGCTCATGGATACTCCAGAGTCCGGAGAATGACGGGTCAGACGAAATCGATGCCCCGGCTTGATACACATAGCGCGCTTTCGACACAGACATTTACAAGGGCTATATATGATTCAAACCATCGAGCGTATTGGTGAGGTCATCTGCTGACCCATTTGTTTTCCCCGTGAGGACACAGCATTATTCTTTCACACATATCCAGGCCTCGGAAGAAAAAAAAACCATAACAAAACAAACAAAATCAGATCAAAGCTTTGTAGGTCAGAGTTAGGAACATTTGACACTGATCAAAACAAAACAAAACAAAACAAAACAAAGACTAAAATATAGATCAACAACAAAGTAAGCCCCCCCCCCAAAAAAAAAAAACAAAACAAAACAAAACAAAACAAAAAAACAAAAAAACATATTCCGGCCCTACGAAGATATTGTCTTCGTCATTGGCTTCTTCTGAAAAGGTATTAGCGCTACACACATGTGATTCCCCTCGCTGATTTTATACGTGGAATGAAATAAATGCATATTATTTACCTTTCAAACTGTTGAATCAACGAAGTCAACTAAATAAAAGGGGGTTATATCACGTTCAGACTTTTTAGCTTTAAACATCATTTTCCTCCCCTCCTTTTCTCCCTTCTTTTCTTTCCCATTATCTTAATCCATCGCCTCCGCAATGTGTAGCGTTCGCGTCGTAAATCTAAAGCTCGCGATTGAAATGTCCCATAGACTCAGTAAGGAGCACATAATGTTCCGGTTTCCTATTCTTAAAGAGACTATTTGATGGATTTTTACTTGTAGACACGCTTGAGTAATACAAGACACTCCCAAACTCACCCTTGTTTGTGGCAATAACTTTCCGCTCCGCTCTTGCTTTACCAGGATGGATAGGAAGCTTTATATAATTATGACAGCAACGTAATCTTGTGCTTTGCTGTTGAACGCTCAGCTCTGGTTTTAACCACGGCTCGCGTGGTTTGTGTGTTCGGATCCCCCTCGGGAATACAACCCAAACGCGAAGCTGTGTAATGACAAACGCCGCTACCGCTGTCAAAACACGGGTTAACCAGTTCGTGCCCTTAGTTCATATCGACTTTAGATCAATTCGGGCGAGTAGTGGGTCAGGTAGACACATGTTCACTACGTGTAGTGTAGCGTTCACTTCCGCCATTCTGGTCACATTTCTTTTTGTTTGTAATCAAAACGTAGATACCATCCTCTGCCTTGACTAAAGACACTATACTTGGAGGGATACTATTCGATGAGAATCTCACTTAACATGGGGTGCTGAAGATTCGTGCTTTTACCGGCCCATTTCGTTCTCAGTCGGAGGGGGAAAAAAAGAAATCGGTCACGTGTGAAATAGGGATGTGGATGTAACGTATATAGAAACGAGAAATCTATAAAGGCAGCGTGTGGATGCAAAACGAGGGCAGAGTGGCAAACTACGTCGGATCACAGGCGGAGAGTTTCTTGGCAGAGTTGCCCCAGGGATTATGTATGAAGCTACTCGGTCAATCTTTAGATTTTTAAAGAAGGTTTTTATTTCGTCTCAAGTCTCAAAGTTTTTGATACACACCCTTTTTGACACTTTCAAAATAAACTGAACCTATAGCACTAGCCGTGATACAATCTAATATTGGGTCTTGTTTAAGTCCAGCAATAAACCTTGACAATGAACGTATACCTTCTATTTTAATATTAAAGGCGTAATCTCCCATTTGCAGATGAAACAAAAACCCAGCTTTAGTGCTTCAAAATATTTTTAAAATGTGAGTTAGGAATAGAAACAACCAATGTAAAAATTTGAATCATTATGATTAATGTTAAATATAAAATGTGAACAATAGTTATAATAAAATTGTTTCTAGAATAAACCATCTACAGTTATGGTCTATTGAGAAAAATAGTGATATCTCCTTATATTTTAGGCCTTATTGCAAAATTTTTACGTGGTAGGATGTTTTGTGATACAACTGACCTACACATATGCATCAAATGTGATATCTCGAACACTTTTTTTAATCACTGCTCCCAAAGGTAAACTGTACCTTTAAGGTTGAAGTGCAGGGGAGGCGTTTTGAAACGTGGCGCAAGGAATGATAATGCAAGAAGAAGGCAGGAGAAAGGCAACATCGACAGGAAGACATCAAAACACATAACAGACAACATTTGACTTTTCCTTTATGTTAGTCAGTATAATTTTTTTTTTTTAAAAGTGACAGACACGCTAAACCTTTGCTGACGTACTTCAGCGCCTCGGGCGTGAAATCAGAGGCAGCGTTAAATGGACACTATTTGCGATGCCTGACTTCAAATATTCCGCGTGCCTTCCAACCTGCGACCAGTAGCCTACGTACGAATTATCCTATGTATGGGATATGCTGGAAAATCTTTAGGCATCTGCGCCGACATTGAATTTTCGAACTGGTGCATTAATCTATTGAAATAAATGGATTCTCGCCTCCTGAGTATTCACATGTCATTCACAAGAATGAAGAAATTCGAACAATCGAGATCTTACGCCCGGTTTACCTATATGCGTTGTCAGATATGTTTCTATGTTGAGTAACCGTCAGAGCTCCAACAGACACCCTTTGCAATCTGGTGATGACGTTGTTCATCATCATACGATTAGTATCAAGAATTGTCACTTAACCGGCAAGAAACCATTTGAATAGTAATTGATTTTCCAATTTAAGGTTGTCTTCCCCCTAAGGTCCTGCAACGAGGTACATACTTCTTTTATTCCAATCACATGAATTTCACTACATGTAATTTTTATTTCATTTCATTCATTTCTTTCTGAAACTTTTTCATGAACAACATTTTACGGGGAAAGTGCATATACAACGTATGATAAAACTAAGGGTAAATATTTTAACTTTGTTATGCAAATTAGAATAAAACTTAAGGGATTATAATTATTGAGCAATGAAAATTGCGTTGTCTGTAAATACCCCACAGGCATTCCACTGACCATCGGAGGTTCATCTGACCCCCCAAAGGCAACAATTTCGGCGATCCGATGAATTCCGATGAAAATCTGACCTGACAAACTCTACAGACTGGCACCAAGGCTCACCGAAGGTGGTAACCAATTCCAAACGAACACCAGAACCAAGACTCAACCTGTCCGATGACTGTTTAATCGTCGGAAACTCAACAGATTCTCAAAGGACGTCGGATGGACACGCCCAATAGTCGCACAACACAAGTCTAACACATATCGGATTGACTCGACACATATCGGACTTAATCGTCACTTATCCGACACTGATTGGAATTGCGACTAGAAATTGTGTCTAACGGACAGTGTCGGAATGTTTGATAGGATTGCTTGGGTTGTCACAAAAAGTTTTAAAGTATGACAACCCCGGAAGTAATATATCATCCATTACTTTTCTTAATACAAAAGGTGCAGGTGCATGGGGGTCAGGGGGAAGGGTGCTTGGCCCTTAAAATGTGTTTTATAATCATTTCACTAGATAAAGGCGTAGAATGTACAAAAAAGCAGTCACAACTTATCAATAAACAATAAAAAGGTTAAAATGCATATTCCATCCGTTGTATATTGATTCAATAACATTTCTTTAGTAATTCTTTAAAAGGAGTAAGGATGCATGTTTGTTTCAAGGAATTCAGTAGTAAATTCTATGTGTCAGGTTCGTGGTGTCTTAGGGATTTAAGTGCCAATAAAATCCTAGGGTTATAGCCGCAAATACGTACGTGTTAGATATTAATGCAAGTTGCTATTGTATGACAAGAATTTAGAAAATACTTAAGTAAAACATTTTGTAATGATATTTAACAGCTATTTGTATAGTATAACGATGTGGCTTGAAAATTGTAAAATAGAGACGTGACGGTTTTGCGCAAATCCTATCTGCTCACTTTTGTAATAAATCTATGATTTATTGATCTACTTTGGAGATTATCAATTATAATATTTTGTTGTAAATTTACATTTCTGCGAGTATGTAAGAAATATAGTACGTAATACAGTATGTAATATATATATATATATATATATATATATATATATATATATATATATATTCACACACATATAAATTGAAACAAGAAAGGGAAAACTGACCAGAAACAAATAGTAAATGGCGAAAACTTTGAGCAAAAAACAATGGGTTTTCATCGGGATTCGAACCCGAGACCTTCGGATTACTAGACCGGTGTTCTACCGACTGAGCTATTGAAAGCCCTAGATCGGTGTTCGTCCCAAACCCTTAACTCTCTTTGCTCGTGTGGTCAGAAGCTATAGTGTGTGTATGTGTGCCACACACACACACACATTAACCTGACATAGACCCAAAGGACGTAAATCAACTTTGGAATAAATGCGAGGGATCACCGAAGCGATGCAGCTTTTTATTTTTTGTAATATGAATTGAAACAAGAAAGGGAAAACTGACCAGAAACAAATAATAAATGGCGAAAACTTTGAGCAAAGAAAATGGGTTTTCTTCGGGATTCGAACTCGAGACCTCCGGATTACTAGACCGGTGCTCTACCGACTGAGCTATTGAAAGCCCTAGATCGGTGTTTGTCCCAAACCCTTAACTCTCTTTGCTCGTGTGGTCAGAAGCTATAGTGTGTGTATGTGTGCCACACACACACACACACACACACACACACACACACACACACACACACACACACACACACACGCACACACACACACACACACACACACACACACACATTAACCTGACATAGGACCCAAAGGACGTAAATCAACTTTGGAATAAATGCTAGGGAATAATGGGATCACCGAAGCGATGCAGCTTTTTATTTTTTGTAATATAAATGGAAACAAGAAAGGGAAAACTGACCAGAAACAAATAATAAATGGCGAAAACTTTGAGCAAAGAAAATGGGTTTTCATCGGGATTCGAACCCGAGACCTCCGGATTACTAGACCGGTGCTCTACCGACTGAGCTATTGAAAGCCCTAGATCGGTGTTCGTCCCAAACCCTTAACTCTCTTTGGTCGTGTGGTCAGAAGCTATAGTGTGTGTATGTGTGCCACACACACACACACACACTGGGCCGAATGCATAAAAGAAGCAATTGCTTGTAAGCAATTGCTTCAAGCAAAAGCACAAGCTCGTCTAGCAAAATTTCTAGCTCAAGCAATTGCTTAAATCCATATGCATAACCTTTTGCTTGTGCTTATACCTTTTGCTTGTCCCGCACAAGCCATTGCTTGCGTTTTCAACAAAAGGGACGTCACGCCTGTGCGCACACAAGAACAAAGGCGAGTGTGACAGCATATATTTGAAAGGGCGTGTGTGTGCGGAAACATTTCCTGACATAGCAGAAGAGCTATGAAATGACACTCATAAATGCACACGCACACACATCTATATATTATACACACACACGTACTGGCTGATTCCCATCACTGCTTATAGTAGCCCGGATGTGCCAGATCGCACATGGAGAGAGGTCTCCTTGCTCTCCACCGAAGTCAGACATCCTACCTGTTTTTCATCACATTTTGCGTGCTAACCACTGGACATTCCCGTTGCTAAAACGGAAAAGTTTCTTACACTACTTAGGAGTAATTTCTCGTAGATTTATACCACTCTTGCACAAGTGTGGTCTTTCTTTTATTAATATGAATATGATACTTAAAAGGGAACTTCCCAGTTAAGCAAAAGCTTAAGCTCATTTTGCAGAGCTTGCAAAATCGTAAGCAATTGCTAGCAAGAATAAGCAAAAGCTATGTTTTATGCATACGTTTTTAAGCAAATGTTTGGTCTCAAAGCAATTGCTTGCGGTCAGCAAGCAATTGCTTGTGCTTGCTAGCAAAAGCTTCTGCTCGTAAGCAATTGCTTGTTTTTATGCATACGGATTCGAGTAAAAGGCTAGCACAAGCAATTGCTAGCGTTTATGCATTCGGCCCATTAACCTGACATAGACCCTAAGGACGTAAATCAACTTTGGAATAAATGCGAGGGATCACCGAAGCGATGCAGCTTTTTATACACACTTATATATATATATATTATAGTATGTAATGTAGTATGTAATGTAGTATGTAATGTGGTATGTAATATAGTTATAGTTTGTAGTTTGCAAGACACGACATATTACTGAAGATGTGCCATTCATCATTTTATTGTAATGAAAACTGTCCATGTTTTCATTTGTTCATTGTCATTTTTTATTGTGGGGTGTCTTTTGTTCTTTTGTTTGTCTTTTTTAGACAGCGCAGGAAATGTTCCTCTCAAAGTATATTTACAAAGTGGATAGTTCATAAAAAACATACTATTTTAGTTTTTTTTTTTAAAATCCTCATTTCAATAAGTCGAATTCATTTACATGCTTCCCGCCGCAACAACTACTAAGTTAATTAGTATTTGATTCGATTTACCTGTCAATGGCGATCGTTAGCAATGAGTTGACGGAGACGTACAGCGACACGGCCTTCAGGAATGCCACTATGGCGCACATGGCCTTGCCGAAAGGCCACGTCTGGTGAATATAGTAGTAAAAGTTGAATGGCGCCACCACCGCCGCCACCAGGAAATCCGACAACGCCAGGTTGCCAATGAGCAGGTTCGTCACCGTGCGCATCCGCTTGAAGCGGTAGATGACGCAACAGAGCAGGAAGTTGCCGGTGCCGCAGATGACTATCATGAGGGTATAGCTGATAATGAGAATGACCTTTGCCCTATGCTCACAGTGTAGGCTTGCATCATCTCATACTCAGTGCCGTTGGTGTCATAGTCATAGTAGGAGTACGGGTTGAGGACGCTACCATGCTGCTGTAGAAATGGGTTCGCCTCCATTACGGAGATTGGGTCTTCGTCGGCCTGGTAGGAGACGGGAGAGGCCATTGTGGTTCTGATGCAAATTAACGAAAATGAAACATTTGTACGCCAACACCGGCGCACAAGAAGTTAGTTCTTTTCTCTCCTACCCAGGTATACTCAGAAACTTTTCCCAGTGGTGTGTATGCACCCTTTCACCGCCTTCGCTTTATTTTCACCGCCGTGAGTGAGAGGGCAAAGCGGAGGGAAAGTTTCGGGTATCCGCGCCGAGTGATCACGGCCTGGGAGTCGATCTTGACGCGGTAATCCGTGATGGCCAACTTGCACCAAGCCAGCAGGTGGTTCTCCACAAAGAGCTGCACTTTCACTGGCTCAACGATGATGCCCATCACAATGTGGTCACCTCCGATTGATATAGTCTTTAGGAGATTCCTTGCGCCTCCTCGACATAGGCTGTCTCCCCCTCAAGACTTTTCTAAAACAATTCAAATTTGCTGTCTTGAAAATTAAACAAACAAACAAATAAACAGACGTCCACGAACTTGAAACATTTAAGTCTGTTCGCAGAATGATGTTAGCGATTATAGCAATTAATCACGGCTTGCTTGTACCAGAAATATCCTTATAATAAATCCAAATTTGAAGAATACATCCCAACAAAAAATACGTTATACGGAAGAAACCACTCATCAGAAGAAGAAAATGAGGGCGTCATATTCCTTATTAAATGTCTCCGCAGATTAGTATTCCTCTCGGACTCAAAGTTATTATCCTGGTAAATACATTCCTTGGAAAAAAAATGTGAGTAATATCAACTTGGTAGAGTTAAAAATAGAACGATACTGACTCTGCACTTGAGAGGTGTACCGGTGGAAGAGCAAGTCTTCGGCGGGCTCGAGCGGGGAACCTTGTGGCGTCGGTGATGGCGGACGCTCGAATGACGAGGTTTCAGTGCATTCGTAATATCACGCTCTCCCCATCTCTGGTTTTCTACCGTCTTGGGGAGAATGTATGACTTGCGCAGAACAATCTCCGCAGCTGATGTGCGCATTGCGTGCCACGAGGAAAGGAAACGAGAGAGCGGGAGTTTCCTCCTCCTGTTTGTCTGAAGGGAGAACAGAAAGAAAAAAAAAGAGGGTGAATATTTCTTTCGCTGAGATAAAGAGTGTCTCTTGTAGTCCCCTCTCTGGAGAGGACACGGCCAATGTGTTGAATCAAGCAATTATTACGCCACACGTCGTTAATAGGGGGCTTCCTGCAAATTTACCCAAGCATCTAAAGTGTATTTGAGTTGGGGACGATGCACAGCTTACTTTACCAATCTTGTTGCGCCTCTCTGGAGCCAATGGTGAATATCAATCGCGACTGATGGCGCCTTCTGTTTCAGTTCTGAAGACCACTAACATCGATTTTCAATCATTTCCCGTTACGTTCTACTCTAGAAAAAAAAAGATAACCAAACAAAACTTTTAAGTGGTCTTCAACGAAGATGCCGACCCAACCCTATATTGTTGGAAAGAAATGATAGTTAAAGAATTCAGAAAGAGAATAGAGCCGTCTAGAAAAATAAAGAGAAGCAAAACAGGAGCAAAAGGATAGAAATGAATGAAACTTGAGGAAGAATTAGAAGATGACGAAGAAGAAGAAGAAGAAGAGAAATGAAAATGAGATAGAAGAGGAATACGAAAAAAAAAGGACAAAAAGAAGGAGATGAACCAGGCACTTTTTCGACTGCCTACTAATTATGCTTTGCCTGTTTTGGTTTTTTTTTTTCCAATTTCTGCTTTATAATGTGCATAATAACAAAACGTAAACAGGCCAAATAAAAGAGCAGTCGGTACATGTTAAACATCAATCGGGTGCACAAGTAAATTGCTATAACGAAGTAAAGATTTTGGTCCTCAAATTATTATCTATATCATTATCTTTGCAGACTTTTTTTTGAATGACTTTAACAAAATTTCAATATGACGAAAAACAAAAGTGCCGGTCCTGCGGACTTCTTATATAACGGGAGTTGCCTGTATCAATCATATTTCTTTCTTAAATCCAAACAACCTCTTTGATGTTTGGGTTTCCATCGGGTGAGAAACCGACGCCAAGAGATTGTACTGATGCCGAGACGAGTCAAAGCGACTATGCTGCCAACAAAATCATGCACTATTTGTCAAGTCAATGCTTTTAGCATTCGAGAAGTGCATTTCCCCTACAATAAAGAGAGTGAGAGAAACGTTAAAATCAAACTTTTCCGGTGCCATATATTTGACCTAGGTTTAGAGATCTGGTTATCTTCATTGGGGGAATGGAATTGCACTTCTAGAGAAAAAAAAAACAACAACGCATGAATCGATTTGTGTTAACAGGTAAAACTATATAAACAAAATGAACTCTTGTTTCGCCTTATAGAGCTATACGTTGTAGTTTCACATTCCATCTAAAATAGAATTCTAGGGTAAGTAACTTTTGCTTAGTATACTGCCTAAAGGTGCATAAAGTATGCATTCTTCATTCACGTGTATTCTTCCGTGTCATAACATTTAACATGCTTGCAATTATCATTGTTTTTTTCGGGGGGGGGGGGGGGGAGGTCACGTGACTTGTTTCAACTGGTTTATGTAATTCTGCACTCCCCCGCATAGATATATGGCACGCGCTGGATATTCTTTTTTGAGCTTACGTTGTGCATAGTTCACGAAATTTGCTTTTGAAAAATATGAAAAGTTTAGTCGTGCCGAGATTTTGAACGTGTCGACAATTTTGTCACGCATTTCACGCATTGACCTTATTGGTATGCATCCTCCCGCATGTTGGGCATCACGAATGTTTCCCACACTGGCAAGAAATGGCGCGTGCCGATGGGTAAGCCACGCGCAAGCCGGTATGCATGCAAGTGTCAGGGCAGCTTTTTACATTCTACACGTGAGCGGATAAGGGTCGTCTGTTAGCGAGAAAAACCACATAATAATAGGCTTGGTCAGACTGGCAAAAGATCGAGAAGTTTAAGATCGCGATCTTTGAGATCTCGAAGTTTTGCCAGTGTGACTGCGCCTACTAATACAAATGAGTGATGTCATAGACAGAAGGAGTTGTAGTGAGAGATGTCATACAGCGGCTGAATGGTTTCTTTACGTTGCAATGAACGAACATTTTTATTTTACTTAGTACAGTGTATTTCATTCTATTTTATTCTATATATTTCTGCACATAAAGTGTGCATAAATTCTAGCAATATACATGAACAACATAGAAAACATTGCTAAACATCGAATGAAGCTTGTTAACATAAAACAATTTGTTACATTAGTTAATGATATCTAGCTTTACAACTGTAACTGTAACTGGGGTCATTTGAACCATTGCTAAATGCGAACTGGTCTATTAATAACCATTTCTATATTCATTGTTTGCGAGATTGAAACTCTTCCATTATTCAAAATACGGATCAGTGTAAACGTACGCTCATCATAAAGAGAACATAAACACGTTTTCATTTTATAAGAATTTTGAACATGAAGATGTGTTTATCTTTATATTTTATTATTATTATCATTATTATTATTATTATTATTATTATTATTATTATTATTATTGTTATTATTATTATCATTTTCATTATTTCTTTTTTGCTGTGTGTATTATTCTGCTGTAAAATTCCTTCTCAATATGATAATTTTGTACTTCCAAGGTTAACGTGCATGTCACATAAAGACTTTCTAGTTGCTTGTCCTTGTTGTTGTTGTTTTTTTTTGGGGGGGGGTTGTTTTTTAAGCCCCATTCACATGAAATGAAATTTTCCGTATGCATGTAGTTTCTCTGCATTTGTTGTCGTTGTTTTTTTTTTTTTTTGATGATGAATGAAATAAAAGGAACCTAAACTGAAGGGATGTCATTATTGTGCATGGTTTAACCATTTGCAGAAGATGATGTTATTAATCCCCGCTAACTCTTGTAGGTGCCACCAGAGGTAATCTGACGCACTGGGCGGTCGTTGCCTTTGCGTATCGACCGTTCCCTATCGGATTTTCGAATCGCCAAGTCAGCGTGACCACGGGGTGGACGGGGAGGGCGCGGAGTCTCAGCAAGGGTGTCGGGAGCTTTTCGGGCTCAGGTTTCGTTCGATCCGCACTCCTACACCTTGACAAACCTCGTGATTGCAGAAGGTGTGGAAACTCGAGCCTTGTGACTGACCGGTGTTTTTGTTTTTGTTTTTGTTTTAATTTGGATATCCTCTAACGTAGAAAGTCATCTTTAATACTCCCTGCACACAATACAATTTACCATCACACACACACACGTATAATACACACACCGTTCACACACACATCAGGCACACGGCACAATCATACTAGTAGTTACATAGATCCCACATACTGTACGTATACGTACATACACACAGACACATCACAAAAACTATTACCTTAACACAAACATTCTTACACACACACACACGCACACGCCCGCCTCCCAAGTACACCGTAACCAACACAGACACACGTACACTTTACGCGTGCGCACGCACACACTCTCGCACAAATATCACACACCGTCACTCTAATCAGTAGCTCCATACTTGGATTCACGATTGAAACGTGGAACTGCGCGGTTTAATAGCTCCATGATCGAAATAAACACTTTCTGTCTTGTGAAAAGAAATATCTTAAACGATTCTTGAACGATCAGGGATTCATTTTGGAATGAGCCAGGCAAAGAGAATTTTTATTTTAAAGGAGACCTCCGGATGATTTTCTGATTTTTACAATTTCGAACAACGATAAATTACTTATACTGAGTATAATAGTTTCAGAATGTATTGTGATTGGGATGAGAAATAAGAATGTTTTCAAAATTCATAATAAACTGTAATGAACAAGGGTGATGACATGGCAGCCTCACCATAAGAATTCATGAGTTGGGGCTCAAGGAAACAGAACAAAAGAAGAAGGTATGCATACGTTCTACACAGGTGAACTTGTCAATCAAGCGGTATTGTAATGGAATTACACTGCTACATTTCTGAAATACGTGAGGCTCCTATTTCATCAAGACTGTTCAGTGTAATTTGTGTAAGACTTTTCAGAGTATTGGTTTCTCTGCTCAAAGATCACAATAAATTCCACAAATCTACACATGGAGCTGTCGATTTATGTACTACACGATGTGAAATTATGAAAATCGCCTGGAATGCCTCTTTAAAAGTGTGTCACCCCATGGCAGCGAACGAGACCTATAACACTGAGGTTTATGCGGAAGATTAATGATATCATCCCTCACACTATTAAAGCCTTAAACTCGGTTTATTCAACACGATAAATAGTTTTATGTGCGTGTGTTTGTCTGTGTGTGTCTCCTAAGATGTCTCTTCCTTCTCTCCCCTCTGTTTGTATTACATATATTTTTCTGTCTTTCTGTCGTTCCACTTGGCTCCACTACGCTCCTCATCCGATTTCTTCCAACATCACTTTGTCCCGCAGGCACAAGTAAACACAGCAACTAGTACACAAATTTTATTCACTTCATATATCGAACACCCTGCCGGCTTGATCAAATGAAACAGACAGGAAAACAAATGCAAAGCAGGAACTGAAAAAAAATAATGAAAGCTTGAAGATATAGTGAAATTGAATCCGCGGTTATCCAATTGTCGACACAAGTTGATGTCCATTTTGATGATGTGGGGCGCAACGGTAATCAAGGACAAGTGCCGAGTCTACTCTTCGAGCTCACACAGGATATGCACATAGAGCCCGGTACAATTTGTTTTACATTTACGCCGCGCAGGCTTAAAAACAAAGTACGGGCGAAACGACGTGTTCAAAATTTACGAATGCATTGCTCAATCGATCGCATTATCAAGCGGCCATACGTAAAAAGCTGACATTGAAGACGCATGCCGCACTAGAATACGATTTTAAACTTACGAATAAGATCATGTCTGTTTGAATTTCTAAAAGAAATGGGCGAAGTAAGCAAACAAACTATATAACAAAAATAAAAACGCCAACAAACTTTGGTTGACCACCCCATACTGTTTCAAAGCTCATAAAACTGATCATAACTTCTAAAGTGCACTGTGATATGCGTGAACTGCGTTGTAACAAATTTATAAGAATGGTGAGTATAACGGAAGGCTTACTTTATGCAAGAATAGGGGAGCACAAAAGTGTGCAGAGAATCTTAAAAAAAACATTCGCAGACATCAAACACACCTTAAAAGTTATTGAAAGTAAACCAAGGAACTGTCCTTAAAATCTCATCTGATATGAATTCCGAGATATGATCAGATCACACCTCTGTTTTACTAGATGTCTTCATATTCAAGTGTAAAAGCAAATACAAATGATATTTACGGAACAGGTACGCTCGCTCTTGATCGAGATTCCGAAATCTATAAAGTTGAAATGACAAAGTGCTAAATTGCTCGTCGCGTATGTGAAATAAGACGAAAAATATGTTTGGCATTTCATCGATGGAGCAAAATAATCCAAAAACCAGATGATTGTTCATGAAACACTCGTCATTTTCCCATTCCATCGCACTCAGCATCAATCATAACATGACAATGCTTTCCATACTTAACCAGGTATACACCTAATTTCATCTTCACGTGCAACTAAATAGCTGAATTGTGCTGGAAGGGGAAATGATAAAAACAGAAAGAGACGCGTCGGCTTGATTGTTTCTATATGATATCAAAATGACTGCGACCATTTTTTTCCCTGCACCTCAGCGTCTTTCGTCGCCTTTTGTTAATCCTACGCCTATAATAGTTCACCAATGACTCGAAAGAGGATTATTCGTTTTAGTGTATTAGATTGAAATCGATATGTGTCGGGTAGCTTTTGATCACAAGACTAAATTGCCCGTCTCGCCACGACGACTGACATGTTCCCTTCTCACTTGTTATGTTATCGAACATCTTTACTCAGTTCTAAGCCATTTTCATCTCTCTTTTGCCGGCGTCTGGCATTTGTACAAATGACGTTTCTTAGTAACTTGATGATGTAAGATGGAGACATCGCTAAACTCAAAAAGATGCAATTAAGTAGATAACTTTCCCTAAGAGTTGAGGAACATTACAGCATGGGGGGGGGGGGGGGTGGTACACTCTGAAGAACTGAAACGATGTCACTCTTTCAACCTCTTGTAACTGTTAGTTTTAACACTCCAAATGTTGGATTTACTATTTCATTATTTTTAGCTGGTAAATCCAACATTTTTGTTTAGTGTTAAATCTAACATTTTGAGTGATAAATCCAATATTTGCAAAAGGTTTGAGGAGAGGTAACATTTAAAAGGTTGAATTTTCGTTCCAATTCTTAGAGTGTATAGCTTTTCTGTTTCCTTACCACAGCGCAGAGTTCAACTAGTCGAAGAACTCATGAACCTGATTTCAATTGATATCGTGAATTTCAGAATAACTGTCCATTTCGTTAGCATTTATGATCTCTGATGTTCATGAGTGCACCAGAGAAGCCTCTCAACAAAGATTTGGTTTTTGTTTGTTTGTTTGTTTGTTTTTTTGGAAAAGATATGTGGAATGTATAGGAAGTTAAACAAGTAAACTGAAGAGAAAAAGAATAATATCTCAACAGTTCTCTGGCGAAAAATACTTCTTTTTCCATTTTCCTGTTAACTCTAACTGAAAGAGCAAAATAACACAGGGAGATATAAACTTGATGAGGCGTCACAATTATATTCCCATGGCTTTGTATAATAAAACTGTAAAATGATCATCTAATGCGACATCTATAACCCCTCCCCATTAAAGGTCATTATTACAATATATTCCATGACTGCAGTATCTTGATGCGAATGATACAATTTATCATTTATAACTATTGTCTTTTTTTCTCTTAAAAATAATATGATCTACAGAAGATTACGGCATGACCAGTAAATAGGTTATAGTGGAACTCGTGCTCCGATGACATCATCACTCGTCAATCGTCATTATAACAGGTGGATAATAGATAGTGACTAATAATGACACTCCCTCGTAAGAGCATTAAACACTAACTCTTTACCCATACTATCTATAAAGTGTCACGTGCATTGTAAGAAACTACTATGATACTGTCTCCTTGATTTCACTTTGCTAACAAAGGCAGTTTTAATTGTTTTATAGTTTTAATTGTCACTATCGCCAATACGCAAAAAAAGTACCCGGATGTGGCTTTTTCGTCAAGATTTAGTGCACTTCCGGGACTCGGGCACTTCCGGTGCAGGGCATATTTTGCACAGCGCTAGCGCGCGTGCGTGTACGTGTACGTGTTATACGTGCCTAGCGCCGTAGCCCTGGGCCTTTCATACAAGCTAGACATACTGCTTGCTCATAGCGATCAACTTGCACATCAGTCATCTTTGCATACCCTACGACAACGCTGAAAATAATACATGAAAATATTCACCCACCTGGATATCGTCATGGAAGGTCCTTCTCAAAACTTCGAGAGAATGACCGTTCCCCAGCTGAAAGCATTTTTGACGGAAAGAGGCATTCCTTGTCATGGAAAACGCAAGCCTGACCTCGAATCGCACGCGCTGTATATACTCAGTGGAGTCACCCGGAAACTTCACCCACGTCACGTCTCGCATCCAGGGATATTTCTGTAGATTTTTTCGCTTATCGTCCAGCGACCAACACATGGCAGCTTCGCAGTAGCGACTCATAGTCGTATTTACAGCAATTTCTCTAGAATGGAGAAATTTCAAATCATAAAAACGCTAAAATTCAAGTCGAGGGAACAGTAAGTACACGCCAGAATACAGTCGGCCGGCTGTGTAGCTGTGAGCTGTATGTAAAGAGCGTTCGCGTATCACGCGCGCGTACGAACGGAAGTGACTTGGCTCCCCAACTATCCCATAATGCACCGTAAATGACGCTTAAATTAACATCTGGGTACTTTTTTTGCGTATTGGCGATAGTGAGAATTGCTATGGATGGCCTCGTGTCTTTCTTTTTCCTGTGAGTGTTACGAGATCGAAAGCCTAATAGTTTTCCTAAATTTCACTCCTCCCTACGAGCCTGCGCAGCTCGTTCGTGATGGATGTCGAAGTGTTTGCAAACTGAGAAGCCACCGCCAAAAAGTTGCGTTGTCTGTGAGATACATTCTTCTTCGTCTTGTTTTTTGAAAACCAGATGTAGTATGTGTCCACTTGTACAGGGAAAAAGAGGGGGGGTGGGTGGGTAAGGGGAGGAAGAAAAGAGGAGGTAGAGAGAGACAGAAGAGAAAAAGGTCTCTAAACTATCCTCCTCCGACCTTTGCCGCGACACTCAACCCGTTGATATGATCGATGGTTTTCTCGTGCGTCGATATTCATGACCTGTATTTTCGAAGTCCGACGAGCTTAGCTCGCAGACTCCGGAGAAACTGTTATGATCTAATTCATTCATTTAATATTTACTTGTCTCTGCATGGTCCTATAATCCACTCCACAAGGAGTTGATAAAAAAATGATATCGCAGACACGAATACATCCCCTTTTTGTACATTCCGTTGTGGGTAAAGTTGTTCCTACCAATGGCTTGCACCTGTTTGAGGGCCACTTGTCGTAGACTGATTTGAGGAGGAGAAAATTAGTCCCATTTACTGCTTGCATTTATTCTATTTTTGAGCCATAGATCAAGCGATTTGGAAGCACTGTAATTAGGTCTATTCTATTCTTACAGCTTGATATAATAATTTATGTCTTCGGCAGTTGAGAGGACAGACAGGTCTCGGGCAAACCTACGGGAAGCTTTGAGATTGCTATGAGAGGTGCGTCACGAGTTCCACCTGGCCCACGAACTATACAGCCCATGAGTCATACAGCCCGTGAGTTCGACACTAAGCAAACAAGGCCCACGAGTTCGACACTAAGCAAGCAAGTCCCACGAGACGGACACATCAATCCTCTTGGATGCCGAACTCGTGGGTCGTTTTTACATAGTGTGGAACTCGTTGGTCTTTTTTGCTAGATGTTGAACTCATGGGCCATGCAGGCCTAATCGGTATACCTTTATCTATTGAATATCATTTAGAACTTATAATTGGAATGAACAAAATGATGCAATGTGATTCTTTTTTTCTCTTTATCTGTCCTTACCTCTTTATCTTCCTCCCTACCTCTCAGTCTTTCCTCCTCTCTCTCTCCTTCTTGATCAATATTTCCCCAAAGAATGGGGCTGGGTATCATTTCGTATCTATTCCCGCTTACAATCCCTTCGTTTCATGCATTGTCACGAAACGTGTGGATTAACTTACCCCCGCAGTCCCCACCCGTGGGTATGGGCCAGGTTGATTATAAATAGCTGGGGCTCCGTTAAACATCCCTTCTTAGAGAGCTGGGGGGGGGGAGGGGTAGGGGAAAATGGGGTAAAGCGATGGAGAGAAAGAAGAAGAGGAGAGAGAGAGGGGGCAGATGGAAAGACAGATCTCCCCTAGCTGCACTCCATCGAATGAAGTGTCTCGAGCACGTAAGAAAAGTGATCAATATAAACCGTCGTGCAAATTGCTCTCCTCCTTCTAAACCCTCCATATATGCCCACAATCTCCCAGTGAGGAGAAGGTCGTTCTGAAAATAATAATATCGAACTTGTGTATTGTGTTTCCCCTTCAGGGATTCGACAACGACTCTCATCTGTGCTTTGATTGTTGCTGTTATTGTCATAGATTATGCTGTTGTTGGTGTTGTTATATTGTTGTTATCGTTGTTGTTGCTGCTGTTTTTTTTGTTGATGTTGTTGTCGTTGTTTTGAAAATGACTGACGGGATGTGGATGATGCTGACTACAACAATACGATTTTTTCTTCTTCTTCTCGTCGACTGGTGTGCGAAAGGTCCAGGATTCAACGGCTGCCCACCGTGTCATGAAGCACTCAGCGCTGAAAATTATTTTTGATTGCTTTAGATTGCTTTAATTGTTGTTGTTGTCGTCGTTTACGTTGTTGTTGTTGTTGTTTTGAAAATAACTGATCGAGTTTGAATGATGGTGACTATAGTAATGCCATTTCGTGTTTTTTTTTTCTTTTTTCTTTTTGGTCGATCGACTGCGGTGTAACGTCCAGCAATGACATTTTCATGAAGCACTCAGCGGAGAAAATGACATTTAGATTAACAGATAAGTGTTTAGATTAGCAATGAGAATTTCATTGCCACATCTCTCCCCCTCCCTCCCTCTCCTTTTCTCTCTCTCCCTCCCCCCTCTCTCTCTCTATGTATATATATGTATATGTATATATATATAGATATATATATATATATGTATATATGTATATATATATACATATATGTATATATATATTTATATATGTATATACATATATATATATATATATATATATATATATATATATATATATATATATACATACATCTGTCTCCTCCCCTACCCCCCATCGCACACACATACACACACTCTTTCTAACTTGTCGTTCACCAACACACAAATAAAGTAATATCATACAAGTGCTGTGGAAGCAATGGGGAGGGATCTGCAGCCTCCCCCCCCCCCCCCCCCACACACACACACACTTTAGGGGCTCTTTAGGAAAAAAAGAAAGAAACGATGAAAAAATGAAAAAAAAAAGAACGAACACATAAGAAATCGTTTTTTTCGTGGGGTCCGTGTCGAGATCATTTCCATACAAAAAGGAGGGGAAAGAGATCGAGCATTGATTCTTGACCCCAAACCACCCACGAACATTGCCCCCCCCCCCCCCTCCCCCACTCCTCCTCCTCCTCCGGAGTTTCCTACACTGAAAACCGCTCAGCGGTCACTATCGTACCTTACCCTAGTATGTCTGCGACAACATTTTCATGATTTCTACTCACCTTGTAGCGTGCGAAAGCAGACGAGAGAAAAATAATGATCATAACGCTACCGAGTAGCAAATAATTGGCATTAGGCAATTAGGAGGCACTTCAAAAAAAAAGTATGGTTAGTGCATTATTGCCCGAGCACAGACGATATTATACATTATAATGTTCCACACAAAAGTGGGCGAACCAATATTGTGATGATCATCAATATTGTTTGCAAGAATATAGAAAACAAGAATGAAAACTTGCAGGATTATGATTTGTATATGTATTCTACTCAAACAGAAAAACACTATAGTGTTAACTTGTTTGAAGGTAACATGGAGCTCTTGGGGTTCAGTGGTTAAAACCTCAGACTCTCAGTCACGAGGTCCATGGTTCGAATTTCCTGACTGCATTGATTGTGCCCCTACACGAGGCTTATTATCTGCATTGCTTATAGTTCTTTAGAGAGGACTTTAAGTAGTCAGTCTCATCATTGCTTGCTTCAAAGCATTCTTTCCTTCGCGGTCTCGGAAGCAAAAAAAAAAAAAAAAAAGAAGGTTGGAAATGTTTTTTTCAATCAAATGAAATATGAATAATTATATCATAATAGTATTTCATTAAAAAAAACTTATACTGCATCTGTCTTGAGCTCTCATAACAATGTTTTTTTATTGAAATATATTTACTATTATATAATACTGTTGGCGGGGGGGGGGGGGTCTTTTAACGATACCCAGTGACATCAAGACCCAGCCAACATATGCATATCACGAAGTTTGGTAACATTTTGATAACTTAATAGTATGCATATCTATCTACCGTTTACCCACAAAAGCACATGCTATGAACAACATGAATGAGTATCAGTAGATATCATGGTTGTTAAGCGAAATCAAGCAAATATGATTCTGATATGCATTGACATAAAGTAGACTTACTTTTAAAAGTGGCGTGGATTAGCATTATGAATGTCGATATCAAGGATTCATAGGTGAATGAGAGTTAAACTCTTGAAATGAATAATATTTGTTTCACCCATCAGTGTATGTTACAGTGTTCAATAAGGTGTTTATTTGGTTTGGTTTGTTTTCGTTTTGTTTTGTTTCTTAAAGCTGGGAAGTGCAGATATCGGTTTCTCACCAGCAAAGTGGTACACGTATTCCTCTGTTTTCATTTAGTTCCTCTGTAAAGTGTTTGAATTATCTAATAATTGCTCGACTAATTAAGTTACGCTAGCAGATGTGATCCCTTTTCCAGTGCTGCTCCTAGCATTCTTTGGTTGAATTTATCCTTTATCCAAGAGAATAGGGCACGTAAAGTCCGTTGTCATTTTTTTTTCATATTGGCAGGAATACATCGAGCTATACACTCTAGGCTGATTTCAAAAGTATATTGAATTGGTCGATGTCAAACATTTGCAAAATAAGTTGCTTTGTGGCAGTGAAGTTTTGTTGGCAATGCGCATGTCACAGAAGAAACGGTTCTTGTCCCTCATTTCCCGTTTACAGGTTAGCAAATCCTCCTTTCCTTCTCATCTTTCCTTTTCTACTCTTTGTTCTCATCGTGTTTAACTCCCATGAATGAGTGCGTGAGGTAAATAAGTCATGAGTAGCATTTCGTCTCATCATCTGCCTCTTTTCTTAAGTATACATGTTGGGGGATTTTATGTTGTGCTTCGAAACACTGTACTTCAACCATTACATTAATTCACATGATGGTCATAGAGTGGCGAGGGATGTCTTACGACCAGCGTTACCATCAAGTTAGCTGCTTAATTCTGTAGCCTGACAGCCCAGACGGATGCAAATGAACTGTTAAAAACTTGCTATTTCACGTATTAGACATCATTATTAACGTTGATGAATTATTCGGGAAATGGCAAATAACATAATATTGATAAAAGAAGTGCTTTGGATTTGCTATTTCACGTATTAGGCATCATTATAAACGTTGATGAATTATTCGGGAAGTAGCAAATAACACAATATTGATAACAAAAATGCTTTGGACGAAGTTCGGTAATTGTTTGTTTTTTCGTTCTGTCATGAGACTGGATGAGAGACTAATGACTGACTCGCCGTTTGATCCTCCGCCTCTTAGATCGCCACAATGAGAAAGTGGCACAGTTACAGCATTCTGCTCTTGATGCTCTAATCCGAGCCGAGTCCGATGACGCAGAGATCGAGGGCGATGCTAATCGGTTCCGACGCTGAACGAAGCGGACCATTAAGCGGTAATCACAGCGCGAGTCGAGGGCATCGCTCGTCGTCGAGGGTTTTGTCGTTGATGTGAGTAGAGGATAATGGGATGCGTGTCTGAGGTCGCTGATGTCAACAGTTGAAATTTAAGCGCCCGTGGTAGTGAGAGGGTTCAACGAAGAAATCGTGATCACGCGCATGTACCCATATAGGTCCAATGCTCACTTGACTGAATGCCACAGTTAGTGTTAGCATTAGTTAGTATTACGGTCTTGTTCGGCATTAATGTTTGACCTTGAATTTGAACTGAATCAATTTGATAAAGTGGTTTCTGTTTAGATCAAATTTTATTGCATTTTCGTCCATGTTTTCTCGGTTGTTTTTCTTTGAAAGAAGAACATTGTCAAACTATCTTTTGTCGGAAAGGTAACAACATTACATAAACTGTGATAGAGAAATGACTGCAGTAATCCTCGGACTTTTATGTAAAGGGAAATGAGCTGTCTTTGGTTTAAACAGAAACAAAAGCTAATTCATCTTACTTTGCGTCAGCTTCAGTATGAGTTCCGTACACATGTTGTAATGTCTCGCTGTTCTTTTTTGATTTCTTTACAAACATCCTTGGTTCTTATGGCTTTGCTGTATACATTTGTTTCGCATTTTGCCATTATTCCAGCCATAAACGATTCTCGACTCGCAGACATTGTGTCGACAAAAGACCAATTGACTACGCGAGGGAGAGCAAGCACCTCTGTGGACCGGGAAAAGTGACCCACTCCGATAGAGCAATCCAAAGAGAAAAATGGGAGCTTACGATGATCCCCCGCCAGAAATTCGCCAAATCTGACCATAGCAGGACAAGTGGTTGCCAAGCAACGCGTCACCCGAAGGCAATGACACACAAAGAGACCGTCGAACATTATCCCGGAACGCGATTCAGGAAAAGATCTCTGGGATTTAGTTTTGGCTATGAAGCTTGATGCACATTCCTCATGTCACTACAATAATTTGGAATGGGAAAAACATAGCTTTCATATTCGCATTATGCGATTATCTTCATGATACACTAAAGTACATTATGAAATTCCTTTCTTTGAAGGTTCAGTATATGCTTTGTTCCATGAGCTCATCATACAGTATGCATGTTCCATGAGCTCATTATATACACCTATGCATAGAAGATTTAGTCGGTTTGCGATTTCCCATTCTCATGCGGCATGGACAAATTTTGTGCAACTTTAGATAAATCAAAATTTGCAATGGTATTGTCTCTTATACAGACATAACGTGCACTGGTGCAACTGGTGATGGATTGATGAGTTGCTCCCCGCACGGAATGCAAGTAGGCCTATAACAAGATAACGACAGGGCGACTAAACTCGATACGGGCCAGGAGCAAACTCTCCGGATCGTTCCAGGCTCACGATACTCATCCTTCACTTTCACTACCTTCCCTCATCCTACAAATTGATAATGTTGATGCTCAATATTTCCTCTGTATGAGTTTTCACTCCCTCTCGCCCCTCTCTCCCTTATCATCTCTTACATCCGAACATCTCTTACATCTCTTACGTCCGAAGCACCTCAATTCCCTCTTCTGATTCCGATGTTCAGCGTGCAGTGGGCTTTTCCTTTCTTTCTTTCCCTTCTTTCCATCATTCTGTTGTGCCTTATTCCTTTCAATTGTATACCCTTCTGTCAAGTCATGTCATTTCGTTGTGTTTCTCCTGTCTTGTTCTGTCCTGTCTTGTTCCGTCCTGTTTTTGTAAACAAACAGTTTCACAAGAATCCTTTGAGTGGTTCACAGTATACGAGCATGCTTTTCAGTGGACTTCTCAGTTCTTTTTTTCTCTAAACATAACTTTGTATTTTGCCAATATGCATGTATAGTTTTATTTGTTAACCATTATCTATTATGTAAAGTTGAATACATGCCTTTGTTATAATTCCTGATTTATTCTGTGATATATTTTGCTGAAAAAAAGAAGAAGAAGAATGAAAATAAACGAATAAACTAATAAACATAACCTTCTTTCCTTCATCCCTGTCTTGATGTTCAAGTAAACTGAATCACGACGTGTGCGGAAATACAGTGAATTTAGATATACCATATTACTTCGATATATACCATATATTTCAATATACCATATACTAAGGCTATCCATAATATATTCCTTAATGTAGTTACTGCTCCGAACACCACTCAGTACAATACGTTTGTATCTGATTCTAAACAAGCTCATACGTATACTCTGTGATTTTAGATATTTACTATCTATTCGCACATGGAGAGAGCATTGTTTTGTTCAACATGGGAAAACTCATGATTCCTACCAAAAAGACTAACCCGCTCTCTCTCTCTCTCCATCTCTCTCTCTCACATGCTCTCTTCCTCTCTCTCCCTCTCTCTCTTTCAATCGCTTTTATACTCTGTTATTCTCTATCTATTTATCAGTTTATCTATCCTTCTCCTTCAACTTCTTTCTTTCTCTTTCTCTGTTTGTTGCTTTCTCATGTATCACATTCTGGTTTCTCTTCATCTTCGCCTATTAATGCAGAACAAAATTGCATCACATTGCGATATAATGAACAGTAAAAAGACATACTGAAATGCCATTATTTGGTGCTCATCGACTCCGTGTACTTTATACGCACGCTCCTGCCTCCGTTTGCTATTACGTATCATATATTGAATCTAGACTATTTCATTATATGTGCATGTCTATTGCAGTATCTGCAGTAATTATAATGAATTTGACTTTAAACAGTAAGATTAATATTTGATAACAGCGTGAAACGGCAAATAATGACATTTTAAATGCATATTAGTCGTCTAGAGATATTTTGATGATCGATAGTGATGGTGCGTATGGATGAACTTTAGCTTGGAAAGGATAATTATTGAAAGCTGCATTTATATTCTCATGAAACGTGTGCCGATGCTAGGCCATTTAATCCTAATTTTCACTGTGACACAGATATTTTGTTGAAAGCTTATAGAATGCAGTATTAGCTATAATTGACGACAGTCTTGGAATACTATAAAATTGTATTCACATTCTGTGGAATGCGCTATGAAAGCGAATGGAGTATCTCATTTGTGTTTTCTGTATTCAGAGGGGAAAAATGTAATTAAGGGTAGTTCGACAAACCGTTTCGATTGACTGGCAGGAATAAAAGAAAAGATTTAAGATGACCTTTTCTAGTTCGGAAAATAATATTAGCTCAATTTACCAAGTCTAGAAGCAATGAGGAACATATACCAGCTTCAGAGAAGACGAAACAAACAAACAAACAAGCAAATAAATAAACAAGCAAACAACTAGCTACTAACGTTACTCAGGGAGAGGGAAATATGAGCAAGAAAGCTTGCTTCTAGAATTTCAGTATGATAGTCAACCTTCGTTTGCGTTGATTTTTAAACCCTTCATTCCGTGATGGCCGCTGTGTTTACCTTTTGATTACTCCCTACGGTATTACTCCTGATGCCTGGCATGT
Source organism: Diadema antillarum (assembly GCF_040938485.1). Classification (NCBI taxonomy): domain Eukaryota; kingdom Metazoa; phylum Echinodermata; class Echinoidea; order Diadematoida; family Diadematidae; genus Diadema; species Diadema antillarum. Next base: position 2,898,035 of record NW_027270916.1, read on the forward strand.
TTACGAAGGCGCCGGGAGAGACAAAGGCATGTAAAACACCTGTCTGGGTTGCGCCATACAATAGACGAGACACGAACACGGTAGAAAATGAATTCCCTCCTTGCCTCCATTCGACGACATAATGTATCACGGCTGAACTACAACGCGATGAACACTGCGTGATGGGGGTAAATGAATGACGGCGCGTACAAATATGGGCGTGTTTGTTGTTCGATTGTACACACATCAGTTGACACATCAAGTTGTATTTTCATCGGAATTATTTATTTTTCTAATCAAAATTTGGTTCATCTGGTAAATCTTCGTGCCATAAAATGCTGATTCTTTCAATCTATATGAATCTATCATACATAGTCTGTCTAGTTTGAGGGGAAATGATCGTACCTACTCATGTACTACACAACTGTAAAATATTGATGATTCCCATGTTGAGTGTTTTAACTTCTTAATTTTTCGAGTGAAATCAGTGCATGGTTGATGGGAGTTAATATGCATCTCTTGCGATTTTAGACATTGTCATATTACAATCATCGACTTGTCTTTCTTTTTTCCTTTTATTTATCTTTGTACATGTGTAGTTTTATATGTAGTTTTATCTATGTTGTCCATGGAAACCCCACAACAACCCACAAAAAAAATATTGAAATTACAAGAACATAAAATGCCAGTGAACGGGGGGCCGTTCAACTTCTTCATAAATGTCAAATATTGCCAAATATGCAGTATCTATTATACGTATAAACATGCAATAATTTGTACAGAAACTTTTCAAAGTAAGAATGATAACACACTTAAGACAAGTCAGTAAAGGAAAGTAAGGAAGAAAGTCAAGAGTCCGTCCTCTTTCGCCAAGTAGGTTGAGTTAGAGGATTCATCTTTGTCAACTGTACAAAAATGTTTTGACAAAAGAACTGAGCAAAAGCAAAAAAGTCTACGCAAAATCCCAACTTCTCTCTTTAGAGATATATATGATTGTATGGCGCTTTAACGCCCAACCTCGTTCTACCTGTCGCTTAACCGTCTGTATATTTAACACATACTTAACCTGCAGCAGCGTATCAGAACCTGTCAAATGCAAAGGTCACGTATCCAACAGTCATCCAATCTTCGCGTCCTCTAGCCTGCAAAATATTTGCATTTCGTCATCTAACTTCTGTTGTATTATCTTTTATCACACGCAGTCAAATAAAAAATAAAAAAAAAAACGGAGGAAGAAAGTGACCCCCTTGGGCTAGGTAGGCATGTGTATTCCTGCAGGAATAACAGCTTGCCGTTCAAATTTGACCGGTGTGAAAACACGGTGACTGCCACGCAGCGACATGCGCCGACTGGCGGTGCGGAAATTTCACAGGCTAATTGACTTGATTCTTGCGGGAGGGACCTTAAAAGAAGGGTCCTTAACAGAAGGGTCTACAGAAGATATCGCGGAAAAGATCACGATGAAAAATAAAACAAATGCAAGACAATGAAACAGAATAGACTAGAGAAAGTTGTAAATTTCAAAACGTTCCGGAGCTTACGGGGACCTAGGGTAGGCTAGTGTTGACATTTAGAAATGCAACTGTGTACATCATGCCGCAAACGATTTTCCACTGAAGCTTTATAAAAGATTGTAGTTTGGTATACGAGTGGTCTTTGGACCGCTCAGGAAACGGTACCTTCCCTTCCCCTTCTCCTTTCCCTTCCTCAAAGCAAAATAAGATAGAAAATGTAGGATATCAATCATGACAGCACTCTCAGTTAAAATGCAGGATCAATAAAGAGGATTCTGGAAATGTGAATGGATCGGGGAGTATGAATGGCAGTGCATTACCTTCTGCCAACGTCAAAAGAAGCGGAGCACACTCTCAACCATCACCGCTGTGTTTGAGTGTTTGCAACAAGGCCTATGAGGAGAGGAGTGCGATTCTATGATAGAAACGCGTTGTTGAGAAGGTAATCAGGAACTCACGCGGAGTAGAATCAGTATGGGTGATATTGGTGGGGGATTACACCCCAGGGCCCTGTTTCATAAAACTGTTCGTAAAGTTACGAACAACTTACGAGCGACTGGTGATCAGTCCTGATGTGCTATAACTTATCAGAATTTCCCTAGTTCAGCACAAGAACTGATCACCAGTAGCTCGTAAGTCGTTCGTAACTTTACAAACAGCCTTATGAAACACCCCTCCTGGACTAGGGCAGAGTTGATGAAAGTCTGGCGGGAGAAAATAGAATGATAAAAGACCCACTTTGTTCACCTCCACATTTTCATGTCTTGCCGGACGCTGCAATTTGCTGATATTGGTATTTAATGAGGAAAGGGTGCCCTACAAGATAGGGGATATTGAGTAGCTTGCAGTAGAGAAACCGAACGATCAGAATTCCCGCGCGCCAAACTGGAGATTTCAAAACACAACCACAAAACTTCCGATATACACTCATAGATTGTCATACATTATGATTACGTGATACAAATTGAAGCATTGAAACGTCTTCACTCGTACATACACGCCATGAAGCAAGTTTGGACAATATTCCTCCTACTGTAAGAAGTGATAGAAAGTTGCTGCTAAAAGCCGATCGCGTCTGGAGACGCTGATGAGATGCAGTTTCATCAAACTGATATCGGACTCAACTTTGGCATATTTCCGAGTAACTACCGGTATATGATATTGCCTTCCGAAGATAGATTCTTATTATATATTTAGCAACTGACGTGAATTGTAGATAAACATGTGCCCTGTAATACATGACTTAAGTCGATAACTTATACGCGGGGAATGATAGTCATGTGCTGCTAAAAGCAGTCAGGCAAAAGGTTATATATTTTTTTCCGTTCTCTGTTGGTTTTTTGTTGTCTTTTCAGGAACTTTCGCATCGGATAGCGATATGTCACAGGGAAAAAAATATTGCCCTTTGTGCGATATTCTACTCCGTCCATCGGGTTTTTAGCTCGCAGTTTTTCATTTCCGCCGAAGGTGCACTGTTATCCTGCGACCAAGGTCCGTCACTTTGAAAAGCGGGGGTCAGATATTATCACCTGGCAACGTAGTACGGCTGATATACACAGACTTCCGCCCATCCACTACATGTCAACCAACCGGTGTTACACTCACACGCATACATACACATTAAGATTTAACTTCAACGTGCACCTTCAATATTGTTCGTTGTTAGTTTCCATGCATTTTGAGCATGTTTGAGTTTATTATTCACTTTCATCATTATTTTGACGTTATTGCTGACGTTTAAGAAGATTAAAGGTGAGTCACGGTCCAGCATATCATGGTCCAGCATATCTTTCCTAGTTGGTTATATCAAACTAAATTACACATTGGAATTACAGCATGCGTAAATGCTTGTGTGTGTGTGTGTGTATGTGTGTGTATGTGTGTGTGTGTGTGTATGTGTGTGTGTGTGTGTGCAACGTTTTTAAAAACCATGTTGTAAATGGGCACTCCAACCGTGGTAAAGTCCATGCATCTAATTTGTGATTGTTTTGTAAAATATAGAAAAAAAGAATATATCTTATTGTGTAACATCCTTTTTTCCACCGGAAAAGAAAACGCTTCCAAGAATCAATCCTGGACACGCTGAATTTGTACACCGAAATATTGCATAACCAAGCTTCATACAGCAAATCATTATCAAAAATGATGTCAGAAAAAAAAAATGAATTGCCCTAATAAGGCTTTTAAGACCTCCTGCATTTTGTAGCGGTCTTCTGCATTTTGTTCTTAATAATTTGATTGAATAACCAACGATTTTCCATTTGTTCATGTTTGTGTATGACAACAATTAACGTATATTATATGTCATGACTGGTATAATGCATGGTTATAAACATAAATTCACATGTTGTCCAGTGTATGATTAATTTTGGAATATTGTTTGTTACGTTGTATTTACTATGTAACAATGCAGAAATAAATTATAACAAAGATTATTGCTCCAAGTCTTGCATTATGAGCACGCCTTCCTACAATTCAATGAATTATGCATTGTGGTTATTTATACCTTCTCTAGATATACCGGGATACAACACTATAAATGTGTTTTCTTTTTGTTCGTTATCCTAATTATAATCCTTGCGAGTATATACAAATATGCGGCCTCAGTATTAGAGATGTTTGTCTTCGTGCATTTGTGCTTTGATACAAAGAGTCCAGCGTTTAAAAATAGCCAGTCACCGATAAGCACGTCGCAAAGTCTGCAGGGTTCTCCTGTTGTCTTCAGACGCCTTTTTATACGTTTATTCTTTCTTTCTCTCTCTGTGAAGATAACACTTGATCAAAAAGTCATTTCCCTTTCCTGAGCTCAAGATTTGTGTCCGCATGCCATTATGTAAAGCAGCTTGAATAATGTGTTATGTTCCTTTTGCGATGTAATTTGCTTAGTGGCCGCATGAACTAGTAATTCCTGTCGGATAGAAGTGTAATAACATCAACGGAGACCGAATGACGGCTTTGCCATTCTTTGCGGAGATGATTTTTTTTTTTAAATCACAATCACCATGATCGGATATGGCATCTGTGTCATTGTAGACACGTTCAGACTTCTTATGCAAGAAATGCTGGTGTAGAAGTCTTCTCACGGTAGACAATTATGTCAAGCATGGTTCGTTGCTGTTGTTGTTGTTGTTGTTGTTGTTGTTATTATTATTATTATTGTTATTGTTGTTGTTGTTGTATTAGTAGTAGTATTTTTCTACCCTTGGCCCTCATGGCAAGGAATTGATGAAGCAATTACAGGATAAAGTTTTCTGTCTCCATGGTAAACTCTGTTTTCTCGAAAACTCGTTTTACCATTCTTAAAATACACGATTAAAAGAACATATGTTATACTTAATCTTAACACACTTATCCTCGTAGAATGATTATACATTGACTATTTCACACAAAAAAGACCAAAAAATAGCAAATGTTGGAAGAACTATTAGACGAAACTTTTGTCCATTTGATATTGAGGACCAATCTGAGGTTGAGTGTTTTCTAGTTGAGAACTCAATGTTTGTTGTGATCCTTGCACACAGTGTCAAAACAGGCACTCTCCTTTTACTGGTTCGATTTTGTTTGGACTCATGATGTCCAAGATCATGATTCAAGATTCAAGATTTAAATTTGTTTTCATTTCCATAGAATAATCAGAGAAATTATATGCAATGTACAAGGAGAACATATTTGTAATAATTGCAAAAACGTAAATTGACAAAATACATGTGAAAATGGGTAACAATGGAAAAAAACAATTGTGTTTCTTTTTGTCTTCAAATATATACATATGCATATAGTACAAGCAAATTAAGGATTGGAATGGAAATGGAGGGTGCCACTAAAAAGCAGAGCTTGTATGATGTGGGACCCTCAGAAAATACATAGAACAGCGAATAAAGAATTAACGAAGCTACAAACCACAAACAAAACAAAATTAAACGAACCGATGTCAAATGAAATGAAATCTAATTGGGAAGGAGAAAAAAAAAGAGAAGGAAAAGAAGAAAAAAAAAACCCGACATCTCGTGCCATCGTGTACGCAAGCAAAATGGATTTCATGATCATAAGCGTGATGATAAAATACAACCTAGATTGAATATATTGCAAAGATTTGTGTATGTCACTTACCAGTAAGAATGCAGAAAACTGACATAAACGTAGGAGAGAATAGACACAATGGTATATACGGTACAATAACAGAAACATCTGAGGAGAACTTATGTTTAACACATTATTTTTCTCTAAAAAGAAAAGTTAATACTCAATATATTATTGTTTAATGTTTAAAGAAATATATGAATTTACTGAGATGATAAAACGAACGTATTTCGGTTGTACGTTATAAGATATCATTAAAAACAATTTTAATTTGTTCGTGAAAGAATTAGCTGTCATGGCTGTTGTTATATTATTATGGAGTGAGTTCCAACACTTAACCGATCGTAAATGAGTGTGTTCTGAGCCATTAGCAAAGTTCTCAAAAACGCCAAACTGAAGTCATTCGATCGCCTTGTTGGATAACTGTGAATGGATTGATTTCTTCGAAACATTGTTTCAAATATATTTTGAAAATTGTTTTTATTATAATTATACATAAGTTGTACCCGATTCAACAAATACAAATCTTTGATTTTTCAATATGTTGTGTTCAAAGAATGACGGGTCAGTATGAGACAAGAATGCAGTATGACATCATGATAGAGAGTGATTTCTTTTGTAATATGCTTAGAAGTATTTATCTAAGAATGTTTGATGTGTATTTCTACACGCGAGAATACTATAATTTCAATACGGCAATATTAGGGGTGAATATAATGTAAGCAGAGACGGTAAAGGAAGACAAAATTTAAGCTTATCAATTACATCAATGTTTCGTGAAATAGTTTTACATATACTGTCAATGTGAAATTTCCATGAAAGCCTATAATTGACTGTTATTCCAAGAAATTTAACATGGGAAACACTTTCCAGTGGATTACCATCAAAAACAATATCAGCAGGTAGTGCCTCAGTAGGTTTTCTATATAAAAAAAAAACACGTATTTTGTTTATCTGAAGATTAAGAGATAATTAATTTGCTTTTATCCTTTGGGCGACATTTTCTAATTCTGAGTTCATTGTATTAACAAGAGTAAGAGGATTATCATGCGAAAAAATAATAAATTTGAGTCATCCGCAAAGAGAGTAAAAGAAAGTATATCTGATCATCTAAAAAAAAAATTACATAAACAATAAACAAGAGCGGACCTAACAAACTTCCTCTTGGAACGTCGCATTTGATGTTTGACATTTGTGAAATACAACCATTTAAAGATACATAATTGCTTACTGTTTATGAGGTAGCTCCTGAACTACTCCAATGATGATTGTCCTAAACACATTCCAAAAAATATAATAGACAAAAGGATGAAATATGATACGATGGGTGTGCAAATAACAATTTATGGATTGTTAGACTCATGCAAGTAGGCATCAGCGCATCTAGTGTCCTCCTACTGACGTTAGTAAAGTCATTGCCCCCGAACGACTGTGAAGTAATGTGTGTTTTGCCGGATTCTGTACATTTCCCATGTGATCCTTATGCCCCAGAATCAGCAATTTTATATTAAGAAAAAAAAGATGATCCTTTTCTCTGGGTAAAGTCTCCTGAAACAACCGCTTGCAGGTAATTACGGCGTGACTTCGAGGCTACATAATTCTGCTCAAAGACGGCAGAAGCCGTACGTGCACTCAGCTATTGACGTAGTAGGGACGATTTATAGTACGTTGCAGGCATTACACCATACGTGAAAGCGATAGATCAGTATGTACCAGTAAAGATTGAAGGAAGTCTTTCTGGATCTTCTTTTCTTATTGGTAGTGATCCGGGAAGGTTGGGGAGGGGGAAGGGGGCTGTGAATTTTGTTGGAAGTAACATGGAGGTATTATGGCGCCCATGTGCTCTTTAAGATAATAGAATACATTGTGAGTAAAGCACATAGATTACTGGTGGCAGAAAATTATGATAAAAGCTTTTATGTACACATAAGATGACATTTAAGTAGAAACAGCATCAGTGGATAGTAGTACAATGTACTACAGAAGCAATTCTCGAAAACGCTGATTTTAGTTTCTTAGACATCGACGTAGGTACAGTGCCCAGGTCTTTTAGTGATATGTAGTCACTAATGTGACTTGACTGTCTGGCTGGTGTAAGCAAAGAGCTATGAAAGTGTGATCATTGGCAGTTTGGTGGTTTGATGTAAAGAAGTTTTCTTGCTTGGATAACTCCTGCATGTTGTACGAAGTTCTTTTTCCAAAACGAACTATGTGTATGTGTATTTGATTTGTGTGTTTGTTTTTTTGTCTGAAATGTTGTATTTTTGAAACATTAAAAGTTGTCTCGACCAGATAAGGAGTTTATTTGAATGCAAGAGATTTCATAATATCCATACGTCAACTATTTCTAGTAATGACAGTTTTTTTCCACTTAGCAAGTAAGTATACCTTCAGACACTACGCTAATACTACATTCATATCTACCTTAGATTATATATACAAACGACATGTCATACCCGACTGTTAGCATTTTTAAGTGTTAGATTCCGTCATAAGTTGTTGTTGTCTATTCTAAAGGTTTTTTCAGATTTTTGTTGATAAAAAAATGAACCCCATTGTTTTAAGTGTTAAACGCTTCTTTGATATTTTTGCTGTTGTTGTTGCATGTGTTAAGTGCTTTTCAGTCATTTGAATATCACTTCACAGAACGGACAGGAAATTACAGGTTAGGTGTTGTAAGTACTTGCTGACCAAAAAGAAAAACAAAACATCAACATTTCTTTCTTGATGTCTCAAGTGACACAGTTCTGCTATAACAAATAGAAAAAAAAGAACTTATCTGTTCTGTTGTATTACACACGTTGCGGATTCAAGCAGAATTAGATCAGGATATGTTTCTTGGCGGAGAGAGAGAATGAGGCTACCATGATGGATGGAACAGACAATAATTGCAGCAGTAAAATGCATCCACCTTCAATCTATAGGCGTAGGTGTCGATTTTATTGTTGTAACTCCTATACCGCTGCGTCTACGTTGACGGAGGCACGCCATGCAACATGCTTTTAGTGTGATGAAACGGCTCGCCTTAAACGGCCCGCTCCGGACGAACTTGAATAAACTCGGGACTGCGGGCAGCAGAGATTAGGTGCTGCGGAGACATCAAATTGTCGTTGCGGACAACAACATTACCATGCTTCCCGCAGACCAGTGTGTGTGCGTGTCTGTTGAAGTATACCTGTATATTTTTATGTTGTTGTTGCTACTGTTTTGTTCATTCTGGGGGGTTCATCGACACAGGAAATAAAGACGATATGTATAGGCGAGCATTTCTAGCGCCCCACGGAAGGAAAATTGATTCCAGTGACTTGTCCCCCGCATCAAACTCGGTCTTCCACTGGAACAGCATCAATATGAGAGTCGGATGCTATCCCCAGCCGTGCATACTTGTATCGCATTCAAACCTGTCGATAATCTCATTTTCTGCTTACACCTGTTAGAGGGAGCAATGGCCAGTAAAACTCACTGCCACATTGTTTACATAACGTTTTCTCTTCCCATAGGGATTATAATTTTTCGGTCATTCTCATCCTTCGGAGAGATAGAAGTCCAGCAAGGAAGTTGGCCAAAGACAGAGAGAGAGAGGAAAAAAGAAGATACGATAAATTTAGGAGAGAGGGAGAATGAAGGAGAGAGAGAAACAGATTGACATACAGACAATAATGATGGGTGAGTATATTAAACAGAGAAACAGACGGACAAACAAAAGCGGAGAAATTAGTGAAAAAGAAGCTTGAAACTCACCACGAACTTTGAAAGGCAAGAAGAGAAAGATAGACAGATAGAAAGAGAGAGAGTGTGTGTGTGTGTGTGTGTGACAAAGGGAAATAATACAGATCAATTGAAATAGTGAGAAATGGAAAGGGAGGCTCATCCGCAGAAAAAAAAAATAGCGGGAAGTCGAAGATAAGAAAGACGCACGTACAGAAAATTGTAAGGAGTCAAAACAGTAGCAAAATTAGAATAGCGGGAAGGAGGGAGACATAGCGCTTGATTTGTGGGAGAAAGAGAAAGAACGAATTTCATGAAATGCCGAGTGGGAATGAGAGGGAAGAGAGATATAAAGGAACAACAGTAACAACAACAAAACACATACACGGAGATAGACATAAATGGTGGAGAATGAGAAACATTCCTTTGATATTATACTTCATAATACGTCATAATCCAGTTTTATCAGATTTCATTCCACTTTTCATTTCCTTCATTTTCGAAACTGTTTGATTGAAATAAATAGATCTATGGAACAAAATGCCACACGAGTAACTTTTTTTTTATTCATGTTCCATATTCCACATTTCATACAAATTATATATTCCATTTGATTTTGAAAAAGAAATGTTTTTAACACAATGGTCAGTTTGAACCAAAATTGCACAAATGGATAAGGACGTATAATTGGCGTGTAATATGAGGAACCCACTAAAAAGCAAAGCTTGTAGGATGTGGGTTCCAAAAATGTAACAGGCTTTTAGTACAGTATATCAATTTCAAACACAAAACTAGACTTGGAATTTGTCAAGACTGACAAATTAGGTGATCCGATTTGTTTTAATCGATGATTCGAGTCCTGATCGCAATAGGCATGACCATATAGGTTTCATCTGTGTTTAGAGACATTGGCCGTGTGATGTTTGGATTCCCATTTAGAAAAGAGAGTCAGGTCTGCCATCTTTGGTACCAAATTCGGTATACACTATAACGAAGATACAGAATGAAGTATATTTGACCATTGACCCAACTTTGCGCAGCCAAGATGGCATCTGAGCAAAAAGTGGTTATTTTGTGAAATGATTCTTGTAACATGGTCTTTGCGTGTGGAAAATACGGGAAAGATAGGACATGTATTCACCAAGATACAGGTTGAAACATTTATGACCTTTGACCCTAATTTACATACCCAAGATGGTGTCTGATCAAGTAGTTGTTATTTTATGAAATAAAGTACGTGACATGACCTAAACATGTGCAAAATATGGGCGTGATAGGGGCTGGTTTTTTTAACTTATTGCAAAGAAAGTGGCATAAAGAAAGAAATATCTCAATACATCGAAGATAAGTATAATTTCAACCAAGTTTTTTGACGTGATATCGGCGCCGTATGAAAAAATGGAGGGTATAGTCGCGATAGCCCAAAGTCTGAGCTACAACATATTAAAATCTGGGAGAAATTCACGAAAGAGTAAGTGAGCTAGTGTTCGATAAAGACCGTCATGTCAATTTTCATTTCCAGAAAAATTCCCTCCCGTAGAGATAACACGTAAACTGGTTAAATTTGACAAGGTTACATTATATCTATTTTCACGAGGTGAAGACATCATCCGATTAAAACTTTGATTGAACAAAACTTAAAGAGTATTACATTGGCTACAACATACTGAAATCTGGAAGAAATTCACCGAAGGGTAATTGAGCTAGTCGTCGATAAAGACAATCATGTCAATTTTCACATCTAGACAAATTCCCTCCCATAGAGATAACACGTCATAATGAAGATAAAGAAAGAAGTACATATGACCTTTGACCCTACTTTGCACAGACAAGATGGCGTCTGAGCAAAAAGTAGTTACTTTGTGAAATGATTCTTGTAACATGGTCTTTAAGTATGCAAAATATGGGAAAGATAAGACATGTATTCACCAAGATACAGGATGAAACATTTTTGACCTTTGACCCTAATTTACATACCCAAGAAGGTACCCGATCAAGTAGTTGTTATTTTATGAAATAATGTACGTGACATAAACTAAACATGTGCAAAATATTGGGCTGATAGAGCTTGTTTTTCTTGAGTTATTGCAAAGAAAGTTGCAGAAAGAAAGGAATATGAAAATACATGGAAGATAAGCTTTAATTTCAACCAAGTTTTTGGGCATGATGCCGACTCCGTATGAAAAAACAAAGGGCACATTTACGATAGCCCAAAGTCTCAGCTACAACATACTAAAATATGGGAGAAATTCACCGAAGCATAAGTGAGCTAGTGCTCGATAAAGATAGTCATGTCAGTTTTCATTTCCAGAAAAACTGCACTCCCATAGAGATAACACGTAAACTGGTCAAATTTAACAATGTTACTTTTAATCCCTTTTTACGAGGTGATGCCGTCATCCAATCAAATTGTTGTTATTATATATCTGAAAGACCATTTAATAAGCTACAACATATTGAAATTTGGACGAAAATCAACTAAAGAATAAGTGAGATATGCTTGAATGAACTTGAAATTTGATGACGTCATTTTGAAAATTTACTTTTTTAACTTTATTAAGAAATTTGATATATTTTAATCATTTTTCCAGCATTGCCAACCCATGAAATGACATGTACAACTCATCAGCTTTCAGAATATGTAAAAAAAATGGGGGGTCACCGTCCATCCTGACGAGTAAAATTGGATTTAAAATTGGCAGTTTTTTGGCATTGTTGCACTGTATATCGCCATTGACGCGCGCGCGGAATTTCAACTTTGACGGACCCGTATGACGTCATCTTGAGTCGGATTGACTTGAAACTTGGTAGAAATATTCCTTGACATTTCACACATCCGATCAAAGTGAAAAAACGGGAAATTTTCATTGCATATGAGCTGTGCGTGCGTATATGTGCGCGCGCGTACGCGTCCGTCCGATTTTTTCAATTTTTCAAAAAATGCTCCAAATGGTCTGAAACGTATGCAAAAAAAATTTGAGCTTGATTGGAGCATACAAATATTTCAACGCGCGCGTACGCGCACGTCTTTACGATGCGAGGAATTTTGAAAATATGGGTAGAATTCCCTTGAATTGAAATTTATGTGACGTAAATTTCATTGAGAAATTCCACTCCATTAATGAGATATGATTGAAAATGTGTTTTCATATAATGACGTCATAGTGACGTCACGGTCGACTGATCACTACGATTTTACTTGACATGTCGTCTTTGGGACATGATACACATATGGTATAAGTTTGACATTCATAGGCAATGCACTTTCTGAGCTCATCTCTACACAACTTTTGCGGAGAAATAAAGAAGAAGAAGAAGAAGAACAAAGAATCAGTACAGATACAGAAGGTGATCCGAGAGGATTCTCGGATCACCTAATGACTAAATAAAGTAAAAAAGCATAATTATTTAGATTATGGTTGGTGATGGGATGAGAAAAAGGACATCAAGGTGCGTAGTGATTTAAGGTTTATCTAATAACGAGTTAAGATTGCATGGGGCTAAATATTAACGATATGGACGCTACAAAACAAAAGAAAGACAAAGGGCAATACCAATCAAACCAAAAGGCGAAAATTCCTTCCATCTAAATAGGATGGGTAAGTGTAAATATTTACTAAAATCCGTTTAAATCTTTACATTGATAACGTTGGCAAGTTTTGAGGTCAATTTCAAGTTATTCTACAATTTTGGACATAATGCTTAATTGTTGTTCAAGAACAATCATAATTACTCTAAGCTTGGAAAAAAAATCAAATAAGTTTGTAATATTCGGAGCCAATGACCTGTTCTCAAGAAGGATGAATTAATCCAAAAGAAATTAGTAAAATATTATACGAATGCGAAGACATATAAATTCCAACTTACAGTTTATACATATTATCATATATTTATTCAACTGACGAACTATTAACGTCGAGGAAGGGGATGGGAATTTGACAAAAGTCATTATTGCTGCTCGATGACATAAGATGCACACACGGAAAGGACATTGTATAGGTATGCACTATCATGAATGCATAACTCAACACCATGATTACATTGAGCAGACGTTATCCATTTTCTTTAAACATATCACTCTATATTCCTCTCCTTTTTTCCATATTTGTTATTATTTTGCTTTTTCTTTTTTACTTAGAAGGGTACGTAAAACTACACACACGCACGTGCACATGTATACATATAGGCCTGTGTGTGTGTAGTTGTATAATATAGAAACTCAATCAGGCTCAAACACACAAATTTACCCTACTACAAATTAAACCTGTCTACTCAGTTTGAATGAGTTTGATATCGAATAGGCAGAAATTGAATGCTAGATTGCATCAGAGATAGAATTAAAGAATATCTGCCTCCAAGACCATAATGTGTTACGGCTGCAGTTCACTGTCACTTATATTCTTTCTCCCTCTGTTCCTTCTCCCCTCCCCTCTATCTATCTATCTATCTATCTATCTATCTATCTATCTATCTATCTATCTACCTACCTACCCATCTCTCTCTTTCTACCTGTTTATCTCTGTTTATCTATCTGTCTCACGTTCGTTGTGAAAATAATAATTCTCCTTGCTATGATCGGATGGATGCACAATATTTGAAAGGAAATACAAATGGACATGCAGATATCGGTACGTCACCGTCCATCAGTTGTTCCTTCGTGCGCAGAGAATTAGATTCTCATCGATACTGACGGCAAAGTGTATAGACGAATAATGCAAGACATTTGTTATCCCCAAACTGTTTAACGCGTTAGCTCTGTCGCGAGGATATCAAATTACTGGTCCTGCGACACAGCTTGAGACACAGTCAAATACAGTTTCAAAGACGTCAGTTATAGGTGCGACGTGATGTGGAGGTATTGTGATCACTTTATACGCCAAACATGCAGTACACATTTTTTTTTCTTAATCCAGGTTGGTGAGAACATAAATGCTCTTAACACCTCTTTTTCGGCAAATCATCTTGGACAAAAATCTGTAATTTTTGTCTTCCCTTTCAGTACCCACGCTTTGAACTATCGTTTATTCATGCAATTCTGTTTACTTTAAGAGTTAAATGTTCCCGTCATACATCATGTAATAGATATTATCTTTGTATTTATAAAGGGGAATCAAAATGATATGATGCTAAAATAGGAGATGCTGATATACATTTTGATATATGAAAAGAGAAGAAGATAAGAAAGAAATGGTAAAAAAAAATCAAAAGTGACAGGTTTAACAAAGCGTGTTCTGCACACCAAGTTTTCATGCGATGAGCCAAAACAAATGTTGCAGTACTGAAGAAAAAAGCAAATACGTGCAATGGACAAACGGAGCGTAAACTATTTGAAACTCTGTAAAACCCTGGGAATCTGAATGCACACAAGAAAAAAAAAATGCTCTCGTACACACATCGTGATGATTTAGAGAGTCAGAGAGTCATGAAATCCTTTTTCGTTATCCTCTATTGATTTCCCCTGATACGGAACGATACCTTATGAAGATTATTCTAAAGAGTCTGAAATCACACCAAACATCTGCTCGTGACTTGATTAATCTCTCATCTTTAAGAAATTGAGGGCTCTGCATTTATACAAAATAACAACCACATGACAGACAAACAAAAAACACTCATCCAAAGGGTAACAACATTTTGATTACTGCACATTTTTTCCACATTTCGAGGTATGACCTCGAGCAAACTTTTACCGGAGACCTCAAATATGTAACTAATACTGAATGACATGAAATCGTCAGACAGTTGAAAGTGATATATCTGCGGAAAACATTCCCTTATTTATTCAATAATGCTATCGTGGCGCCTCACTGATGAATTCATGCCTCACTATGTCAATTGTGGAGGTCACAGCATTTGGAGGGAAAAACACTTCTCAAATGGGAGATCATGATAACATATAGCTTTACCTAATCTGAAAGCAGATATTATTACAGTTGTTGTGGCATGCTCTTTGCTTTCAAAAGGAATGTTCAGGGTTACACGACCTGTGCAATTTGTTTGTTTTTAATCCGAGTGGTTGGGTACTCAGGAAGAAGCTGAATATCGTTGCACTTCGACTGGACATGTGAAAACTTTTTTTTTTCGGAATTGTCGGCGAGATTTAGGTTTGCAACATAAATATATACCAGTTACATCATGAATTCTCAAAATCATATCAATCCATCAGAATGCAAATCAATAGAAAAGGGATTGAAATACCTGTACATATGAATACCAATTTGGAAGAAATTGCACGATTCTTTATACTTCACAATCAGTCTGAAGAATGATGCGTATCATCTGTGAAATTTTTGATAATGTGTCAAAAACATATGCATATGAACTGACCTCAGCGTCTTAAGTACAGATCGATTTAAAATGACGATTAAATATGAAGTCCTCAAGATTTCATTAATATTAGAGTTACTTCTTTCATCCATATTATCCATATCTTCCCGAGACAGTTTCTGAACATCGGGATGAGATATTTCATCTTTAAGTCTCACATTTCATTTCAGTAACTTCTTTATTCCGTGGAACATTGGCAAGTGCCTCGTGATCTTCCTGCGGGCTTGAATTTTGTTTTATTCTGATTCAGTCGTGATGGATTTATATTCATTTATATCCCATCAGGGTATGCGTATCATCTCGTTATTATACATCAGATAACGTATCCAAAACCTCAAGTACTGTTGACATAACGGTAACATCAATGAATATTGTTCTCTCGCAGTTTTTCAGGGATTTTATCAAAGTTTATATAAAGGTTACAAACAAAACCTGCGCTGCTCCAAGTGATAAAGTGCATCCACAATGAAGAACACATAGTTATTTGATATTCTCAGCGGCAAATGAGAAGCCATATTAAAGTTTCCACCATAAGGATCTATTTCTAAGTGTCTGCCACGTTGGTATTTCAGTCATTTGTTTGTTTGTTTGCTTGTTTGTTTTTTTAGATGGTGGAATAGGATGTTTTATATATTTCGAATACGGCTTGAATTTCATTGAATTTGATTCGAAACGCGTTTTTAAAGTACGATATATATGTTAATGACGTGAAATGGTCCATCGTGTATTCATCAGCACTATTGAAAGTTTTATTTTCACAGACAAAAATAAAATGCAAAATTATGTAATGATCCTAGCTGGCCAATGAAGTGCGTTATAGATTTTCAGTATTATTTGACTGGGTTCTTTCTTCTTCTGTTGTTTTCGTTTTTGCTTCTGCAAGCTTGGAGCATGATGTATTTTCGTTGTGGGTAAAGCATGCATGATACTGTTTGTAAGGTTGCGTTACACAAAGTCAATCCAACAATTTATTCTGAAAGATCGACATCCGATGTCAAGCAGGGAGTGATGTAAACATTTAAAAACGTCACGCGTGCTTGCCTGTTTGGCAACGCGCTTCTTGAAAGCACAGACGGCAACGTAAGGAGAGCCTGATCGATGACGCTATAAGTTTACAACTTCCACTAGAGTTTCACTTTTTTGAACCAATCGTTCAAAAATGCCATGGACCTCCTAATGTGATTAATATTGATCAGGTAGGAAGCGCTAGAATTTCATTGTGTATCAATCAATATTTTCCAGCACCATATTGTCAACAGTGGATTCGTAGAGAGAAGTATATAGTAAGAACGCGCGTGCTTCCTTACATAACATGGAATTCGAAGACAATTTGCCTTCTTTGAAAACATTCCACTGGATCGTAAGAAATCAGTTATATTCTATTACATACCTCCTTCTCAGTCTAGCTGGTAATATGTTCTACGTGGGTGTTACATGAGAGTAGAATGATTTTGGGGGAAGATTGATGCAATTTGTTATTGACGTAATCAGAAAAAAAAACAACAACACGCAAGTGTCGTCGTACTTCCAAAGTGAGGGGAAGACAAGGCAAATTCTTCCAGAAAATATGAAAAGTTAAAAAAAAGCCACACTCAGTCAAGTAGATGGTCACTATTTCGAAGCATTTTCACAAAGTGTATACCTGACATGTATTTGAAAATATGCTCATATTGACATTTCAATAATGTATTGAAATATCAAATACACAAACAAACAGAGTTACAAATCTTGATCACTGAGAGTGACATTTCACATTAGAGGAGAACCAGCTTTAATCACATGTCGTTTGCCGTCCGGGGCTCTACACTTTAAAACTAATTTCTATTTCTATTGAAATTGACGTGATATATATTGCTTTTACCGGCGCATTTTGTCACATCAATCCTCAAACAAAACAAAAGTTTAATCCATCAGTACACTGAGGTGCATGTGTGCATGTGTGTGTGTGTGTGTGTGTGTGCGTGTGTGTGTGTGTGTGTGTGTGTGTGTGTACAGATGAATTATTTCTAGATGGAAAACAAGGAGCCTTCTTTTTCCTGTTTGACTGCGCTGAAATGCACGCGACTTTATTTATTCAAAGTGACGCGCTGTCGACTGAATTCTGGCGTGTGATTGTTATTTTCCGCAGATATTACCAAAGCCGTCGATGTGAATCAAGTGTAACTCGAAGAGACTGCAGATGCGGCAAAAGTAATCAATGAGAAATAGTATGCGACAAGTATGTCAAGGGCAACTGCGTAAGATCATTATATCTATTCAATCCGGGATATACTTAGACGGGAAAAAGATCGAAGAAGTTGGCGTTTGAAAGTTTTGCGGGAAAATGCTGGAAGACATTCCTGGGGGAAAAAGGAGGTTGTACAAAGACTACAATATACTTTTTTTACATATATATATATATATATATATATATATATATATATATATATATATATATATATATACATAATACATAATACTTGATATACATAAATACAATAGCTTTGCATGTATCTTATATATCTATGTGTGTGTATGTAATGCATACATATACTCAAATATGATTATGATTTATATATATATATATATATATATATATATATATATATATACATATATATATATATATCAACTAGACATCAATTATTTAGATTTTTTTTCAATGATAATCCTTGCAATAGTATTATACCTTTTCTATTCGTGGGAATTTCGGAACTCAATACTAATGAAGTATACAAGTTATCACATTGCATTTGAGTTACTCTCATGGGGCAAAACCATTCACAGTAATTTACACCCGACCGAAAACACACACACACGCACACACACGCACACACACACACACACACACACACACACACACACATGCATGAAGACTAACGCGCTTGATTCTTCTGTTTCTGTTGATTGGCTGGAATGGCCTAAGTGACTGGTATAGTACGTGTAATTTCACGCCCCATTATCTTCAATACAGGAGAGATGTACGCCCAACCAGGGGGGCGTTTCATCCACGAGTTCGTCGGAGGTTTTCACTGACAAATTTGCTATCAGCCAATCAGACGCAAGGATTTACACTGACAACTGTTAAAAGCTAATGAAATCCTTGGTCTGATTGGCTGATAGCAAATTTGTCGGTGAAAACTCCGACGAACTCGTTGATGAAACGCCCCCCAGGACACCACTTGCATCGTTCCCTCGTTCTCCACCTTGTCATTTGCTTGAGAGGAACCCGAACTGAATGAAGAAAGTATAATTATCAAAAAAAAAAATGTGAATGTCTTCATCTTACACATTGGGTCTCATTCACATCAGCAAAATGAGATCCCTGGAGCGTCATGTGTGATTCACTGTGATAGATTTCCACTATGAAAAAAAAACCCCAAAACAAAATAAAAAAACGTCTCCTCCACCCAGTCCTTTAATTCACACCGACTTAAACGTTTAGTAACCTATAACAGACTCCCAGCAGATTATTTCATCAATCTACATTTCAGGTAAGAAGGCGGCAAAACACGATGAAAATGATGGATACATATAGATGACATTAAGGTAATATGTGAACGGAGCAATTACGTGCAGTAGCGCAGGTGTTTTCAGTGGTCAGGGCGGGACTCACAAACATAACAGTATTCCGTCGGCAAAGCTTCGCAAGACGAACGACGAGGTGACTGACCAAGAAGTTATACTTTTACCTCATGGAATGAAGGAGGTCAGTTATTAAGTTCCCCTGCGCCCCATCATTGAATGATCACTCTTATTTCCTGATGATGAAGATATCATAGCGGTCAAGCGATAATGTCCTTCTAATAATCATCAGCGTGATGGGAAAAAATGCAAGTAGCCGGTAATTGGTAAGCACGTTTTTGCAATCATGTAAAATTGTTGATAATCTTTCCAGGGACGATTAAAGTAGATAGCGACTACTTGGATAAACCTAGTGTAAATGAGGTGTATGGGTAGACCTATGAAATATTAATCTTGGCACTCTGTAATCTGGGCAGAATAATTCAGTTCAGCTCAGTTTGGTTCAGTTCTGTTTCATTTCTGCATTTTTTTTTCAAGGAAATCATACATGAAAACGACAACACGTGTATCTGACAACAGAATAGGAAAAAAAACAGTATTGCATTCAAAATATGATACTCACAACGAAGTTTAAACATAAGGATAATGATATCGAAGGAATCGACGATACACTTGTTTCCGGGTAAAGAGGAAGGGGAAAAATGCAGGAGACTGGCATCTTTAAGCAAGTGCTTGATGGTGATGGTAGACTCAGGGAATCTTAAGGAGGAAATATAAGGAACATGATAATACATTATTGTTATTATACAGAATGAGCAACTTCCCATTGGAATGTTTTGTGCTAGCTTTGTGGCGTCCACAATTGGACGCTAGTAGGAGAAGAAGGAAAATATTTTTTAATGTTTTTTTTTCTGTATTTCTCGGCGACTTCCTACGTATCTTCGTCTCTCCATTTTTCTCCCTGGTGTCTTCATCCCTCTCCTTTCTCCCCCTCTCTCGTTTAGGCTGGGAATACAAATGTCCACCTGCGTATCATTCCCCAAGACTTCACATCTGGTGTGAGTCTTTTTTTCTCCTGACGTATCTTCCAGGCACGTACATATTCGATTAGACGTTCCGCGGAAGCCAAATCAAATAGAGATAACCCAATGCATTATAGATGCATTCTTCTGAAACACCCATCAATTTTGCATAAGCCAATTCGACCACGATTGATTTTTAGGCTGAAAGTGCAAAACTGTTATGCGGGATGTAAGGAGACTGTTTGGAGGCAAGAGGCGAATAACGTAAGCGCTCAATTCAGTTGAGTTTAATTCAATTTCACTTTATTTTCATTTTGAAGAAATTGCACACAAAAAAAACACACACACACAACGATATAAACCAGGTATAGATCTTTTTTAATATGAGTGATAATTGCTTACATGCTTACATGGAATTGAAAGTCAATTTTATTGCAAATTTATATTCCGTGACAAATTGAGACATCCACTTCAAAGCATAGTTTAAATATTGCGGAAAAGACAAATTGTGGCCGAAACTTGACTACAAATGTAACATGAAAAGTAGAAGGTAATAGGAAACAGGAAAGGACGTTGCAATACAGAACAAGACAAGTGGAGCGCGAAAACCGAGAACTTAACATCACAGAAGGTAACATGGACGTAACCATGGAAGCAGCAAAAGCTTGAGTAGAGGTCGCGAGTGATGACCTCTAGCAAAGGACATGGCTAAAGAAAAGGTCATCCCTATCCTTCTAGGTCATTATACACGAGGCCATTTGTACCTCTCGACCTCTTCACTAACCAAAAGCCCAGCCCTTGATGATCGCGGCAGCCCAATTAGCTTAGATTTAATGAACACTCACGTTTAATGCTAGGGGTAATTATTTCTTGTGGAATGCGGATAATCGTTCCGGTCGTTGACCTATTCTAGCAACAAAAAGTGCAGTGATGCCAAGTCACGTTTCTCTTATCATTCTAGGTTCTTTTCTTTGTAATTGTGTCGTCTTTTAAAGTAATCATTGTACAAAGACGGCTTCTTTCTTGAATTGTATGAAAGTTCGTAAAGCATTCTCCACTATATACGCATCGGAACAAAAGCACACACCCTTCACTCATGATTCCAACATCTTTTGTTGCGCACGTACAGTCAATCAGCTCCAGGTTTCGCATAACCAGGGTGAAAACTATGGATTTGTTTGTTGTTGTTTTTTTATATTTAGATCAGGAAATTGCTTCTCTTGAACGTTTGTTTGTACCGCACTGGTAATAGTGAGCTTTTGTGTTCTTTGAGAGTTTAAACATTGTCCTTATTTTCTTTTTGTATATTGTCAGTAAAGGCATACATCATTAAGAGGTCACTCTGTCAGATGATTTTGAAATGAAGGGTCGCAAATGTTTACTGTATTTCATAATTCAGCAATCTTAAGAAAACAGATACATATTTTCCCTCAAATGCTTTTGATATTTCAGCCATAATGTTATGTATAATGGCAAGAGATTGTGACTAATCTTTGCTGTCAAGAATGAAACGTGAAAATGTGCAAGATTCTAAAAGTTTCTAAATAGTCACTCTGAATTTGATGAAACTACGTCCTATTTTCTTTCTTATCTGCAATCTTGTTACCAACCTGAATATTATGTAGCGGAGGGAGCCTTTGAAGATAGTGGTTATCCCATCTAAGAGCTTGCGAATCATTTAAACATGAATAAGACATTTTTCTTCAACCCTCGCTGAATGCTTACAATGAGATAGACAGCCGAAGCCGCATGAAGCTCCGAGGGTTCGGCATCATCTCTTTCCTCGTCTCATGTCAAGCCACACCTGGTGTAAAAAGAAAACAGACGGAAGCTGCGGGAGTCACTTGCTATTTTTGTGCCACCTATCGTTGTCTGCTAATGAGAGAAGTTCAAAGTACGGCTAACCGATTTGTCAATTTCTAGTCTTGTCGAAGGACTTCATCTCCTTCTCTCTTAGACGCGCGCGCGCACACACACACACACACACACACACACACTCTCTCTCTCTCTCTCTCTCTCTCTCCGATGACGTTATTATCATTGCTGAGTTAAAACCATCCACCATAAAATGAGAAAGAGAGACAGAGAAAAAAAAGAAGTTGCACTATTTGTGAAGCAAAGAAAACAGATGACTGCGTCATGAAGCCAAATGCCTTCAGTGATTAGGGCTGTACTGGTATTACTTTCTCCTCGATTTTTTTCTGTAAGGTGAAATTACATCCAAATTACCTGTTTTTTTTCCCTTAATTACCGTCTCAAGAAAACAAACGCCATCTGTTGGACTTAAAGCGGAGATGAGAGATTTGAGATTCCCTTTTCAATAAGCCCGTTCATAGTTCCCACTTTGCGCATGAGCAGAAATGGGTCGTTCTGCAATCAGGCATGTTCGTTTTTAAATTCATTGAGATAAGCATTAATGATTTAATAATTATACATGTAATCCTTATAGATGGTGCTTACTAGCACATTCACTTGACAACAAACCTAGTATATATGCTAATGTCATAAGAAAAAACACCGTTAATGCATTTAATGCGAAACAATGAAATGGATGCCTGCCGAAGTGTCAAGTGACGGACCATTCTGGTCACCTGGTCTATAAGTAAGTTCATTCTTTGTTTAAACATGAATTTCATGGCTTGTTACGTCTGGCAAGCTTGTGCATTACGCCGCTTTGAAAACGAGTGAAGTGCATACCCAACTGAAAACAAGAGAGGTCATTTGTACTAATGTGCACATGAGCTAACCGTGAACTGGCTTATTCAATTTAATTCAGATTCATTTTCATTTTTTGCAAACGCATAACAAACGCATGTTTGATGACACTATACGTTTGATTGTGGTTGTAGTTCTAATAAGGAGAGTTGGTACGAAATAACAACTGATGTGAATATTGGTCTTATCATCGGTAACTGACACGAAGTGGCTAAATCCTGCTCGGTGAATGCTTCCCTTTTTAATCACTGACCTTTTCCACCGTTTATTCACTTCTTGACGATAATGTTTGCATCCTCGCTCGTCGACACGATAGCCCTCCAAAGAGGGCGCGTGACCTTTGGGTGAGGTATTCGTCCCTCTATGAAGGAGCAATTAGGGTCTTGTGGGGTCGGGTAAAACGTGGGGCATGGACATACGTCAACCTTGAGTCTGATCGACCCTTGTTGTCAGAATGCTATGGTTCCATCCTCAGCAGGCTCTACAGTATGTCCAAAAAAAAAAAATACAATTGGATTTTTGCATTGATAACACCCAACATGGTTAAACCGTCTAAATGTTACTTCAGGGTCTTAAAATATAACATCTCAGCTCTATTTTGCAGAAAACCCCATGCAATTTGGTTAAGCGATCACACAAGGAAATGTGGATTGTTGTAAAGCATGTCATGAGTCTGATTCTTCCAAGTTAAGCATTTGGATGCTCTTGGCATTGCATATTAATGTGTAAACACAATAGACAGAACGTGGAAAGAAGGGATTCCTGACATGCTCTGCAAAATCCTCATTTCTCTTTGACCACCAAAGCAAATTGATGGGGGTTTTCTGTAAGATGTGGGCAATGAATTACAGTTTCATACCCTGAAATTGTGTTTGGATTGATTCACTGTTTTTAAAGTTATCATTGCGGAGGGTACCGTTGTAACTTTTTGGGACAAACGGTATAGCTTTCTCTAGATAACTGAAATTTCATTTCCCATTGGTTAAGACGATGCCGCAGATGATGCCTGAATGATCGTTACTGCAATTATTACCATTCGTCACCAATTTGGGCCTCCCGATTCACCACTAATCAAATTATTTCTATGTACCCCTGTTATCTCCTAAATTTAGAGTATTTAACCTTGATTTCTCTTTCTCTATTATTTTTGCTGAGTGCAGTCAACAATGCGGCTAATGGTCCATTAGATCGTGGCTCTGTATATCCTGTTCGTGGTTCTCAGTTCCCTGATGTGATATTTCAAAGGTGTGTATCAGAATTGTATTATGTATTTGTATGTCTATTAGTGTGTACGTTCCGTATGTGTGCATATTCATTATAATAGTGAACTTTAGATTTGCGACGCGAACGCTATTAAAGACGACGCAGCCTCCCGGCTTTAACATAACGATAGAAACAGTTGTCTCACGCACGTACACAACACCATTTTTATCCTACTAGCGTCGCTTTTAGCGTTCGCGTCGCAGATCTAAAGCTCGCTAATGTGTGTGCGGGGGAAGGGGGGGGGGGGGGGCTTCTCCCGAGAGTCTCTGTGAATGCGTTTGTTTTTTGCTGTCGTTCTTATGATGATACAATGTAGTTTGATAACAGAAAGACTACGATCGCTTATCTCACACTACATGCGTTGGCATTTTGGCTGTCGTATAGCAACTGGCACGAAATTAACAACTCAAATATCACATAATGAAAGGACACATTTTACATCTGATGTGACTGTCACTCCAATGAATTCCTTCGTGGCGATACGATTTACGAGAAGCAGAGTACGCCTGCTTTTACAGGGCTAGAGGTTGAAAACTACTTGTTTAGCTTGTAAACAGTGACTCCCAACATCAATTCTCTTCTATTCCCTACCACTTCCCTCGAATATCCCCCCCCCCCCATTTCTCTTTTCCATCCTTTTTCCTCGTATCCTCCCTTGTCCCTTCTCCTTCCTCGCCCTCATATAACTCTCTTCCCTTCCTCCGGTCCGTTTCTCCTCCCTTTAGAGGGATTATACAGTTTTTGTTGAGATATACACACATAGTTATACAAGATCAATGCAGCTCATTCGTATAACATAGAGAAACATTATGAAGGAAATGTAATCATATTCTGTAACTTTTATAACTGTACCAAATCATCACTTCTTTGAATTGGAGGGGGCTGCTAAAAAGCTTTAGGCTCGTAATTTGCTCGCCTCTCATGAACAATAAGTAATTACTGAACTCAGGAAACTAAGGCTTATTGCGGCTGCCTAAGATGAAAATAAAAATAAAAGAAAATCTGTGAGTAACATGTTGGACACTCAAGGTCACTGCAGTGGTATTTTCTTTATTTTACCGTCGATATAAAAAAGAGAGAGAGAGAGAGAGAGAGAGAGAGAGAGAAGGGTGGGGGAGGAAGCGTTGTAACCAAAAACAGAAAACGTATCTTCATCTCGGAAAAAGATGAAAATACAGATGGTTTTGCCATGTTCAAAATCTCTCGATTAGTCATTCGACAAACAGTGGAATGATACAAATATTTCGAGAGAGATAACGAGTGAAAATACATTTTGTTTTAACAAATAGACCTGTTTTGATTTCCCCATACGACCGAGTCATTAAGGAACTATTATTTTTCCTTTTCATCACTGGAATGCAAAAATAAACAAAGACACTGTTGGTCTAAAGCATCGTGTGATTTTCTCATCCCCGGCCGGGCTACATCACCTTTACTTGTTATGACATGCACTTCGCATACAATCAAGCGTAGTAAAAGACATTTCCATCTGTTAATTACAGATGCCTGTCACCTTCAGAATACCAGCAACGCAGCTTTTTGTAGCATTTTATTTTTCATCCTTTGTGCACGGCAAGCAAAAGCAACTGTTTTAGGGATAAATTTGGGAATGGAGGTCAGGATTGATATGATGCTAATGGCAGCTCTGGAAGTATGCCCCAATAGAGCCACACCAACATCGGTACAAGACCTCTTTTCACCCTCCCCCCCCCCCCCCCCCTCTTCACGAGTCAGCTATACTTTTACGCCTGAAATGTGTTGGTAGTTTTCTCCCACTAACTATTCTAAAGACTGCGCAGATCAGTTTCTGGCAATATATTCGGTCAAAGCCCCGTAATGGACGGGGCAAATGTACTGCCTACATCACACATCTCATTCAATTCAATTTAAATTCCATTAAATTTTTTTTTTGAATTTCCTTCACGGCAGAGCATTTAAGCAATAAAACAAAATCCAGTCAAACACAATTTAAGCGGGGAAAGAGTTTAGATGACCTCCACACAAACGACAAAATAAAGACATTAGACTCAAAGGAAAGTGAATGTCCGGATAAAAAATACATTTTAAGGAATTATTCGTCAAAAATCACCTGGTTTAGTAACAAGTGGATTGAGAGTGCTTTTCCACTGCACAATGAAATTTGACTGTTGACTGCAGTGGATGTTCCAGATAGTTTATATGCGCAGATTCTAAAGCACATCATACACTGGTTTGGTACCATGATATCGCATATGAACATAATAAAAATAAGCTGCCTTCTCCCCCGCGATGACTTCTTTAGTAATGCTCTCCTATCGACAGGGGTGTGCAGTCATTGTCGCTCCAAGTTACATACATTGTTACTTAGGTACTTGGTTTAGAGGGACATGGTAGATTAACCCTTCGAGTACTTTGAATGCAGATTGACTCAGAATATACCCAGCGGCATTGTACAGACTGTCCAAAGTCCCTGGCACGGAAATGGTTAAACATCTCATGGACTGGATTCGAACTAAGGAGGTGCTGTCTGAGAGATCCGATCATCACGCACACCGTACCAAAGCGGACACAATGTTTAAAACACATGCCAAATGTGAACGGTTACAGGATAATTTGTGTCGGCATAGACAAAAAAAAAATATTGTGAAACTTCACCTTTCTGTTTCATATTGTTCTCTTAGTTTTTCTTGAATTGGTCTTGTATAGCATCTCTATATTTCCTTCCTGTTATCCTTTTCTCTTCTTCTTCTTCTTCTTCTTCTTCTTCTTCTTCTTCTTCTTCTTCTTCTTCCTCTTCTTCTCCTTCTTCGTTTTCTTCTTTATCTTCAGCTTCGTCCTGTTCCCCTGTTGTATTCTTTTTCTTCGTTTTCAAATTTGTTCCTTGTGTTTGTCGTGTTCTCTTTTTTTTTTTGATTGTTTGCGACGACATACTACTTGGCTGAACGTAAGAAAATAGATACATTGTGTTGAGATTATGAGATCGTACACTGTAAAAACATCGGTGTTAGATTTAACACCACGGGTGTTAAATCTAACACCGATCAAACTTCAATAAAGGACCACACCCACAGGTGTTAAAAATGCACTGTGATGGTGTTGAAAAGTGTTCACCTGACACTTCGTGGTGTTAATTTGACACTGTACCTGGTGTTATTTTGACACTGTACTGGTGTTAATTCAAAAATGACACCACATGGTGTTGATTTGATATTTGTTGGTGTTAATATCAATGGTTTAACACCCGTCCAGCTTCAATAAGAGACCACACCAGCTGGTGTTACTTTGGTGTAAATTTATTTTCACATTTTTTCAAAAATCTAGTATTTTAATGTAAAATTCTTGATCGTCTTGTTTAAATTAAAAATCCACAAGAAGTGCAGTTACTAAGAAACTCTTCAAAAAACAGTTTAAAATTTGGAAATGACACCCGGGGGTGTTAATTTAACACCATAAATGAGCACCGAAAATTTAACACCAGCTCGGTGTTCACTATTTAACACCGGACTTTTTGCAGTGTATCTAATACAGCATCGAGCTGTGTGTATGCCGCTGAAACGGAAATGCCTCCTGGAGAAATGCAGCAACATGAGAAACTCATGAAGACTGAAAAAAAGAAAACTAGTCACTGAGGAATTATACGAACCATTATATCGTCTTATTTCGTTTAGACAAAGTTTATCAGGGAAGTATTGGATTTCTAGACATTAGATTCCGTCTAAAGTCCTCTCTGTCTTTCATGTTTATTCAGAGCATTATTTTAAGAAGAATGGTTTGCTAACAGTCACGAAACGAAGGGAACCTTGTGGATCAATAACACGTTTAAATGTCCGCTTTTATTTTAAATAGGGAGAACATTTTAGCGATCTGAGGGATGTAAGAATGTGATACGACTTTTATCTGTTTTGTGGCTTGTAGAAATCTTCAAGAGTAAACAAGTTTTAGTATTCTTCATCAGAGTATGGCCGATCCACCCTATATAGCCAGTTATGGAAAAGTGTTTGAAGTCCAGTCTCAACAGAGCCTTTCGAACTAGAGCTACCGCGACAACGTCCGGGTATTATAGCGTTCGGGTAATCTTTGTTTACCCTGTCTGATAAAACGGTCCCCGCAAAATGTTGCTTGGATGTTGTCCCTGTAAATTTTGCCAAAGTCTACCCTAGCCAGCTAGGGTCATTACCCCGACATTACCCCGACATTACCCCGACATTACCCCTACAATACCCCGACATTACCCAGACAACCTTTGTATTAGAAATCTCCCGCGGGAACATTCCTTTGATACACTCAACATGCATGCGCAATCGTCCAAAGAAAATGATACACCGCTCGCAGATCAGGTGCATGAGTGGTAACCACACCCCTTTCGCGTTATGGGAAACCTATCAGGAGAAGGTTTTCGGTGTGTGTCTTAAAACGGCGCCCCTCGCTCTCTCCAGTGGTTTTATTGCCCGAGGAGAGGAATTTCGTTCTCAAGACGTTGTCGCGCTGTCGGGGGTAATAGACCGGGGGCCCAGAGCATTTATTCAGCTGAAAAGGGTCACACTTTTTGATGGTCTCATCATGTAAGGATGTGGCCAAGGGTCAATAAAATGAATTGCTGGCAAGTCACATCCTGTACCGTAAGCCTAGGGACCACAAAAAGGGACCCCGAAAAATGGATTTATTCAGCCGAAGGGGGTCACGGACAAAAGTTGGTGGATATTGTTCCTTTGGGTGTACTTATCATGAAAACAGCAATGCCAGCTATTTTATCCTGTACGGGGCCCCAGACAGTAGCCCCAAAGGGCCCCAGAAATATGGTGTTATTCAGCTGAAAAGGGTCACGGCTAATTTCTTTTGCAATGGAAGTAGTTCCCATCAGAGATATCCAAAACACCAATGCCAGCTATTTATCCTGTACGGGGCCCTAGACAGTAGCCCCAAAGGGCCCCACCCCCCCCCCCATAGGCCTACGTATAAACACACACAAACATTGATTTTATTCAATTAAAAAGAGTCAGGGCTAATTTCTTTTGCAATGGAAGGAGTACCAATCAGAGATATCCAAAACACCAAAGCCAGCTATTTCATCCTGCACGGGGCCCCAGGCAGGAGCCCCAAAGTGCCCCACCCCCTATAAGCCCTACGTACAAACACACACAGTCACACACACATTGACTTTATTCAGCTGATAAGAATAACGGCTAATTTCATTTGCAATGGAAGTAGTACCCATCAGAGACATACAAACCACCAAAGCCAGTTATTTTGTCCTGTACGGGGCCCTAGACAATAGCCCCAAAGTGCCCCCCCCCCCAACACACATACTCACACAATAGTTTAATTCACCTGAAAAAGGGTCACGGCTAATTTCTTTTGCAATGGAATTAGTACCCATCAGAGAAATCCAAAATACCAAAGCCAGTTATTTTATCCTGCATGGGGCCCCAGACAGTAGCCCCAGACAGTAGCCCCAAATTGTCCCCTTACCCCCTCCCCCTCCCCCCCCCCCCACACACACACATTGATTTTATTCAGCTGAAAAGGGTCACGACTACTTTCTTTGCAATCGGAAGTATAGTACTCATCAGAGATATCCAAAGCACTAATGCCAGTTATGTTATCCTGTACGGGGCCCCAGACAGTAGCCCCAAAGTGCCCCCTACAAACACACACACACACACACACACACACACACACACACACACACACACACACACACACACACACACACACACACACACATATTGGTTTCATTCAGCCGAAAAGGGTCGCGGCTAATTTCTTTTGCAATGGAAGTAGTATCCATCGGATATCAAAATACCAAAGTCAGATATCTTATCCTGCACGGGGTCCCGTACAGTAGCTCCAAAGTGTTTTGCTTTATTCTCTTTATTGTGTGCATCTCTTCTTCTTAAATATGCGCTCCTTCGTCTTCATTTTCGCGACAACGACAACGCGTCCTTCTCATCATCATCAGTTTTGCTGTTCTGGCAAACATTTTCCAGCGTATCGGCTACGTTCGATTTTAGAGCGGCGAGAGCGGAAGACGTGCATAATTGAGTCTGGGAAAGCGTAGGAACAGCGTAGCTAAAGCGGCCAACAGCGTTATCGAAGCAGGAATGAAGCGTCGTAGGAACAGGCCTTGATTTTATACGAGAGTAGAGAACTTAGTGAGAGTGTCGTTAAAGCGGGAAGGTCGTGCTTTGATCAAGAAAGCGGCGTAGCAGCGGGACCATGTCGTCGGTGTCTAGTTTAGACTATATTTCCCGTTGTTGTGCCGCTGTTACTACGGTCAGAAAAACCTGGAATTGTTACGCTCATCCCGCGGTATTTAAACTGTCACTGCTCTCTCCCCGTTTGAGCTACGATTCAAAATAGGTCAATCTTGATGGGGAGATGAGGAAGAAATTTTGAACCAGTTCAAAATTTCTTCCCGATCTGTAAAATTGCCAGATCCAACCCCATCACCCAAACGCTGCTGCTACGATGCTCCCGGTCCCCGTACACTTTTGCCGCTCTCTCCCGATCTGACAGAATGAATAGATCGGGATGCAGATCTTGATAGTGGAATTACATGTGGGGACACTTTAGGAACACTCCGTGGGGCCCCGTACAGCTATATAACTGGTTTCGGTGTTTTTGATACCTCCTTGAGTACTACTTCCATTGCAAAAGAAATTATAGCAATGATTCATTTCACTTAGAATAAAATAATACGGGAGCACTTTCCAGCTACTGGCTGAGGGCCCCTTAACTGGATGGGTTTGTGTTTTACGTGTCTCAGCTGTTAATTCCACTGCCAAGGAAAATAGGCATACAAGACTGTTTTCACCTAAAAACAATTAATTCATATGGGGTGGGAATACCTTGGGGCTATACCTGTCAAGGGCCCTGCATCCGGGCCAATATCGCACCTCTTTTAATCGAATTCTTTAATGTTGAATTAAATTTAGCAAAAATTTCGCCTAGATGACATGGTAGTTCAATGTCATATTAATCTCTTAATTCAAATTTATTTTGAAACATTCACATTACCTCTAACCTTATTCTAAATAACACTTTTTCAACTGAAATCCATATATAAGACAAGTACCATTCCACTATCCGTTCATTCATAAATTCATAATGATATAGTCACGTGATTGCATGCTGCGCTCGTTCATTCAAATTGATTTCTGGCCATCTAATTTAACATGTTCTGCAGTCAATTAAACAGATATGTTCATGCTTGGCCTCTTTCCTTATTTTCTTTCGTCGTAGTTACTGTTTTGTAAGCATCATAGCATTTCATGTTTTCGTATTCGTTTAAGAGACTTTGACACCATTTTTAACGTGCTTTTTGAATCCAAAGAAGTAAGAAGCCACAAATTATCTGGCCGTTACGAGCGCTTTATTACGAGCGGTCGGCCAGTTACAAGAAGTCAAGGTTATGATCCTCAAATGTTTTTTTTTTAATAATTCTTTCTATGTCTTCTAGAGATATACGTCTGTATATATTGTGCTGTCATTACTATAAAAAATGAAGTTAAGCTGCATTACTGGTACACGTATAGGCCTATAATGACATGTATTTGAAAGAGAAGGAGCGTTACCAATCTGGTTACAGAACAACCAAATCCAGTTATACTAGATAAGAAATATGACACTTTTACTGCTTTATAACAGTGATTTATAGATGAAACGAAAACACACATAGAAAGACATGTTAAAAAGATCTGAAACAAAGAAATAGCATGATTTGAATTTGAATGAACACGTTTGGAATTTGACTGTCTTTTGCGAAATTTAATGACTGAAATACACTTTTCGGCAAGTCAAGGCGAATTTGAATGAACGTAGGGTACCAGCCAATTTGAATACCCATTTTACGAATTCGAACCTTCTCTCAAAATTAATGAACCAACAAAAGTGCGAAATTGGCTGGGAAAACCTAACTGGCTTTGATGTTTTGGGTATCTATGATGTAAACTAAGGCCTACTTCGATTGTAAAAGAAAAACAACTATGACTCTTTTCAGCTAAATGATGTCATAATAATCATGTGGGGGAGGGGCACTTTATGGCTACTGTAACCTGGGCCCAGTACAAGATGAAATGACTGGTTTTCGTAATATGGTCATCTTGGTTGTGCACTATACAGAAGTATGCTTCCTTTGCAAATTTCTTGAGTGTTTTGCTACTGTAACCTATGGGACCCCG
Organism: Diadema antillarum; assembly: GCF_040938485.1. Classification (NCBI taxonomy): domain Eukaryota; kingdom Metazoa; phylum Echinodermata; class Echinoidea; order Diadematoida; family Diadematidae; genus Diadema; species Diadema antillarum. The sequence goes on from NW_027270916.1 coordinate 2,930,306, forward strand.
TATACAGGATAAGATGACTTGCTTTAGTGTTTGTGATATCTCTGTTCAGTAGGCCCTGATATTAACGTTACAAAAGAATTTGTAAGATAATTTTCAGCTGATTCACAGTACATGTATAATGGATGGGACACTGTGGAGCTACTGTCTAGGGCTCTGTGCAGGATGAAATAACTAGCCTTGGTGTGTTGAATATCTCTGATAGGTACTTCTTCCAGTGCAAAAGAAATTACCCGTGTTTGGGGCTATACTGTGCGGGGCCCCATACAGGATAAAATAACTGGCTTTGGTATTTTGGATATCTCTGATGGGTACTACTTCCATTGCAAAAGAAATTAGCCGTGACCCTTTTCAGCTGAATGAAACTAGTGTGTGTGTGTGTGGGTGTGTGTATGTGGAGAGGGGGGGGGCACTTTGGGGCTACTGTCTGGGGCCCCGTTCAGGATAAAATAACTGGCTTTAGTGTTTTGGATATCTCTGATGAGTATGCCTACTACCAATTGCAAAAGAAAGTAGCCATGACCCTTTTCAGCTGAACAAAATCAATGTGTGTGTGTGGGGGGGGGGGGGGAGGGAGCAATTTGGGGCTACTGACTGGGGCCCCGTGCAGGATAAAATAGCTGGCTTTGGTATTTTGGATATCTCTGATGGGTACTACTTCCATTGCAAAAGAAATTAGCCGTGACTCTTTTCAGCTGAATGAAACTAGTGTGGGTGTGTGTGTCGGGGGGAGGGGGGAGCTCCTTTGGGGCTACTGTCCGGGGCCCCGTAATGGATAACATAGCTGACTTTGGTGTTTTTGATATCTCTGATGGGTATTCCTTCCATTGCAAATGAAATTAGCCGTGACTCTTCTCAGCTGCACGAATGAAATCAATGTTTGTGTGTGTTTGTACGTATGGCCTATGGGGGGTGGGGCACTTTGGGGCTACTGTCTGGGGCCCCGTACAGGAAAAAATAGGTGGTATTGGTGTTTTGAATATCTCTGATGGGAACTACTTCAATTGCGAAAGAAATTAGCCCTGACTCTTTTCAACTGAATAAAATCAATGTTTGTGTGTGTTTGTACGTAGGCCTATGGGGGGTGGGGCCCTTTGGGGCTACTGTCTAGGGCCCCGTACAGGATAAAATAGCTGGCATTGGTGTTTTGGATATATCTGATGGGAACTACTTCCATTGCAAAAGAAATTAGCCGTGACCCTTTTCAGCTGAATAACACCATATTTCTGGGGCCCTTTGGGGCTACTGTCTGGGGCCCCGTACAGGATAAAATAGCTGTCATTGCTGTTTTCATGATAAGTACACCCAAAGGAACAATATCCACCAACTTTTGTCCGTGACCCCCTTCGGCTGAATAAATCCATTTTTCGGGGTCCCTTTTTGTGGTCCCTAGGCTTACGGTACAGGATGTGACTTGCCAGCAATGCATTTTATTGACCCTTGGACACATCCCTATATGATGAGACCATTAAAAAGTGTGACCCTTTTCAGCTGAATAAATCTTCTGGGCCCCCGGTCTATAAGAGCTTGAGTTGTAGTTTTCTGGCAGCATGAAAATTTTTGATCGACCATCCTTGGTACATGTGGAGCTCCAAAATCGACAAGACATAATAGGTTCACATACGTCATCTGCGCTGAGAACAGGTTGACGATCCATTAGTGAGTTCACAACTTTTCACTATCGGGTTTGATCATCATTGAGAGCGACACGCAAGTGTGATTTCCCAGCATTGTAAGAGAAACTGAACCTAGTTTGTAAAGACTCTTCTGACATTCATATTCTATAATTTCTGTGTTTTTTTTTTCTTTTTGCTATTTAGCGGAAGGGTCGGTGCATTATCGTCTGTTCTCACACACCTTGCAATATATGTTTGTTATTGCATTCTTTCATAAGCGCTTTAAAGGTGACAAGTCATGAAACAAACAATGCTCTTCCGCACTTTGTATACACGACGAACACAAAGGCCCCAAATTATTGTGTTATTATACATAATTCCTTATGAGCGATCATGCCTTCAAACATGTTAAACAAGGCTATGTCAAAATGAAAACGTGCTGCATACATACATTAATCATGTCACTATAATCTTGTCGAGATGTTTTTCTTCTGTCTTTGGTATGTTTTACCTGTCATGCATTATAATATTATATTGTTATCATTAATATTGCTCTCATGTCTTAGTAATCATGCAATAATGGTTTCGTCCAATACGTGTATATTGATTGTCGCGGTACCGCGTCAAGTCAAACTAACGGCTCGTTCGAATTTTTCAGAGCCCGCTCTGCTCTGGTACGAAACCATTATTGCATGATTACTAAGACATGAGAGCACTTTGGGGCGAGTAAGTCTCACAGTGTTAGTTATATGAAAGGTACTTTAACCTGAAACACTAACTAAGACAAGGAAACTCGGAAACTTTTGAGGTACCAAAACTTTATATTATCTTTAATTATTACATATATATGTATATATGTATATATATATATATATATATATATATATATATATATATATATATATATACATATATATATACAAATATATATATGTATACATATATATATACATATATATATATATATATATATATATATATTATAATTAATATGTTTATATATATGTATATATATATATATATATATATATACTGTATATATAGAGTATACCGTGTGTGTGTGTGTATGTGTGTGTGTGTGTTGTCCCCCCTCCCATTCCTAAAACGGAGAACACCCTATAGTAATTCTTGGTACCCCCTACAAAATCGTTAGGTTCGGCCATCCTTCCATACGTAGGCCTATGCCACACACACACACACACACACACACACACCGTCACATACATACATACACACAAACACGCACAGACTTTTTTACTTGTCCATGAAAATTTACCAACTTAGAAAGGAACGTAACAAAATTACTCAAGTACTTATGGTAAGAAATACCCAGGCTCAATGTGCAAAATAATGTTGGTAAATTATATAAGGCGAATTTCTACCCAAGTATCAGTTGCCCAACAAAAATTACCCAACACTCAAAGGGAATGCGTCACTTACACAACAGCGGGGCAAAAAGTACCCAACTTTCCATTACCAATTCTGTTGGTAAATATTCGCCCAATATTCAAGTAAGAATAATCACCTAAAAGCTCAATCGGGCGATAATTGCCCAGAACGATGATTTTTTTTTATTTTTACCAACCAACAAAAAACCCAACTAAATTTACCCAATATTCTAAGAGTGTACAGACAAGGGAAATCATTCGAAATACATTATGTTTATGGTGACATTGACACTTATGCCACTCACTTCGTCGGGGACAGGACACGTTTTTTATAATTCCTGACTAAATGGGATAGAAATATAATCAATAAAACTACTCCGGTACGCACTATATCGTCAACATAGAGTGTCGTATTAAAAAAAAAAATCTAGTATTTATCACATTTTTGTTTGTTTGATTAGCACAATGTTATGAAATGGACTGTATTCGAGATTTTTCTCACATATTGGTACATGTGTCAGTTTGTAATTGTTTACTGCCTATTTCGAGAAAATACACAAATGAAATCAAATCAAAACGGGTTTCGAAGGCTGTCTAAACTCAGACCAACTCTCTCATAATGGGACAGTGGATTTCATATGAGTAGAATCACGGAACGCAATCATTTTCTCTTCAAAAAGTGGATTTTTCAACAAAAAGTGGACATGATATCATGGACGCGTGTCTATGAAGACAACAACCTCGTCACCGGACGAATCTCTACGGATGACTCTTGTATGATATGAAAAGGGTATACGCTAATTTCCCAAATGTAACCTGCAGTGACTTCTATTATAGAGGGAATGAAAAGAAAACACTCGGCCGCAACAAGTACTGATATCTATTTTCCCCGTGCTTCTCAGCTCCTATTGCATTACATGTTGTTTGGAGAAAGCCAGCCCGAAGCGGGTGGTAAGTGGGTAACCGTGGAAAGTGCAGTTGCTTGGATTGGGGGAGGGGAATGATAGCTTTGGATAGGAGGTATTAAAGAGCACCGCCTATGGCTCTGATCGAGGGCTCCGCCGGGGAAACATCGAGTGCGATATGGTGTTAGTCCTTCCCACCTCCCTGGTGTGAGGAGGTGTGGCTGTTACACGTATGTGTGGGTTTGTTAGTGTCTGTGCGTGTGCATGTGAGTGTGTGTGTGCGTGTGTGTGTGTGTGTAGGACTGTCTTTTTTATGTCTAAGAATTTCAGGTTTAATCTACAGTCTAGTCTGAGAAGCCTTGAGGCCAGGCCTAAAGCCAGGAAGGCATTAGTCCGAGATGCAGATAGATCGATAGATACAGCCAAGATCGTAAGATTGCGATAAATTCACATCTATCATGCTTTGCTTTGCTCACGGACCTGCACAAAAAACACGCACGCACACACACACAATCACACACACACACACACACACACACACACACACACACACACACACACACACACTCACACACACACAAACACGCAAACGTACCCTTAATAAAGTGCACTTTTGTTTTGCGAGTTAGTGTCTTTAGGGAGGGATACATGATACATCAAAAGTGCAATGATAGAGAAGAGCTGAGTGATAAAGGTAATTCAGTAAAAAGCGAGAAAATAAGAATTGGATATCTGTACTTGGTATAAGTGAATCACGCTAGTTTGTCTTCTTTCTTAAGATTTGCAAACAATCAGCTGCTGCCTGGTGAACAGCTATGTGTGACGAGTTCAAATGAAAGGCTGTCTCCTTTTTTTTCTTCTTTTTTAGTTCTTACTCTAACATAATAAAGATCAAACCTGTTATTTACATACTGAAGTGAGAGGAAAAGGCAGCTATAGTTATTGTAGATTGATTATGTTTCGGTCTTAAGAGACGAATATTCGAAACACGTTTTCAAGTTATTGACGTAAAACTTTCCTTTGGGTTTCTGTGCTGTTTGACCACTCTTTCTATGATGAGATCCCGAAGATCTATAGGGCCAAATGAAATAGACAGTCAAAAACAGCAGGGCAGATGCACCTAGAGCAATGAAAGAGTTCTCGGTTTTGAGTGGAATAATCTATCACAGGTGTTGCCAAAAATAAGTTACCGTAACAAACACGTAACGTCTAGAGATGAAAAGATAAAGATTTGTTGTTGATGGTGATCTGTATCTTTTGAATCACGGAAGCTGAGCTGCATAAAAGCGTCGATGTCACGTCTTCCTTTAACTGTCAGCGACGCAGCAGAGCCGGGAAGAGTTCAGCGATGTGGTGCCCGATGGGTGGCGGCGTCGCTTCAGTCATCTCGCATATCGGGAATGGCTGGAAGAAGGCAGAAGAACAGACATAGAGAGAAAGGAATGCGATCGTATAAAGGAAGAATCGATTCTGAGAGCATGTGACTGCTTTCCACGAAAATGCCTGGGAGATGCTTGGCGATGTGACATTGTATTTTGGGAAGGCTGTGAAAGCAGCTATTCGTTTCGTGTAGAATTTTTTTGTTAATCTCAAACTTGGTAGTAATTGCTCACAGAGCATCGCAAGATCTTACACTGAAATTTGTTCGTCTTGACCTGAAATGCTCAGTACATCCATAATATTGTAGTTATCAATATGTATAACTCAACGTTTTTGCGATTGAATTTAGGGACGGGAGAGGTGGGCAATAACAGGGTTTTCCCCTTGACAGATCAAAAAGTCATATGTTGACCAAATGAGATTTTCGTGATGTAAAGTCAACTGCGTATAAATTATTTTGATTAACAGTAGAAAATCGTTGAAAATTGGGCCAATGTGCATTCAAGCAGCATGAAGCTGCGATCGATGCCATTAATTTAAAAATGCTCGACACACGTTAGTACATTGTATGTTAGAAAACATACAGCTCTTACAATCAACTTTCCATGCTTGCCCAAATATTAATCTTCATTAAACAACAAAAACATTGGCATGCTTTATATTCGCGCAAGCCTGGGAGAGAATTGGCCCGTAATTTGTTTGGGATTGTTTGATCAATATTCTTTTAATTCCTTCTGGTCTGAAGTGTATCGTAACAAAATTGGGGGCTTGTCCGGGAGGAAGTCAGCCAATAAAACAGTTCAATATTGTTTGAATGTGAGAGAAAATTCAGAAGCAAAAGTCAAAATACGCAAAACAACCTAATGGTTCAGTCCATTGACTTCGACTGGAATCACATACTTTATTCTTTCTTTCTTTTTAAGACACATACATAAGCTTAATTTTCACGACGAAAGCTTTAATTACACTGCAGCTTTATCTAAGGCACGTTGTTATATGGAAATCATTGGCTTCAATACTGTCACCTGAATTTTTCATCATGAGACTCGGATGAGTAACAGTTAGTGTTTGAGCTTTAAAATAGAAGCGATGATAGCCTGAGGTATACGTTACGTTTGTAACAATTAATAGAGCCTTTCCAGTCGACCGTCAATAACGTCACGCACAGCGAATTGCGCTTTCATCACGCTCATCTGTTCCGTCTATATGCTTAAAGAATGAGAGAGGACACACGGCGCATGCGTAATAATTTAACTGTGACGTCACTCGCCTGACTTGGTCCAAACGACGCAACGGATAAAAGTATAAGGCCAGGGGTGGATTTCCTCTCAACCTACTCTACTGCGACATCTTTCTCTCTTTTTTCCCTATCGAGTAGAGTGCATTTTGATACCATCAGATCGACGTAGATGCGATCAGAGAAGTTTAGCGTCGCCATTCGCTTGGCGTCCCCATGCTTTCGAGGTGCACTTCGGCTCTCCTTACACTGTTTAAAGCACATCTTACCTCCACAAGTTTCCATTCTTTTATTAGTTTCGATTGTCAAAAATATAACATAAATTGAGAAAAAGGAATGAGACAAAATAATCTAAGTGTGAATTTATATCACCAGTATTTCTATCAAAAAATAAAAACTCTTGACAGTCAAGCATGACTGTACAGTAAAAAAGATGAAAGAGTCAAACGTTACTCACGAATAAGAGTCTTTATAACCTAATCAGGCAATAACAAAAATTTTTCAAGCCAAACAGTTCACTCTTTGCTCAAGTTGCCTTAAAAAAATAACAGAGAACAGAGTAAATGAAGTAAAAAGAGTACCCATAGCGCAGATTAGAACAACTGAACACTTGAGACCTTTTATTTCTATAAGACTAAAAAGGTAAAAATCAAGAGTATGCGTATCTTATCTGTTTCGTGGCACATAATGACATTTGCCGTAATCATACATTAGGCAAAAAGCAACATGAGATGATGATGTTCCCGCTCTTGTTCAAGTAACATATCCTATTTACCTAACATTCAATTATCGACACATTTCCTTCGTTTTTATAAATCAAACGAGAAGGAACGCTATATAAATTCATCCAATTAACATAAAAGAGCAATATGATTTTTTTTTTATAAAGAGCTGGGTTTTACAGTTGCTAAGTATAGATAACTGTTAATGGTCAATATAGATTCATATTCTAATATACAAACCAATGGTAGTTTTGAAAGGTGATATCATGTCAAACTTGGCTTATTTGCATAATTCATCGTTTCGTGGACTGATAAGAATTAAACCTCAGATTTCTTCTTCTTTATCCGATTCCAATTATACTCTCACTGTACTGTTCGTTTCGCTTTACTCGTGAAATAAAAAGTCTTGAACATGGGGCTGGTCGAGTTCCCAGAGTAGGTTTAAAGAAAACCAAAATCCCAAGAGCAATGAGGATTGAGTGAAAGCTGCAACATTAGTAGAACACATCAATGAAAGTTTGAGGAAAATCGGACAATCGATGCAGAAGTTATTAATCTTTAAAGTTTTGGTGTGGGAACCGCTGGATGTGGAGACTACCAGAGGTTATGACGTCATGTGTGGACAACAATATAAAGAAAATATAGAGAGAATTCGACAAAAATTCATTTTTCATGAAAAATTACACATTCCATCAACTTGATACTGACATATGTTAAGGGTTGCAATAATTATTCCCCCTGCTTTATGAAAGCGGTTATTCAAGTGCTCTTTCATTACGCAAGAAAAGTGAAGGCATGTTGAATTTTCTTTATAATTTTCTTTATCTTGTTGTCCACACATGATGCCATAAACTCAAGTAGTCTCCTCATCCAGTGATTCTAACACCAAAACTTTACAATTCATAACTTTTGCATCGATTGTCCGATTTTCCTCAAACTTTCACTGATGTGTGCTATTAACGTGACTAATGTTGCTGCATGCTTTCAATCAATCCACATTTCTCTTTGGGTTTTGGTTTCTTTAAGAGATAAAGTTCCAACTGGTTGGTTTAATTATTCAAAAAGTCTTCTATTGATGTACAAAATAATTCCACCCGTGCATTTGTGTCTTTGATAATCGATGTTCGATGCCGCCGTCTTGCTGAGCAATCTGAGGATTCACTTTGGCTGTAGTGTGCTTGTTCATTTTAGTATATGAAATGAAATCTCACTTAATGATTAATCCCGTCCAGAAATATGTGGAAAAGTATAAGATCAGAACTGTATCACGTGAAAGTGTTCAAAACTGTATACCCTTCTAGAAAGCCGGTTTTTCACTTTTCCACACAGTTCCGACAAATAAAACTAATGTGGAATAATCTTCAAGTTTAATTCTTTACTAATAGATATATCAAATAAGTGTCTTGGCATGCCCGGTGGAGTAATTTTCAATTTCATTTTATAATTTTAGCCCAATTTCTGTCCGCGCATCGACGGCGAAAATTAATTACCATTACAATGACATAACATATTCCTTAAAAAGTGGCTGGTGATTATGCAATGAGACCCGAGTCAATTGTCTTCCATTCTGCGCGGCAGATCTAGGTTGGCACATGCTTCAAATATTTTCGAGTGGCGGAATCGAACATAGGTTCAAAGGAAATAAGACAGTTGTGACTCCATTCCCTTGAACCTCCTTGATTTCCCCTTTATTGGCAATAATAAAGACGTAGACGATAAAAATGTACAAACATGAGCCAGAGTTGAGTGGTTCATGAACGGTGGTCTCGTATCGGGTTTTTCGGTAAAGCTATGCAACCTTTCCCTTGAAGGGCAAATATCCCGATGCAATTACAGTCAGTATTGATATAATAATTACCTCTGGTGCTCTTGCATATGGTCTGCTGCATTCTTGGTCTCTCTTTGTCAAGATTAGCTCGCTTGCATTTTCTTTGCTTTTTCAGTTCAGCTTTTCAATTTCAATTTCAATTTTCTCCATCGCAACATAATCCATAACATATATGCACAATGTACGTGAAATTAAAGAATGTCAACAAAAGTAATTAACAAAAAGGGGTATATTATACTTTAGGAGGGGATCATACAAATAAGCATTATAATGATAAACAATCAGAGGACGGAGCCACTAAAAAGTGAAGCTTGTAGATTGTGGGTCCCCACTATTCAATGTACTTAAGAAAAAAAGAAGATACTCGTGGTCACCAAACCCGATTCATATTGCTTAAACAATTAGCCAAATGCAACATGAATACATATACATAAGCTTGTATTTTTTCATAGGGCTGATACACGAGACTAGACTAGCAGCACATACAAGCAAGATACAGACAAGTGCATAAACTAAGCTTGCACAGCGAAGTACGAACAAGAACACGTTACAAATGCAACAATACAACGAAAGTGGGGACTGGTGTTGAGAAAAGAGAAAAGAAAGAAGAAAGGGAGAGTGGAAAGAGTCTTGAGTCTATGAAATTATTCAGTCCTTATTTGTGTCTTTCGATTTGTACAAACTTGATCATTATTTTCACTTAATATATTATTATACACTTGTAGGTATATACAAAACTGAGAAAAATCAGATACTCTAGAACGTGTTTGTCGTTGTACTTTTAGGTCTTTCCAAAGTTTGGATAAGTAACACTGTTGTCATAAAAGAAAAAAAGAAGAGAGTAAGCGAAATAAAGAAGTGGTGTTTATGTCACAAGACAGGTAAAGCAGTTCTGACAGCAAATTCAAAGCAATTTTCACTTCACGTCACAGGCAGGGTGGCGTTTGAGAGGCAGTATGAAGGAAACCACACCAGGGAAGCTTTTTAAAAATCTTTTTTAAATACGTATTGTGATCGATAATCAAGGGACAAAAAGAGGTTTGTCTCTGTCCTCCACTCCCCCCCCCCCCCCCCGGGCTACGAAATGAGGACACAGAGCCTGGCCAATGGGCACACGCGCTGCGGCCAGCAGATTTGAACTAGCGATAATGACCCCAAACCATGTAACCATTTCTTATTTTTTAATTTTCGTTAATCGTAAACTTATCTAAGTGTGTCAACAAAACACGAAGTGCCGTACGAAAGAAAGCTTGAAGCACAAATGATGCACACATAATGCATACACACACACGCACACGCATATCTGTGTGTGTGTATGTGTGTGTGTGTGTGTGTGTGTGTGCGTTTTAATATAGCACGGGAAAATGTCTCAATTTTAGCTTTGATGTACTATCACAAATGAAAGTGGCAGCGCTATCTTCAATCATGGAGCTCCATGCTTCGATGTATAGTTGTGGCATGGATTTTTGGTTGCTCCTCGATAAACAAATTGGCAAGCCGGTGTATCTAAAGCCGAATAATCTTGAACACCTGTCCAAGGTGTGACGCTAAAACTAAATCGCTCGGGAGAAATGCAAATACCTTCTGCTCAGAAATACCCACCGGAAGCTGGGAAAGAAGTTAGATTGAGTTGCCTCGTTCGCCATCAGTGGTTAGCTGACAATGGCCCGAATGAAGACGTATCTGCTTCGTTATGGGGAGCACCATTTTTTCATGCATGTTGTTTTGTTGTTGTATCAGGTGTATTACGTCAACCTTATGGAAAAGCCAAAATGTGCATTTAACGTGAAATACCACAAGGTACTGAAATTGGCTTTCAAACATAGAGTTTAATTAAATAAGCAGAAAAGTAGAGATTTTATCCAATTCAGGACAGAACTTAAAAGAAAAGTTACGGGATTACACATTCTGTAGGCTTCGAGTCATTTCGTCTGTTGAAAAGCACTGTATACAAAGTACAGTGTATGTAAATACAAACAAGAACAACAATAAATAATATTCTTTCGACTGCGTTGAAACTCAGCAAATTATCATGTATGACTTTCAAACAGACACACAAACAGAAATTTCATGATCTTGACATGGATAATAATTATGTGACAGGAACACCCATGTATCTAATTCAAGTCTTGTTCACTTTAATAGTCATAATCAATCCGGCTCGGGCACTCCGCCATTACGCGGGATACATACTCTGAGCTACATGTAGGTATGGCAAAGTGTTGGTGAAGGTTAGGATTTGCAAAATACTGAGAAATCATGAACTCTATGAAATGGTAAGGAGTCTATAATTCTAAGAGGAATTGAAAGTTTATTTGATGAAAATCGCTTTCGAAATGGCTGAGATATTCAAAAACAGAGTAAAACAAAGTGATCCTAATAAAAGGTGGGTCCCATCACCGTTTATTAGGATCACTTTCTTTTGGATATCTCAGCCATTTCAAAACCAATTTTCATCAAATAAACTTTGAATTTCTTCTTAGACTTATATACTATTTCATATCTTATAAGAGGTTTCTCATTATCTCAAAAATAATCATAAAAATGATTGGAAACATGAAGCTCCATCTCAACCGAAGCTGTACCATCCCTGTAACCCAAGAGGTACTAGCCTCGTACTTCATTGATTTAACACCGTTGCTACCTATGGTAGTCTGTTGCGAGTTGACGTCGTGTGCAAATTACGAATGGGACATGCACGCATTTATCAACAGATCAGTTTACCAAACAACTCAAATTGTATTCATACTTTTGTAACAGAGATTTTTCCTGACCACCGAAAAGCTTGCCCAAGACTTGCTTGAGGCTAGCCCATTGCCACAAATCAACTCTTCAGAGAGCATTCCGAGTATTGAACTGTACTGAGTATGTACATGTAGATAGGCTGGCGTAGGTCCTTAGTGGATAGAATATCCATGAAATTTGATTACACTGGTTGTCTGGCTAGTTGGATGGTTAACCTAAATTTCAGATATGACGATACTTGTCACAGTCGACTCAGCGATCTCGTGACGAGCTCTTCTTAAATCACCGGTTCCTATACATATTAAATACATTCCACGGCTTAGAATCTAATTTCCTTGCATCGATTCGTTGCTATGCCGGGCAAGTGTCAAGCAAGGATTCTTGTTGTCCGGAGCAAGCTTTGCTTGAACGGTATATTCTAGAAGTAGAGTCAAGCATTTCAACATGGCACCCTTACCTTAGGATAGTTTGCAGACGACCATGACCATATCCGCCTTTGGATACACATTTCAATCTTCAATAATCTATTCCGATTCCATTTAATTTCATATTACAAAAGGAAAAGAGAAAGAAAGAAACACTTTAAAAAGGAGCATAAATTGCATCATAGTAAATGGCATATTTCTAACAAGTTAGCGTGTGAAATGAAGAACTTGTTAAGAGGCGGAGCTTGTATTAAGAGCTTATTTCACTTTTGTAATTACATGTACTTAAAATACTAATGTACGAAGGCATATGCTTGTGACGCGATTGACGCAATTTAGCTGTTTAGTTGTTCGGCGACTATTATAGCAGCACTTCAATATTTTGAAATCCAGTTTGCTTGTTTTGTTTTTCTGCTGTCATGTCGAGCAAGCCGAGCATCAGTTTCTATCAGTCCGGTGTGCAGAAAAAATTGAAAGTGTCACTAGACCGGCACATCACATGTTCGCTTCTGTACTTCTGTACGTTCTTTTATCCTCCAAACAAAGTCGACACCAAGCTTGGTTGTTTCTGTTGGTTCCCAGGAGTGAAACTCTGCTCTCCTCCTCCTCTCCATCCTCACCCTAGCCCCCTCCCTTCTCCCCTCTCTCTTTAATCTCTCTTTCTATCTTTCCGTGTTTATGTGCATGCGTTGGACATTTATGGGTAAATCTAGATTTTGAGATGTATGATATTTCAGACGATCAGATTGATAGGAATGAGAGGGAAAAAAGGAGAGAACGATTTTCTATGAATCAATACGTTAGGAAGAGCAGAGTGAAAAGAACCCGCGCAATGGGAATAAAGCAAAACTACATTTGCATACAGACGACAAACCGGCTGGAGGACCTAAAGTCCGCCGAGGCACAGACTTGGCAATGCGTGCAGGTGGAATTGTTGGCGCAAATTCATGAATCCCGCGCAGCGCCGTTATCTAATCAATATACACAGCTGACGAGTCGTCGCCAGGATAGCGCTCGCGTACCCACGGAGCGTAACTTAATAAGCTACCACGTACCACGGGCACACGCGCGCATGAATGTAAACATGTATTAACCTATAATCCATTTTTTTTTCATTCATGCGAACTTCTACAGAGGGACGTTCGAATATTCCTGCTCATGCGCTCTTGGCAGGAAATATAATAAATACGGTTTTGTTTATAGTAGGGAGGTAGAAATAATGTTTTTGACCACCTAAGGTTTTACTTTTTCAGTCTTTATAAACAAAGATTGTTTCTGACAACCAAGAGGGCTTGCCCGAGGTTTGTTCGACACGTCAAGACACTATACATGCGAACTGAATTCCAAGAAATGATATATATTGAGTACGATAATATGGGTGGAAAAGCTCATAATCTGTAGGACCTCACGGAAAAAAAAATATTCGATATACTTTAATATGTCTGTAAACGGGCCCGTCTCAATCTGTTTCTTTTTTTTTCTAGAAACATATAGCAATGATGCGAAGTCTTCAGACATATTACGATTATAGGCCCTACTTGAAGTTACAACGCAGCCTCAAATGAATTTAACAAGCAATCTACTTGCAAATTTACCTGAAGCTCGCACTTCAAAACAGGGTATGAATCGACCACGACATAACTCCAGGATGAATGAAAAAGAGGGAAAAAAGACATGAAAATAGCGATTCTGGTAGATTAAAGGGAACGTCGAGGAAGCAGAAAGTCCGTTATTCGAAACTCTTGATTTGTTACTCCGTTTGCATCTACAATCGACATCAGTATGAAACATTCACGTACGTATTCTCGACTGACGTATAGAAGAAGGCAACCTGCCCTCCAGAATCCATGGCGCTTTGAATGATGGCTGTAACACATAAGGAATCCCTACAAGCATGGTAAACGAAGCCAACTGTGTTTTCTAAGAGACCTCGATCTGACTGTTGGTTGGGCATTGCGTCTTCCATCAACCCTGCGTCAATTAGCTATGATGTGCCTCTCCAAGTACCCCTAATTAGCCAATCAGCACACTCAATGAGTAAGATATTATAGGACCTACTGAGTCAATTTGCCACAGTTTTTACGCGTTTTCTAATGAGGGAATAACCTCCTCCTCGTCTTGGTCGATGTTTACAAACAAAAAATCCTTGAGCCCTGAGATCAGTGGGGAGGAACTGTGGAGGAAAGGGAAAAATAAATGTTTCACTGTACAAAACACAGTGACGAGCCCTACACAGCGATGCTAATGATCAGTGGTGATCTGTCTGATCGTGGCTGTTTCAATGGAAATTTGTCTAATTTCACCTGCTATATCAAACGCTGAGACTTAAAGGTGGTAATACTCGTAAAATACCTCAAATCTTATGTAAGAAACCGTCACGACTAGCTGTTACGGAAATTGTGACTTTAAACTTGTAAAGTTTCTGTACAATCTTACATCAATTAATAATGTTCAGATAGTCTTCAGCAGTATATAATGTAGGTCCTGCAAGTTGTGTTTTAAAAGCAGACATTTTTATGTGATATGATACAGCCTGGCGCATTGACACACTTTCATCGGAGAGATCGGGGTTAACACCGCCAGGACTTCGGGTAAAGCGATGGTTGTCGACAGCTGTGGAAACAGTGATGACCAGCGGCGTACACCATCCCATGGGTAGATCTGTTTTCATTCTGGTCAATTTGCACAACGGTTTCTCTTCTTGAGAAGTAATAAAACACACACAGAGAGACAGACAAAATGAAATTCTTAGCCTAACACTAGCTTTGCCCAGAGCCAAAGGATTTCTGTGCAATCATTTGCCTATTTTGAATGGAGAACTTGTGAGTAACTTTCTGGATGAAAGTGTACTCACATTGCTATACTGTTATCGGAGCAGTGGTGGCATGATATACTAGAAATCAACCATAAAGTCATATTTCGCTTTCCTACATCAAAGGGTACCGCCAAGCAAGAAATTTACTTCAGCTAAATGACAGATATATCACTTCTTTACATGTACATCCCAACTACATGTATGTTCATCTCAAAATTCATACCAAGGCCCTCTTCCTCTATAGTGGCTATGAGAGAGAAGCCCCCATTCACACAACCATACTGCGATTGGGCCTTGGCAAAAGGCTAGTTCATCACTCGATCACAAACTAAACCGCAGAGCGATATATCGCTGGCCACCATGTGTCCCTCATCACAACCAACCGTGTGCATGTAACGCGTGATCATTAACCATCGCCCCGTCACTGTACAGGCATGCTAACCTGGGAGCATTAAATTGCACATTACTTGAATATGAGACCATTCTGAAGCAAATCATTTTCACACAACAATAGATATATAATATACTCTTAAATGAATCCCACAAGGATTGGAACAATCATCCCCCAGCATTTCCACTGATTCCCACTGATCAGTTGCTAGCCATCCCCTTTAATAGCGTATAGTCTATACCTACTCTACCAATGTTGTATGTCTACATGCGTGAGCGCAGCCTACTTAACTTTGAGGCACAGTTTGACGCATCTACTACCGTCGAGCTGATCTAAATTCCCTACGTCGCTGAAGGTAAGTAACTATGATCGTCGACAGTGATCATACCTATTGAAATACCCCTTCTGTAGGAATGTTTTTTTCAGATTTCTAAAATACGAGACTACAGTAATAAAGATCACGATCATTATAGTTTAAGAAAATTCGCAAATTTCGATCAAACAATAATTCGGAATTCTTAATTTTAACTTTGTCAAACAATCCATATGTCAAATCGCAAGGGCAGCGAACTTCTAACAATGCCACACTTTATACTATTGTCACAAAATCAACAATTTACAAAATGACACAATAGTCTTAAAATACACGCATTACGAGAAAAATAGGAAAACGAGAATAATAGGTATAATTGTTCACAGCGTTTAACCTTTTTTTGGCGCTTATGAAAGCGCTAGGAGATGAGGCAGAAGGATGTCTGAGCACGGCAACGACAAGTGCGAGCACTTCCGTCTCAAGGAGAAAAATCCAGTGACGGTAGCGATGTAGTGGATGTAAGCGTTATCCTTAAAGGGACTGTACACTAGTACTGGTTGAGGTAGGGATTCATGTTTTGAACATTCCCAAGTGAGATAATGAAAAGCCTCTTATGAAATATGAAAGAGCATGTAATTTCAAGAAGGATTCAACTTTTATTTGATGAAAATTGGTTTTCAAATGGCTGAGATATCCAAAAAAGTGCTAATAATAAAAGGCGACATGCCCCAACTTTATTATTATGTCTTTGTTTTACGTTGTTTTTGGATATCTCAGCCATTTCAAGACCGGGTTTCATCGAATAAACTTTTGATACCCCTTTGAACCGCATGCTCTTTGACATCTCATAGAGTGGTTTCTGAATATCTAACAAAACGTTAAAAGCTAAATCTTCACCTCGACCAGAACTGTACACACCCTTTAAAATGCACCAAAACAACCACAAAAAAGTCGCAGAAATTATATACTCGATAAATTCTTTGAACGCCAGCGATTATTTCTCTGTTTTCCCTGCACTGAACTCGTAGCCGTGAAACGGATATGTAATTGACACGTGCTTTGAAAACAAAAACAGGAAGAACAACAAAAGTCTTTCTTTGCCCGGAGGTCCCCTTTAATTTCGTTCCAAGAGTCCAAGGGAAAACGTGTTTGTCGCACTATGCCCTCATTATTTTCGGGAGGAAAGCTATCATATATATTCCTGCCATCAATACGAACTTTTGTTTTATTCGTATGTAGCAAATGATCTAAATCCTCCGGGCTGCTTTGACCTTGGTCCAAGTTGCGATCAGGGTTATACATAGCTGGTATAAACTCTTCAATCATAATTATCTGGTAAGTTGTGTACTACGTGATTCTAAACTAATAGGGAGGAGGCGAGAGAAAATTGTGTGGAGGAATAGACGTTACCAGACTCGGAAGAAAGTTATCAAGAATTTCGAAGGAGGTCATTCAAGACATGAGAAAACAAATTTCATAATACATGTTGCAATCCTTCGTGTGTACTGCACATAGGTCTGTTCAGCTGGTATCTCACTGAGCGGCGGACGTTTGCGAACGTCGCGAATTTGAGATTCGCCAACTTTTCTGACGAATGTTTGCGAAAAATCAAAGTTCGCTTCTGCCATTAGCGACAGTTAGCGACTTTCAGCGATGTTTAGCGACAATTAGCAATACATTAGCGAATGTATGCGAAAGTGTTTGCGAACACAGGTAGCGACTATTAGCGAATGTTAGCAAATGTTAGCGACAATTTTGCAAATGTTAGCGACAGTTTTGCAAATATTAGCAACTGTTTGCAAATCCTTTGCGACAATTTTGCGAATGTTCTTGGACCTAGAAAAGTACCAGGCGATTGTGTATAGTAAGACCCATAAAACGACATGAAACCTTCCACAGAATTCAGATCTCTTGTGACAACCGTTCAAGATGGATTTCCAGGATATGGAAATAAATTTCTGCCAAGAAGAGGCTCAAGGTGTTGCTATCCTTGAAGAGCTGCTTTGTCAGGCTGCTGCTACAGCTTGTGCAGCATAAGAGAAATAAAATAAAGAAAAACAAGAAAGGAAGAAGAAAAGAAAGAGAGTCAGAGAGCGCTTGTTGCAGAGGACAGACTTTAGTCAATATGAAAAGCTTTTGAAGCAATTACAATCATGATGGAGATGTCAAGAGCTTCAAGAACTTTCTTAGAGTGGAACCTTGTCTGTTTCAGAAGCTTTTATATAGGAACCATGTGGTTACTTGTTCGCTAGCAGTGGCGAATCATATAAAAATGTTAGCGACACCGTATCACGACCGTTTGCGAATTCTTACGAGTGTTTTGCGAATGTTTGCGAATGTTTGCAACTGTTAGCGAAAAGACAAATTTGCAAAGGTTCGCAAAGAAATTTTGAACATGTTCAAAATTTCTTTGCGACAAGAAAAACTGTTTGCGACAATAAAAACCGTTTGCGAACTTTCTTGCGAATGTTAACGAACCTTTTGCAACCGTTTACGAACCCTGGCGAATTCCCGAATTCGCTACGTTCGCAAACGTTCGCCGCTCAGTGAGATACCCCCTTTCCGAGTTACTTGTGCAGATGGGAGTCGTTTTGTTGATTGATTATTTCTTCTCTATGTTCATTCCTCGAGCTTTGTATCTCAATACTTGGTGGAGAAATGAATGAAAAAAAAGCAGTTGTTACGATCCAATAAGTAGGTCTCAAGACTAGTAGTGTTATGAAATTTATAGGATAGTCCAGATGGAATTGAGATCAGTTTTGGCTTGCGATTCCTTCGTTGTCTTCATGAAGAAGCAAGATAGGCATTGATGAGATGTGAACCCGCAACCCTCCGATCGATAGGCGACAAGTCACTCCAATTAACCACAGCATCTGCGTAGAAATAATTCTATCCGCATGGTCGTTTAAGTGCTTGAAAACAGTCACTGACGGCCCAAACAGTTTCACCCGGTCAAAATCACTCATGTGAAAACTGCCAAGAAAAAAAGGTGATTGTTATGTGATTTAAAATAAAGTAATCCCTCCTGTAGTATGATGAATGGAAAAGAGCTTTCCGGAGCTTTGGTTGTATATCTGTTGTAGCGCTCATTACCCCTATTTATAATTTCATCCGTCAAGAAAATGATGATACGATATTCCCATTGATCTTGATCTGTTGCAACCTTTTTTGGCCAAACTGAACTTGATAAATATCTGAAACTTGATCGGGCGATCGCACTTGTATCATTGTGACCTCAGTACCCTCCTTCATAATTTCCCTACAGAAATAACAACCTACCCATTTGACGGGCTCCAGTTTTTAGTTTGTCAGTTGACTGAAACACTTTATTAAAGACTGCAGAGGGGTCGAAGACGACATCACTGCACAAAACCTTCGCAATTAGAGCCCAGTCTGTCTACAAAAATTTTCATAAGCCGTTCATGAAATGAATGTACTTAATTAATTTTGATTTATATCTTTTCGTCAATATCAACTGCGAAAGAAAGTCCGAAGTCCGAAGATACAATGATGCAGGCGGAAATAGTGCAAGACAAACAATCTGTAATTGAAATATGAAAGAAATCAGACATGTCTTCAATTGCACGTCTCGTTCAAGTTGACTTGAAGGAAAGGGTAAAGGTAGACGAACGGAACAGCGGGGATGCCATCATATTGGATCTAAAATAAGGACGTTATAGAACTATCAATGAAATTTTATGTGATATTCGTTATCCCGAAGGTTCCTTAATCCGGAAATGAAATAATGATGGTTTTCCTGAAGGTTCGTTATTCCGAAAATAAAAAAGGGTGTCGTTAATACAAACATTATTTCTAGGCATTATTCCGAAGGTTCGTTAATTCAAAAATGAAAAAAAGGTTCGTTAATCCAAAGGTTTGTTCATCCGAAAACGGAATAAGGTTCGTTATTCCGAAGGTGAAACTTATTCCGTAGGTTTACCTTATTTCGTTTTAGGATTAAAGAACCTTCGGGATTGAATTTTATTTCATATTGGGATTAATGAACCATGGTGAAAACGAACTGTAACCGAACTACGAAACTCGAGGGTCTTTTGTCGAGGTTTGCCTCTCTCTGGTCACTACTTGCTGTCTAGCATGACAAACCATCTGAAAATAGTTACTTTGGCAATTTGCAAAGGGCCTTCGACAAAGGCTAAGGAAAATGACAACGTCAGTCATCTCGCAGTGACGCAAATTCTTTGCGCTGGACATGTTGTGTCGTTCATTTTATACAATTCAAAGGAAAAATAGTTTGTTTGTTTTTTTCTGTGTGACTGCGCCTGTATCGAGGACACTTAATTCGTCAATTAGGTTAGCTTGCTTCGATGAAGAACGAGAAAAAGGAGGTTATTTGGTCTTTCTGCATTCAAATCAAACGAAGAAATAGACGCAGCTGACGTCAAGTCCACCGAAAGAGACCGCGCACGAAACAGAGAGAAAGCCATACTGGATGTTCGAATGACATTCAAACAATCAAAACATCTTGATTTTTTTTTTGTCCTGATGGCGCAAGGTAGGGCCGCTGTCAAGTTTTTCTATTTTGTTCGAGCCCCGCAGATCGTATTCCCATTATGGCAAATTCTCGTGGAACACTTGTTCAAGGAATACTGGTTTGTTTGATATATTATTATTAAATCCCAAATATTCGAGAACGTTGTCCAGAATACAGGACAGGCAACAACTATTTCACAACTGCAAAGATCTGTAGATAGGATCTCATCTATGATAACATATGGTACATTGTATACAGTATATCGTACATTTATGACTTTAGAACACCAAGATGTGCGATCAAAAGGAGCGAGCATTCGGCTCACGATTATGGTGAGAAAGCGGTTGTCTGCCATTGTTTTATGCCCACCTTACGAACCGCATTTTTTCCGAAGGTGCGACGAATATTTTGACATATATGTGACGTGTGATGTCTGAGTGGAAATATGGCCCGCAAAAATGCCGCCGGGCCGGGATTACTTCCACCACGCAAACGAGATGCATACTCTGGCCCTGCGTAACTTTATACCGCTGTTTAGGTGCAATGCCAATTACACAGCATCTGGAGGATTACGTGACATCGTATATCAGCTCTTTTGTCCAGGATAAATATACCATTTAGAGGAATAGTCATATCTCCGTTCGTGAGCCCGAGGAAAATGCAGAAAGATTGCCGGGGTTGAGTGCTTATTTGGGATGCAGATGAAATCCTGTTGGAAGGCGTTTGTTTCACTACGTTCAGGGTATGATATTTCTAGCGTCTCCCTGGTACGGGAATATTTGCTGCGCATATTGTAGCACGTGGTGCCATCAAGGAGGAGACACTTTAATAGCATACCGAAGATTTCTCTCAGATGAAGGCAAAGTGAAAACTATTTTTTGATGGCATCAATAGGGTTCGAGAGGAGCAGACAGTCTTTGTTGCCGCACAAAACAAATTACACATGATTTACGTAACAAGTATGGGGGTCGTGCAAATAATTTTAGTCTATACATAATTCATAATAATAATGAAACTAATAACAAGGATAATCATAATATGATCTTCTTTACCCAAGATAATCTCTTCAGTGTTGACATTGGTCGACAAAAGGACCCTGTCATTATTAGTACCCAAGGGGGTCCCATATATACACACTTTTGGGCAAAACAGTTCGTCCAAGAAATAACGCATTGGGTATAGGAATCGAACCCCAGACCACCTGTTACAAATCTAAACCCCGGAATCCTTTGTACCACAGTTCGAAGGATGGGTTGGCGTTTGACTGGTAGTTTGCAATGAGAGGACTGCACAGTAATGTCTACCACTGAACTAAAAACATATGAGAGTATACTCATTTTCCCCTGTTCTTACAACAGATTGTATTTGATTTAAAGCCCCCAACATTTAAATAACTCCCTGTAATTCTACTTGCAGCTAATCAAGCAAAGTATATCTGAGAAAAAAGAATATCACTGTTGTTTATCTTATTTACCCTGTAGTGATATAATATTGAACACTTGCGTGTGTATAATATCTTATACTCTTCATTCGTTGCGTACAATCCACATTGCTTGTCCGTGTATTGTCCTCTGTTCTGTGTGAAGCAAAAACTCTAAAATGCATAAGAGGTAGGCACACAACAGAGAAAACGAAGCAAAAATTTAGATATATTTCATAAAGACAGCAAGAAGGCTTAGAATGAAACACTAGCTTTGAGTTCTGCCATATATGGAAAAATACAATATTCCAGAAAGAGCGATATATATCTAATAAACTTGGACTTTTTCATGTTTTTCTCGTATTTAACACTAAGCTCTTTTTTCATTAGTGGTAAGTGCAGATAGAAATTTCAAAACAAGTTTCTGCAGAATCAGTATTTAAGACATAGTAAGGGGTCTCTGTCTGTATACCTGCCTCCCCCTCCCCCCTCTTGCTCTGTGAATATTCTTCGCTAGTAATGTGATATTAGATATTGCAATTGTAGTATTTGTTTTTGTTTTGTATTATAGGCTGACCTCATTGTGCAATGGTTAAGATGAATAAGATTGATTTTTTGTTGTTCTATGGAATTTTTTTTCATTGCTGCGCTGTATCTTGTGTGTATTTTGAATGTATTCATGGTCCTTTGTCAAAAATGTCTGTAATTCAGCCTCCGGGCTACGATGGATGTTGATGAATAAAACACCCTTTCAATTCAATTCAATTCAATTCAATTCAATTCAATTCAATTCAATTCAATTCAATTCAATTCAGTTCAATTCAATTCAATGTCGAGAAGGATTCATTTTTGTTTTAAGATGGTAAGTCATCGGCTGGATAGAGAGGATTCCCTAGCCCAGTTTAGTTCAGTGAGTTCAGGCGTAAACCTCTCACTCAGTTTCGTTTCACACCATGCGCTAGTTCTTTTCGTGGTTTTTGTTTTTAACGTTGTTCGCTCCTTCTCTTTCGTACCATGACGTATTTCGTAAACTGTGGAAAGGAAGAAAAATGAGACGGGCGAACTCGCTCGAGAAATGGTGACGGAGTAAGGTCATGCCACTGATATGATAGATGCATCTATGACACCATTGGGAGTCTTCTAAGGGGCAAGCAATCCGTATTTTTCCCCATCTTCATGAGTGACATCGGGCTACTGTTAATCACCCCTCGGGAGAATTGGTTGAACTTCTGTCGCTTAGCTACCGACCGTTGTCTAGGTCAGGCCTGACCCGAAGGAAACTAAATCTGAAAATTGTCTACAATTTTACGTAAATTGGCCCATTTGAGAAATCTAAACCATCAAAATTAGTATCTGACAGCTTGAAAATGATAGCTCTTTATAATGAAAAAAACAACACAGGTAAAGAAAAAAAAAAGAGACGAACTCTACTAAAGAGAGGCCATTTGCCATTGGAAAAACACGTGTATGGTACCCGTGGAATAACTTGTTAGAACTTGTATGAAACCTCAGTGGCAGTGAAGATACTGTTAATAGCAGACGTGTCTTCAAGGGAAATTCGATTCTATGTCCAAGTTCACTAAGAAAACTTGAAATGAAACATATCGAACATTTACAGTTCCATATGGAATATGTATATGTATGTATGTATGTATATGTATGTATATACATATGTATTTATATTTGTATTCATATTTGATATAAATGGGTAGTACTATTAGACATACATACACACACTTTTTTTAATGTTATTTATTGATTTCCATTAAAATATTATGAGGACAGTTATACAAACGGTACTAATGTTCAACATAAAACATTCGAATCAATTGTATTTACATAATTAACCCAGAAAAAAACTTTCCTGTGCAATTCTTTTTTCCCTTGATAGAAGCAAAAACTCAAACTTATTGATTTAAATTAAACACAGAGCATCTCATTCGTTTAATTTGTGCATTTACAACAATTGAAATGAAATTGTATTGAAATACAACAATTGAAATGCGATAGCATACAGCAAAATAGCATGGAATCATATTACATAGACAGACCGAAAGTACCCACCCCCTCCCCCCCCCCTCCCCCCCCCCCCCCCCCCCCCCCCCCCCCGCCCACTTCTGGCAGTTCTCTGCAGCTTCCCTTCCTATTAAAGGGACTGTACAGTACTGGTTGAGGTCGGGATTCAGGTTTATAACATTCGTAAGTTAGATAATGAGAAACCTCTTTGTGAAATATGAAAGAGCATGTAAATTTAAGAAGGAATTGACGTTTATTTGATGAAAATTGGTTTTCAAATGGCTGAAATATAAAAGAAAACAAAATAATAAAATGCGACAGGCCACGCCTTTTATTAGGATCTCTTTGTTTCACCTTGCTTTTGGATATCTCAGCCATTTCAAAACCGATTTTCATCAAATAAACTTTTGATACCCCTTAGAATTGCATGGTCTTTGACATCTCAGAGTGGTTTCTTAATATCTCACTAAACGTTAAAAGCTAAATGCTCACCTCAAACAGAACTGTACAGTCCTTTTAAACTCTCTTACCTCAAGCACACACACACCCACACACAACACCCCTTTAAAACACGCCATCATGGTCGGCAGATGACGGAGGAGAAGGATTATTGCGCCAAAAGCCACCGAACTGTGAACACATCGATCCGTTGGACACGTTGAAGGATACCTCAGGTCAACTTTGACTGCATCGCTTACGTCAAGCTACAAACCTTGAGAATTCAGAAGAAATAATGTATGTTCTGTGAGGATGGGGAGCTGTCAATATGATTCCTTAAAAAGAATATGAACGCAAAAAAGGCAACAACAATACCAAAACCTATTGGGCTAATCTTCTTCGATTGTGCTCACGTCAGCTCACGAAAGGAAGACTTTTATGTTATTATGCTCGCAAAAACGCGGGCGTCCATATCAAGGCCGCCACCACAGGCACAGGTTGACGTGTTTGACAACTTGTTTGTTTGGCCTTGATCTTGTCTCCATTATATCATGCTCCCCTCCCCCATTTTATACACACACACACACACACACACACACACACACACACACACACACACACACACACACACACACACACACATTAAAATACTGCTATGCATTCCTTCACGTGTTTACGCTGAATATTTGCAATGGCTCCAATGCAAAAGCAGCCTGAATCTTATCGTCTGTCTAGTCTTTCCGTCTGTTATTAAGTATTTTACAACCACTGATTATTCGGGTCATATACAACTAAACAAGCAAGCTTGATATCATGTATATAGGTCCTCTCTAATACCTCATAACACTCTAAATTTGTATAACCCGAAACATAACTTTCGATATTGACCGGTTATCATCGAAAAAATTATCTGTGTGTGTATGTATGTATGTATGTGTGTATTCCTTTGTGTGTTTACCATTGGCAAAGTACAAAAAAAAATGTGCTCACATCATTTTTGATGAAACCTTATGAGAAGTATGAAATAAATTGAATTTGAATGAACCGAATATCATTTCCCGCTTGTTATCTTAAAAAAAAAATAATAGGTCCATTGATCCGAATGATTAGCGACCATAACGACAGTGCCACATGGCGACTTACAGTGTTAGTTGGAGAAAGTCACTTTGTGAACGCATTGGTGAATGCGAATAGAGAGCTTTAGATAGAATTTCGCGACGCGGACGTTCAGAGGGAAAAAACTGTTCTGCGCATGCCTTGAAATCGCTTATCAAAATCGAACTCGCGTGGTCTGAGCTTTCACGGTCGGTTCTGGGCCATTTTTGCATCCGCTCAAATTCACGACGGAGAAAGCTACTTGAAGCAGTGATCATTATTGGGGCGCCATTTTACTTTTTATAAGCTGCGTCTCTGTGTAATCTAAAGTTATGTACTTGCAACACGACGCAGAGAGAGAATAGAACGGCCTACGCAATCCTCGTCTTAAACGTCCGCGTCACAAATCTAAAGCTCCCTGTTCTCTGGAGGAGAGACAACTTGATATGGAACAGTATCTCCGTTTAATATATCTCATCGTTAATGTCGCCGTATTCACCACAACTGCCAAGTTAAATCTCCGGCGCCTTCAGTCTCCAGAAATCACTTTCTCCTTTGAATTCTAAGAACTATCACACAAACTGCAATAATTGGAGCGACCTGTTCTTTTCTTCGTAAATGCGATCTGAACATCGGTTTCTCAAGATGAAGAAGGGAAAAAAAAGTCAAATCGCTGTGGTTTATCTGTAATGCATGGGGACATTGCTCTGTCAGCTCATCGTGTGTAATTCTGCATAATACAAATCGGTGGCAGTGTGGTTTGGCTGTAAAATGGGAGGCCTCTGCGCATTTTATGAAAGGCTAAAGCCCTTCAGAGGAAGTTAATAGCTTCGCTGCGGTTGAGTACTTGTCCCCACTGCTTTAATGAAAAATTCTTACTATTCAAATATCTTTACCTTTAATGGCATTGCAGAAACCGTCCTACCGCCAGCCCAGGGACCGCCAGGCAGGCACTGAGTTTGTTTTTACTAAACGACAGACGCACCATTCATAAATATGATATCACAATATACTCATTTGAGAAATTCCTATCGACTCCACTTTAATGTACAACATTTCAATGTTTTGCCGAGTTGACTGTTCGTAACGAAATATCACTCATTAGTGGAAAATTGAGCAAAGAAAATGGGATTCCATCAGGATTCTTTGCTCAATTTGGCGCTAATAAATAATATTCCTTCTGGTCAGTTTTTCTGTTTGCGTTTGGAATATCACTCAGTTAACAGCGTGAAAAAAAAAAATGTCAAAATAGAGAACAACCAGATCCAAACTAACTATTAAGTTCGGGGGTGCTATACGGTTTTTAATCATCTAAAGTAAATCGGATCTAACCAGTCGTGAAGTGAAATAGCAGACGAACATAATGTTGAGGATGATGTAGAATTCATTAAGAGAGAGAGAGAGAGAGAGAGAGAGAGAGAGAGAGAAAGAGAGAGAGAAAGAGAGAGAGAGAGAGAGAATGTGTGTGTGTGTGTGTGTGTGTGTGTGTATGTGTGTGTGTGTATGAAGTGGAATACAAAAGTAAGATAAGGAAGAGAATGTCTTCATATACATTGGTGTGGATGTATTGCATTCATTTTCCCTGGCCACTTCAAAAGCACTTCAATCTTATTAGAGCAAACTACCACAGGTCCGATAACGATATGAGGATGAAGGATTGATAGCTAGGTAGACATATAGATCGATATACATCATACATCAGATACATACACACGCATACATATACACGCCCATACATTAATACAAACACACACATAGATACACATTCACACGTACATAAAAATGTGGAAAGATCAATGGACATAATTATTGAAGATGGAGATAATTATCGCAAAACTACTTTCTCACATCAACTAATTGTAGTTTTCATGGTGAGAGTAACGTGTATAGGAGAACCCCCTCCCCCGAAAATAATAGCAATAAAAAAAAAAATTTGTTGCGACTCTACCTTTGGTGAAGATGGTCATTGTGGTGATCTGGATGAAGGTAATGATGATGATCATAGACAAGTTGATGATCATTATCATATACACAAGACGTTAATGATGATGAAGAAGATAACGAAGCATTAAATCAACGACTACTTTCATAGATGGACTACTAACTTGTCATCACTGATGTTGTTAGCATGCAGCATCCTTAAAGTGGAGACGTCGCAACTCGAGTATGTATTAAAGCGAACCGTGGCAATTTTGACCCAGTGCGATTTTTCGTTGTTAAGTGGTTCATCAGTCACCGGAGCGGAATTTACTGACGACTGACAATAATGTACTTTTCTTATGGTTACGCAAACATGGCAGCAGCAACAACAACAATGAATGGATATTGTGAAATAATACGTTGGTTGGGGAAAGCGTATCCCCCTCTTACATGTCTTATAGAGTTCTTATTGAGTATCAGTAGTTATCATAGGCTCTTATAGGTGAACGACAAACTGCACAATCGTATACTTGGTTTGGTTTGGTTTGGTTTGGTTTGGTTTGGTTTGGTTTATTTCTGCATTCAAGCAAAAACAAGTTCAACACAAGATGAGAATACAGTGAATAATTATTTTGCCAGTGAATGAGAGAGATATTTGAACGCAGGAGACTGTCATCTTGACCGGTTAGGCTGTAAATGGATGGGGCCTCATTAAAAAAAAGAAATAATAAAAAAGAATATTCGGCGACATAACTCTCTTGGGGAAAATCAAGTCACTGTCATTGAATAATACATACATGTTGGAAGATTACAGATGTAGGAGAAATAACAGTGACACTGTTGAAGGTCTAGGGTATGGTTAAAGTGACGATATTTTTCACGAACAGAAGTTACGACACCTACTATAACCGCTTGAAAGAAGACGATTGTACTCGGCTAAAAAGATAGATGAGGTTCGTATCTCTCGGGATTGGTAAAAGTTGATCGGCGCACTCACTCGTGGCAATTCCGTGACTTGACACAAACGCCGAAGCCCGCGACTCGAAGAAATGGAGTGCGGAGGTCAAAAGGGTTCTATAGAATGTCACGAGAAAATTAGACTGGTGGGCGCAATTTCCTTTTTTCGGAGTGGTTTTTATATCCTTTTCTGAATTGCTCTTGTACTTTGTTCTGTTTGTTGGCTGCCTTTTTATCAATGACAAGTTTGGCATGGAAATTAGGTCAAAATGCCGAAAGGAATGAACCCATTAATTCAAAAACACTTCGCCGATAATGACATCACAATACTGACGAGAAGTCGAAAAGTAAGCCGCACCACATATTGGCCTACTTTAATCGTTGTCATCATTAGGGTGTTTTTGTATAGATTGTCAGGAGTAGACATGCGTGTACGAAAGCCAGTGTGTATATGCTATTAGTATACTCCAAGCAAATAGGCTGAGACCTCGACTCTCAACCACGGTGAATGAATTCCTCGGTGCCATTTCTGATTCCATCTGAAGAAGTGCCAACTGTCTTGAATAATCTGACGCTCGGGCACTTAGCATGTCAATGGGAAATGGGCGACCGTAATTAGAGACGGAAAATGGGGCCTAGGTACGCTCAATTACACATTTCTCACTTGCTTTGCTGTATGGATTTGTGCCTGATTTGACAGCAAGTAAGCGCGATGTTTGCCTAATGTTGTCATTTTCCAGGCAATTACCTCTCCTTGCACTGTATTCTGCACGGATTCCGGGTCAGGAGTCTCTCCATGAGAGAACTACATGCACTCTGTCCATTAGAGTGAATTATGATTTGATTATGAAGTCAGCGTGAGGACAACCCACACCGTTCTGTCTCAGTCGATTAGAGGCCATATGGGTTTGACACAACCCGACGTTGTGTCAAGTAGACGATGAAAACGCATATTGATGCAGGCATGGATCTGGAGATACAACCGAATAGCTCCATGGTGCAGGTCATGGCGCCGTTCGCCAGGTTCGCTTGGTGGGGAAGCTTTTATTTTCCTCAAGACTAGAATGCTTCCACAAAAAAGGGGCAAAAATCTTTAAAATGTTATTTACTAGCGTAAAAATTAATAATCAAGACACAACAACCAGGGGCAGCAAAACGGGGATGGGGATAAGCCCCCCCCCCCCCCATACACACACACACGTACACACACACTTTCCAAAACTTTCAACTGTTTAAAAAAAAAGGAAAATTGGGGAAAAAGAATGCAAAAAAGGCATGACATTAGAGGACTCCGAAGGGAAAGGGGAAAAGAGGGGGAGGGGTAAGGGAGCATTGAACATTGACCCAACTAACCACGTTTAGCCCCCCCCCCTCCCTTTCCCGCACGCACACACACACTAAAAACGTTCCGAGGCACCTGACAGTGTAATCGACGACATTACAAGAGCGCAAAAACAATGCTTCAAAAAAATACAGAGCAACGCAACCTAACCCCCTATCCATTTCATGAGTAAACCCGCCCGAATCCACGGACGTTCTTTTGTTACTATGTTAATTACCTAGATCCACTGTCGGGTTCCATTACCTACACAGGGAATAATGTGAGGAATAATTTGTGAGAGGTGTGAACCGTCCCGCAGTCTTCAGGGATGGCGTCTCAAGCTGCAGTTGCCCGAAATCTTGATGAATCTGTGGACTGCATGCTCCGGCCCCTCGCTCGCAGTCATGGTGTGCGCCGCCGCGATTCGCATGGTTTGATACCCCGATGATCCGCAGATATAGGTCAACTGGAAGAGAAGTCAGGGCGGGATGCGTAACAGCTCGCGTTTAATAAGCCGCCGCGAGGAAGATCAATCAGTAATGCTCTCCCTCTCTGACCATCCTTATTCATTCCTCCTCGTCTGTCATTATTTGTGTTCCATTAGTTTATTTTACTGTGTCGCCTTCTTTTTATGGCCTGTGGAACAGCATATCATACAAACTAGACACCGTGGGTCATCATGGTAATCTTTAACAAGATATAGCTCCGCTTGGAGAACTTGGCTTTCATGTAGTCTGTTCTCCTCCTCCTCCTCCTCCTCCTCCTCTTCCTCCTCCTCCTCCTGCTCGTGTATATCCTCATCTCTGTTTTCCTCTTCCTTGTAGTAATTTTAGTTTTTCTCTTGAATTTCATTTCTGGCTGCATTTCTTTCTTTAGGGGGTTCTTTTCCATGCATATTAAGCCTGTCATTCGTGAGTCTTTGACGAAGGCTTGACTTTCCGTAGAAGATTCTTCAATCATTGCCATTTTTCAGTCTCTTGTGACTATCACCTCCCGGTAATGGACGGAAACGATGTATGTTGTACCCTGGATCGGCAGTTTCCCGTAAAAGCGAAACACATCCACCTCTCATGAAAATGAGTACTTATGAATGGCTGTGTCACAACGTTGAGTTTTGCGTTTCCCACCAAGAAACACGAGCATTTGAATTGTGATCTCGCTCTAATACGCATGCAGTAGAAAATATTGTCGACCAAAAGACATGGAATTATTTTCCTGCGTTATGTAGATGAGTGCTTTTGACGCATTTCCCTTTCATTTCAAACAAGTATTCATAAAATGTAGGAAACTTGAGTACGACATGATTAATGCGATATTTGATTATATTTCCAAAAACTTGCTAGTCCAATGTACTAAGTCACCCCCCCCCCCCGTAAAAGATTTGAACATTGGTTATACAATAATACTTGTCATGTTTATTCTGCCATTCAACTGACGATGAGGATAATAATTGTCACAAAGACACAAAAATTGTATGCATATATATCCTATATTAAAACGATCGAAACAACAAGTGTAATAGTATAGTCTACCATTTAAACAATTTAATCTTCATCCTTAACCTTATTTAAAGAAGATTATATAAGTAAAAGCAAACTGAAAGAAATTTCAAAATGTTGATAAAAAGGCAATGATTTTCTTTTTAGGAGCCACTACGGTTGCAAAGTTAATGTTTCCTCGGGGTTTTTTTTCTAGCACATATTATGAATAACATTTGATTAACAACACCTACTAGCACCTGTGCTTCCTCTTGGTTCTTTTAGCAACCTCATTGTGTACAACATTGCCATATTGTAGCTCTTTTTTTTTGATAGTTTTTGATTACATAATCATTTATCCATTATATATTATAGATTATATTCAATATGTTTCTGAGCTCGTTTAGACAGTCGCATGTGCTATGTATCAATATTGATGTATAAACATGTAGTCAAACTTTCTTGTACATATGTTGTTGTTATAGATAAACTCAAACTCAAACATGTAAAAAAAGCAATGGAAGAGTTCTGATGTGACGTCATTAACACCTCATCTGAATTAAACATGTTATTTTTTGATCAACATAATTATTAAGTGAATTTGCTGTTATTGTGAAGCCCTTTAACTTTTCAATAGATTGACGTTTCACTTCGAACAAGAAGAACGAAGAAGATTACGTTTTGTGATTATCAGATGGAATGGAAGCATGGGCACGCATCATCAACTATTTATGACGTTTATAAACTGATGGCATCGACAATAAGAACATAATGTTTCTGCTGCGAACATGCATCAAACTGCACAAAATGATTCCAGATTCTGGGAGATGGAGGTTCTGTTTATTTATTTATTGTTGTTGTTGTTGTTGTTGTTGTTGTTGTTGTTGTTGTTGTTGTTGTTGTTGTTGCTTTCGATAATCCCATCGACACACGAGTCCATGCCATGTTGTATGCCTGATTTCTGTCCAGGTCGAAAAACGGATATTGGATTGTGTAGAGACGCATAGACGCATACGCAACAAGTGGTCTTTTAGATGAGCTTTTTGAGTAAAAGTCCCCATCCCCCCCCCCCTCCCCCAACCACCCATTTTCCTCCTCCCATTGTTTTATCATCAGTAAATAACAGGAGTAGCGAAGTGAAGTATTGACGTAAAACACTCCTCTTCAGAAGAGGGGGAGAGAAGAGATACTCTGTAAGGTCGCCACAAACTCTTTGCAATGCCTTCATCTTTGTCCGTGCAGCAAAGCGCCTAAACCTATAAATGGAAGGTCACTAACCGCTTCTGGCGTCGAGTTTCAACTTGGCGGTGCCCGATTTTGTGCACCACCACATTCATTATTTCCGAACGCGCACACAGAGAAGCATTCTTAACATGATTGATCGTCTTTGGATACAGACGACGGATGTTCACTGTGCATCCCTCGTCTTACACCTAAAACGGCATAACACACTGTATTGATTTGTGAGCCTCCGAGGACTATTTTTGTAGCTTTATTTTTCTTTCCAAGGCAAACACAAGACATGAACGAGCCCACAAGCACATGTAGAAAATGTAATGGAAATAGAAAGAAAAAAAATCAGACTGTTAGTTTTGACGTAAGAGATATCTTATCATTGCTGAATTAGTGCGCAGGAAGCAACTACATCTATTTCACACACACATACACACATACATACACATACACACAACACACACAGACAACCAACACACAAACAACCACGAAATATACTATATATACTAGTTAGATATGTCAATGTAAGCGGATATCATAATTTATGTGATTCACACACAATTTTGGAAAAGAAATAGTAGTATTAACACATTCAACTGGTCATTTATTGTGAATTTAGCTTTCCGTCAACTGCAGGTGAGTGAAGAAAGACAAAATCGCCATACTGCAACACTTAAAGGGAAGGTATAGTACTGGTTGAGGTGAGAATTCAGCTTAAACCTTTTTGCGAGATACTTAGAAACCACTTAATGAAATGTCAAAAAAACATAACTAAGAGATATTCAAACTTTATTTGATGAAAATCGGTTTTGAAATGGCTGAGATATCCAAAAATAAAGTAAAACAAAGCGATCCTAATAAAAAGATGGGTCCCACCTTTTATTAGGATCGCTTTGTTTGGGATATCTCGGCCGTTTCAAAACCAAATTCCTTATCGAATTATATGCTCTTTCATATTTCATGACAGGTTTCTCATTATTTCAAAAAATCATTAAAAAAGTTGGGAATCTGAAGCCCCATTCTAACTGAAGTTGTACCATTCAACAAGAATGTACCTGTTCATTTCGTGTTCATGAAATTTTATTTCTTTTGTATTCCTCCATTCCTATTCAGGTAACATACTTTCGACAAGCAGGAGCACTT
Source organism: Diadema antillarum (assembly GCF_040938485.1). NCBI lineage: Eukaryota > Metazoa > Echinodermata > Echinoidea > Diadematoida > Diadematidae > Diadema > Diadema antillarum. Next base: position 2,963,581 of record NW_027270916.1, read on the forward strand.
TGGCAGCTTTCTTAACTTGAATTTTGAGCTTCCTGAACCATCGCTGAATAATTGGTAAGCAGGGAAATAAGTTGTCTCCAAGGAATGACGAAAAAATCGAAGAAAATATCCAGTTTCTGACAACTCTTATCTCTAACAGCGATGGAGCTTCATACGCCCACCTGCCAAATGACACATTTTCTCTTTCGCATTCTCTCATTTTTAGAGGGATACTTTGTGCAAAGTTTTCTAACATAACCTGGGGGAAGTAAAAACAACAACAACTATTGTTTTGTTAATGAACGTTTAATGCTTCTTCAACACTTTGCCAGTGTCGTATTTTCAATTCACTTGTTGGAGAGTAAAGGACTTAGAAAATGTTACTGAAATATTTCCGGTTACAAAAGTGCAATTTTCACACTCGCAAAATGATTGCTTGACTCTTCAATAAAAAACAACAACAACATTTAATATACCGTCACCATGGTGTCTTAATTGCCCCACTTTGTTGCGATGACTGAGCTGCGTAATGGTGTGGTTCTGTTGAAATATTTGGCTGGAGACCCCCCCCCCCCCCCCCCCCCCCCCTCTTTTTTTTTCTCAATGTGAAACTTTCTTGAACAATGCCATCAGATACTGGTATTTGATTTGTGCACGTCACGAGTTCGACACTCACGAGTCATACAGCCCATGAGCTTGACACTAGGCAAACAAGGCCCACGAGTCCGACACAAGGCAAATAATGCCAACGCGCTTAAAAATTATCATACACATTATAAGCTCCGTGATGTTTGCCTAGTGTCGAGCTCATGGGGTGTGTGACTCGTGGGCTGACTCAAGGACACCTGACACCTGACACCTTTTTTTCGAATGTCGAACCAGTGGGCCGTATGACTCGTGTGTGTCGGTCTCGTGGGATGACCCCAATTTGATGATTCACCCATTTAAAACAGTTTCGCAGACGCTACTAAAAGAATTGAGGAATTCTGCACAAGTTACAATCGTATCTATTTCTCTGCTTTTCCAGGGTACATTTTCGTTTCTTTGTACACATTATACTTATTAAAAATAATGTCAGCTTAGACGTGTATATATCTTAACTATTATTGATATGAGGTATTTATAATCAACAAAGCTTACGATATATATATATACGTATATATATGTGTGTGTGTATACATATGTATATGTATATAAAGTCAATAACGAAGGTGGTCATTAAGTGCAACAAAATAGTCTTTACTTCCAATAGTTTTTGATGAAGTTAGATAGTAAGCTGTTGTTAGGTCTTCTTCAGGAGAATGGAACAAACTATTCCGTGTTGGTGTTTAAAAAAGTTACTGAACTCAAATTACAGGATGATTGGGGCAGACGGGAAAATAGCCTCGGGGTTTTGTGAACGTTCACGATTGATTTCCTATCTTTTTTAATATGTTGAATCAACACTGTCAAGATATCGAAGTTCACTCGATTTCAGACGGTGATATTGGATGCTTCATATACAGCATCACCATCTTCGACCTAGAAAGGTGCTTCATTGCTATGCCGACCCTTCGGGGCCCGTAGTTTACTGTGTCACGGCAGTCTGCCTGCACTGCAGTCGGAGAGTCACGGGGTATTGATCGGACTCAGGTGAGGGATCTTGGAGGGGAAATATGAGGTCAGACATGTCCGTATTTGACTGACACCGGAAAAACAGCTACCAAGGTTATGATGCCAATAGAAATCAAATGAATATTTAATAACAACTGGCATATATATATGTATAATGATATACATATAGACAGAAAATACGATGAAAGAGAGAGAGGGGGGGGGAGATAACTGATGAGAGGTAAAAAACGGCAGACTGGGAAAGGCTTAAACAAAAGACTGACTTTTCCCCTTTTTTTATTAGTTGACTGCATACTAATAGCTCTGCTCTTTATCAGTCCCCTCCATTTCCAACAATTTTGTTTCTGAGTTTACCATAATGATATTGCATTTATTTGCATCTCTGTTAGTCTGTGTCTTTATTAGACGCTATGTTCATCACATTCTTGTACTGATTTTGTGACATTATTTGTGTACGCGAACATTTCATTGTATCCCCAATTTGTTGGAGATGAAATAAATCAATTTGAACAACTTAAAAATGAAATAACAAGAAACGAAGATGCTTTTACAGACACACACACATACGCACGCCAACACACACACACACACATACACAGACACTCTGTTATGATTATATTTTGCTAATTCTCTTATGTACGTATAATCTTGATATATCTTTATGTGAATATATACTGTACACTACATTAATGTCTGTGTAATGTTACAGTAACAATATATTGTATACTCGTCATTATGCGTGTCTATTACACAGATCTCTACACAAAGCCAAGCTGGCCGAAAGTTCCACTTTTTAGAGAAAAATAAAATTCGCAGTAGAACAACTTCCTATACCAGTAACTATCAATTACAGAAGTTACTATAAATCGCAGTTTCTTGACAGCAACTTACCCGCCCGCCGAAACTCCAGTCCGTAAATGCCTTCTGTCTTCAATTTCAGTGTTAACAGCAGAATGTGGGCGCATTGTTAAGTAAATGTCTACAGAGAAATTTATTTAATTCCAGTTCATTTGGATCTTCTCCGGCAGGTGACGTATGTCTTATTTGCAAATTAGGTTTCTACAAAAACAAATTTACGTGTACTCGAACACAGCAACAGAGATGCAATGCAGGTTTTATGATACAATACAAGCAAGGCGAAATCTCATATGCACATAACATGTTGAAAAGAAAAGGAAATCCAGTTAATGCAATTCTGTTCACACTCTTATATCGTATTGCCATCATGAGAATTATAACCCTGTCAATGCGAACTGGAGGCTAAATTGTGTGTGTTTACTGGTGAATTTAAGCTTTATTTTACAGTTGTTTGTAGGACACGTAGGATGTGTCCCTGCATATTACGTCCACCGTAATAACAATACATTTTTAAAACCCTTTGGTTTGACTAAATTTCCCCGAACAACCAAGACGTGTGTTTGAATATGAGCTAGCTCATTATGGCTAATTCTAGTAGAATTATGACGGTATCACGTTTCATAGACACAGAAGTCCGTATAATGCATGTCGGATAAGATATCAGGTAGATGAGTATCGAGGGTATCATGACTCTTCCTGTAATCAGCAGTTTTCCAAACTGAAATGTTTGAGCTCTGTTCACTCCAATGGGATCATCAGAAATCCAGCGTCATTCCACACGGCCCTATCTAAGCTGACCCCCCCCCCCCCAGAAGAAAAGAAATATCGAAAACGCAGAACCCTTATCTTATGATATAAAATAAAAAAATTAAATCACATCCTATCATTGTTACTGCTCTCATTCGCTGCATCACTCTACTTTCCTTGCCCAGAGATAGTAGTCGAAGTACTTTGGTCTGCTGACATCAAAATGTTATTCATTTCTGCCTCACTTAATAGTTTCCCCCTCTGTTTCCAGTAGTGTCGCTGTCATATCCCCAATAGGAAAAGAAAAGCATTTACATTCAAGTACCTCGTCCTTCTCAAATCGAGTGTTGCAGTTATGAATTCTGACTTTCTTTCTTTTCTTTTTTATAACTGTTCTTCGCGAGCAGTTATGCTAAGAGCAGCAATTCAAAACAAAACAACATGAACACAACAGAAAACAGAGAAACTGTTGTTGCTTAGTCCCGGGAGAGACTAGCAACTAGTGGGCATGGTTTACACGGCGCCATCACGATGTGCTGGAAGATGTAGACATAGCTGGTACTCAAGCAAAACACATACACGCACACGCACACAGGCACGCATACAGTTTTTTTTTATGATATTCTATATTTGAATTTCATGCAATATCAGGCTCATTTACTCAAAGAAACACACACACAAGCACCCACACAGACACACACACATTAAACTATCTTGTCGTATCTCGGAGTGCTCCTTCTGTTCAGTGTCCCTGCTTTGCCTCACATAGGCTGCGTTTATCAACTTTCCCCTGTTTAAACGGCTTTCAAAAGCCCTTTCGAAAGCCCTTTCAAAAGCCCTGTATTATTAATGTGCTGCTTGTTTTCTAACAAGGGACGGCGAAAAGCAATTACCATCATAAAGACATATCTTCCTTTGAGAGTGACTAGTCATGATGCAATGCCACATGAATCAATTGTCTTCCTATATCTGTGAGGCAGCTCCAGTTTAGCACATACAATGTACTTCAAATATTTCTGAGTGGCGGCATGAGACTTTGGCTGCGTTTATCAACTTTCCCCTGTTTAAACGGCTTTCCAAAGCCCTTTCCAAAGCCCTTTCCAAAGCCCTTTAGAAACGGCTTCCAAAACAGTTGCGTTTATCAACTCTCTTCGCGAACACGATAACTGGACTGTCACTGCACAGCTGCATTGCGCAATTCGACCCGAGGAGAAGAGGTCATATAAGGCGTGCATTGTTCGTAACTGCAGTACAATACTACAAAGCCGTTTCAAAACAGCTTTGCGTTTATCAACTTCAAAAGGCTTTTACAAACAGGTTTCTGAAAACCTGTTTAGGAAACCTGTTTGGAAAGCCACAAATTTGCGGCTTTCGAAAAGGCTTTCCGAAAGGGCTTTCAAAACAGCTTTGCGTTTATCAACTCGTAAAAATTCCTTGAAATGCTGTTTGGAAAACCTGTTTCTGCCGAGAAAAGGAGTTGATAAACGCACCCACAGCAACAACAGTCAACATTAATTCAACCCCATTCAGAAATCGAGTTTGGCATTTAATTCGACCAAGACTGTTAACCGCACCCAGTTTAGGACATGTTATGAGAGATCCGGGGGAAACTGGTGACTTTGTTTGCTCCAATGAAAATGGTTGATTTGTCAGAAGAACAGAGATTACTGATTTTTGCTTTTATTGATCGGATCGAGGTTAGTTCGCAGACTGTGTGTGCAAGAATGTGTTGAGCGTGTAAAGCGTGTGAGACAATCATTGACGGTTGCGCGTTTGCGCTGACGCGTCTTCTATACTGTGTGCTGAGTCTGTGATGTTCGTTGTTCCGAAGATTCATTACTCCTAATACGAAATAAGTTCTTTATTCAAAAACACACTACTTCCCTATACCTAGATGCTCGTTACTCGGAAAATGAATTAGGGTTCATTAATCCGAACATTTGAGGCTTTATTCCGAAGATCTGTTATTCCGGAGTTTGGTTATAATCCAAAAATGAAAACAAAGTGCGAACTAACGAACCTTCGGAAATACCACCCATATTTCGTTTTTTAATAAACGGACTTTCGGAATAACGAACCTTATTTCAATTTCGGAAATGAAGATAACGAACTGTAACCTATGAGACTCTTCTGTTTCTGGGAGTACCTTTCGCTCTGTTCACCATTGCTTGCCTCACAATGCAACAAGCGCTAAGGTTTCCTACGGTGGTCCGCACATACACGCGAATTGGCGCCTGGAAATATCTCGTCGTTGCCATGGGATACACGCGTCACGCGTTTAAAGTTTTGATATTCTTGCATGCGTTTGCATAAAAGTTCACTTGACAAGGAATGCTTATCGTAGGGCTTCATCATTGGTCACAAGAGCAGCAAGTGTATGTTCGGTCACCTTTTTTCTCTTTCTTTTGTTTTCCTCTGTAAATATTATATGTGGAAAAATGACAACAATATTGGGCGGAAAGTCTGTAAAGTTTGCGGATCATTTTGTGGGTCACTTAGCGGGGACACAAGTTTATCATGAGCCTGTCGCGAAGAAGTCAACAACTTTCACATTCCACTCGCATGCTTTCAAACATTTGCACATTGTACATGTGTTTGTTTGTTTGTTTGTTTTTGTTTTTTCTATAATCAAACCCGATTAGACTTGTCCACACGCCTGGAATGTCGATGAGGGTACAAAAGCGTGCATCCTGCACGAATATAGACGGGTGAACTTGATAAGTAAAAAATAAACCAAAGCACCGTCGCGAAGACATGTCATTCACCTCGGATGTAAAATTATCTTCTTGTCGAAAGTTGCTCTCACTCTGAAGCCCCAACCCCTCCCCCCCCCCAAAAAAAAGGGGAGCAGTCAAGAGAAAATAAAGAACAATAGAAAAATACACATTACTCCCCCCCCCCCAAAAAAAAAAAATAATGATGATAATAATAATAACTCCCCACCTTAATTAAAATGGGGTCACTTTTTGAATGAAAGGATTCGAGCAAAATCGTTCTTAAAACAGAGGAAGTTCAAAATTTCATTTTATTTTTATTTCATCTATTTGTGAATATGAGAATCATGATCAGTCATGAATGGCTGAGCATACATTCCCGGGGCAAACGTTAAAGACAAAATGGTCATTTTCCAAAAGTCGCAAGACTTATTTTAGAGCGTCTGTGAGACATTCTTTTTCTGGTGTTATATATAGCATTTTCTTGGACTTCTGTATCATGTGATCACTCCTGGGCGGGATAGTTTTCCTGAGAAGCACACGATATCCTCAGTGCTGCCAGCATAGCAGGTGCATGCTTTCAGCCCATAGGCGTGAGGTCACCCCGCCTTAATAAAAATGCGATTGCGAGAGGGGTAAGATGACGGGAGCCTTGTATCGTAAGAAAGTAAGACCCTTGGATTTTATGCTTTGATCCAGGACAAGAAAACACCGAAATGATCTCTTCGTTCCAAATTCTCCGTATCTTTCATTTTAGCAAAGTTCTCGTTTCCATCTTAAAGTCAGCTCAAATATGATGCGATCCGCGCTCTCATTTTTCAGCCTGTGTACAAGCACGGGGAGAGGGGGGGGGGGGGTCGCTTGTTGCAGCAGTATTATCCACTACCACGAATACCAGCCTGAGTGCTGCCGGGAAGGCATGGATTAGATTGAGATAGGTGTCCCCCAAGTCAGAAGTTTTTATTCCCACTAACCACTCCTAGGGTGATACCTTTTGTAGCAACCAGTGGCTCATTCCTGTAGAGCAAAGAAAATGAGTTTTGGCTCGGCGCTCTTTCAACCCAGTGGATGGCCAAATTTAATCATATTTTTGTTTTGTAGTTTTTCATTCTTGGATCTTATTTCTGCAAAATGCAGTATAATGATTTATTCTGTCTATTTCTCTAGCAACTTTTGAGGGAGACGTAAGATCTGCGTTGAGCAATAAGGCTTATATTTCAGGTTTTACGCTGCAATGTCCGCAAATGCATCACATTATTTCAGAGTATGATAAGAACTTCTAGACTATCCTTTGTCAATCAAGAGTTTTGGTCACGTGTCCATGGACGTACTTTCCATGAATAATATATCAGCTGGAAGATATGATTTACAGCTCAAACGCAACATTTATAAGAGATCCGTGCATTCAAATTCCACATAAAAGTAAACCCTCTCCGGGCGAGACGGCTTTCAAATGATAATAACGATTGATTGCTTTGTGGTCGAAAACAATTTCTCGAAAATGTCAACCCTTTGGTAAATCTAGCTCGTCATCAGATTCGCCTCGCGCTGCTGACCTTGATCAGCGAGTATAAGCACCCGGATGGAGTCGCTTGATTAGTGCACATTGTGTTGTATGGACCTCTCACCCTTCACGTCATTTAGTTGACGCTCTGCACATCGTTCCCCAGTATCCAAGGGCTCGAAAAATAGATGATAGTTGACGGAAACACTCGCCTGTAGACTCCAGACCAATTACCATCGGTCTCTCTTCATCTGAAGAAATCGTGGCCCTGGATTTAAGATTGGAGAGCGGAACACAGCATCATCACTCCGAATTCGGTTTGCGGAAAGTACTTCGAGGATGACATGTTTGTTTCCTGTCTGTGTGTGTCAGCGCATAACCATGTGTGAATAAAGAGAGACAGAACGAAATTGAGATAGGCAACTAAGCAAACACAGAGGGACAAAGAAAATAAACTCTTAAATGGGCATTCAAGACAATATAATTTCACATCATGTAGTACATAAATCGATAGTGCCATGTAAAAATTGGTGCATATAATTTAGTGTGGTACTTGAGCAGATAAACTAATGCTCTGAAAAACACAAAAGCACATTAGTCTGTGAACGAGGATGATGACGTAAGAGGCTCACACATTCAGTAATGTAGCAATGTTATTCCATTACAATATCACTTGTTTAACAAATTCACCTATGCAGAATTTATGCACGCATTATTCCATTTGTTCTTCTCCCTTGAGCACCAAAGCATGCATTCTGATGTGAAGCTGCTATGTCATCATCCTTGATCATCGTATTATGTTCTGAATTTTAAAATCATTCTCATTCCTCATCCCAATCGCTATAAATTCTGACATTCTGAACCCCTGCCATGCCTGCAGCATAACCAATAAAGACGTTCAAATGCAAAAGTCTAAATAATCATCTGTGATGTGAGTTTCCTTTGAGAAAGAATGACATTGAGTGATGTAAAGAGCTTTTTTAAGAACAGGGAAAAGAAAGCGGCTGAAATAATTGAACCTATGCAATATGAAAATAAAGTGTCGAAATTCAATTGTGATTTTTATTTCTCTTTTTATAGGCCCGTTTTAACAGAGCCTCTTGAAATAGAGTTACCGCGGCAACATCCGGGTAACGTCAGGGTAATCTTTTTTCACCCTACCTGTTAAAACGGTCCCAGCAAGATGTCGCTCGGACGTTGTCGTGGTAACTTTTGCCAAATCCTACCCTAGCCAGCTAGGGAAATTTACCGCGACATTACCTTGACATTAGGGAGCTTTAGATTTTAGACGCGCGGACGTTTAAAGGGGAAAAAACATGATCTGAGCGTGCGCAGTAGCGCACGTCAAGCTACTGCGCACGCTCAGACCATGTTTTTTTTTCCCTCCCTTTGAACGTCCGCGCGTCTAAAATCTAAAGCTCCGTATTACCGCGACACTAACCTGATAACTCTTCTATTAGAACGCAAGTGCGGTAACAGTCCGTTGATACACACAACCCGCATGCGCAACGCTGCAAACAGAGAATGGTTGACACGCCATGGATCTCTGACGTTCGATGTACGTCTCATGGGAATGCGTCACCCATTTGTTCCTCGTGCGTTTTGTCCTGTGGGCACGCGGTCCATATTCATTTCCCATGCGTTTGCGCACGTTCCACTGTCCTGTACACAATCGCCCAAGGTGCGTTGTTTCTTCGTTTTGTTCGGCCCCAAAACCGTGCATGTACGCTCCTCTAATTCGGAAACCTTACACTTTGTCCACCGAATCGATGATTTCAACAACGGACGAGCGAAATATCGCCCGTTTCTCGTACGGTGGGCATATCCGGCAAAGTGTGACAGGGCCTTAAGGTTTTCAGTGCGTGTCTGTTAAAATGGTAACCCTCATTCTCTCTTACGGTTCTATTAAAATTTTGGAGGAATTTGTTCTCCGCACGTTGACGCGACGTTGTCACGGTAGTAAGGTTTGTTAAAAACAGGGCATTAGAGTGTTTCCTTAACAAAAAGGATGCTCATTGCTCTCGAGAAGTGACTTGACTTAAAATGCCATTGATTTGGCGCCTTAATGCGCCGTTTTCTGTTTTGCTGTAAATGTATCTTTAGAGATTATAAGGTCCATATATTGCAATTAACTGTGAGGATTAAGTTGTATCGGAAGAGACGAATTATTCTCTCTAATGCTACAAATATTAGGTCAGGTATCTCTAAATCTTATTTATTCCTCAAAGGGGTGGTACAGTATTGGATGAGGTGAGGATTCAGCTTTTGATCTTTTAGAAAAAAAAACTTTATAAACTTTTAATTCCTCTTAGAATGGTATGGTCTTGAGATTTCATATATGAAATCTTAAGAGCATACCATTCTAAGAGGAATTCAAAATCAGTTTTGAAACGGCTGAGATAACCAAAAACAAAGTGAAACAAAGCAATAATCCTAATAAAAGGTGGGTCCCACCTATCATTAGGGTCGCTTTGTTTTGGATGTCTCATGCATTTCAAAACTAATTTTCATGAAATAAACTTTGAATTCCTCTTAGAATTATATGCCTTTTCATATTTCATAAGCGGTTTCCCATTATCTCAGAAAATCATCATCAAAATATGTTGGAAACCTGAAGCCCTATTTCAACCGAAACTGTACCACCATCCCTTTAACTCCGTTGTTCTTTCATGACAAAACGACAATCAGTGACAATACGTTCCTCCCCCTTTCCCCTCCCATCCTCTACCTCTCTTTTTCCCCATCTCGCTTTTTGTCTTTTTTTCTCTTTCTCTCTAATCTCTTTCTTCCCTGACTTCTCCAGATCTCCTACTACTGTTAATGATCCCATCGGTCGCAAGCCGTGAAAACTATGGCATCAACCCGCCGTGACCCACGTCCTCCGTGCTAATATTGTGGCAAAATTTGATTAACCGAATCCTTTTCCCCCGTTCTTCAGGAGCTGCAGACGGCGGTAAACCAGGGTAAGTATACACCACTGGTGTTTGTCATGCAGTATCGTTCTTGGCGGCCTCAAGGTGGATCATTTACTGTTCGCGGTTATGATCTATGGTAGTCCGTTATGCATTTATGCTGATCACGTGCTTGAAGATAGACTCAGCGCAAGGCGTGATGAGTATATTTCTTACTACTTCTATGTGATTTTACATAATACAACGCAATGAAATCTACGGGATTTTCTTTTGTATAAGTATATCTGCCCCTTTTGTCATCTTATGCAATTTAATCGGTCAACGTATGTCACAGTAGATGAAAGGGTTAGGGTCTATACATTCTTTAGACTATCTGCAGCAAAGCTTTACTTTGTTGTTTTATTTCTGTTTGTTCGTTTAAGTTTGTTACGTTTTGATCAGTGTAGTATTTATTTTGAATGTCACTAAAAACATTCGGCAGATAGCGACCAGTCTCTTCTAGAATATATGATGATAAGCAAAGAACAGTTTGCATCTTCATCATGGAGCATCGTTACGATGATACAGTCTTATTGACCCACAATAGCCTCACAGTGCCACTGCAGTCCACCCCAAAAAGCCCCTGACATTTGGATTACAACACTGTTGTCAGGTAGCCATTTGTATCAATTATTATTGGTCAAGAGCAACGTTTGAAGAGGGGCGTAGTTTCAACAGCAACAAAAATCTTCTTTGTCAAAGGAGTATGAATGTTAATGAACATCAATCTGTTAGTTGGAATTCCTTATTTGCATTTCGCAGAGCAAACAACTTAGTGTAAGGCAGTTCTCGTTGTGATATGTTGTGTTCAATGTGTTCTTTGTTTCAACGACCAAGTCAATTAAGATTCGTGCGATAATGAATATTGGTGAACATTTATTTGGGTGTCTGTGAGTGAAGTCGCTCCAGAGCAGCTATAGGCGGTCCTTTGCCTATATATAGTACAACATATATCTCCTTAGCTTAGAAAGAGAGAGAGAGAGGGGGGGGGGGGGAGGAGAGGGGTGGGAGGAGGGGAGCTGAATCATGACATGACTACTGTTTCTGCGTTTTGTTTTTGTTTTTACTCAGCTTTACTTTTAAATCATTCTGATCCATATTAAGAATAATTCGGGGTCACTGTCTTGCAGTCTCCCTTATACGGTAAACAGGGCATGACATTCTTTTGCGTGATGTACAGTGGGTCTACACTATTTATTGCAAGTTGTAGATCATGGATAATCGTAAACCCCTTGTTTGCGGGTGATTTACACAGCAGGAGTCTATAGTCAAGTTTGCTACCTTCTGTATAGTTGGTTCCCTACCGAAGACAGAATTTACAAATAGTATTCTGTAAATTATGTTTTTTAGTGTTGAAATCAAGAAAGGCCCTGGATGGATTGGGTTTTTTAGATTTTCCTCCGTTTTACACTTAAAGTTTGCCACAACAAGAGTGAAAATCCTATGTGGACACATTCTAAAGATTGTTCACTCATGGCTCACTCTTGTCTAACATAATTTGAATATCTTGTTGTTTCTATCCTATAGTCAATCTTTGATGGAGGCAGGGAGGTGGGACCTCCCTGATGGAGGAAAGCAGCGTGTGAACCAAGCAGGTTTAACGCTCAGACAACGCTTGCCACTGTGATAAGCAAATCAGTTATCTGTACATCTGATGGCGAAATAGGTTTCCCGCTATACGCTGGGCTGGTGAAAATTTGCATTAGTCTTGCGTATTGAGAGCAAGTCGATATCGGATTCTGACAATGATATACTCGTAGTGAAAATGCATTCGTTTGATGCGATGATATATCCATCAATGTTCCACATGCAACAACAACGCCGTATCTCCTTTCGATGAGGATGTTTATTATGCGTGCGACTATTTTCTTTCGTGATTTGATCTTTTATCTCCCTTCTTCCCCTCCCATTCAACCTGCCCCACCCCCTAAAAACAGTTTCTGTCTTGTACACCATTACAACGAAATCGACTAGTTTTCATATCGCATTGGTCACGAACCGCGGAAATTCGCCCCAATTTATTTCGGAGTGTAGATCACGGTCTGGCGCAACGGTAGCATACAGAGAGGTATGTTAAAGTGAGACCAAAACTTCGTGAGCGTCACTCCTGCCTTATTCATGTTTGCCTTGTACTAATCCATCCGTGCTCTCTCCTCTTAAAGGTTAGATATATGTCTGTTTGGACATATCTTGTCAGGTACAACTCTGCCTGCCAAATGTCTTCTTTAATTTATTGAGACGTATACGCAGCCGAACCCTCAAATGAAGCATTTCATTTATTCCGAAATGAACCCTAAACAAGGGAGAGATTAACAACCCGAGCCGGATATTGAGCGCATGACAAACTACATTGCATGAGCTCCACCAGTATCATGCAGAGTTGATTTCTGAAGTATTGGGGAAGCCAAATGGTTTCTCTATAGTGTATGTGTAAAATGGACGGCATGTACTCGGTATATGTGCAGTCGTCTGCATACTATGTTGGTTTTCATATTAAATCATACAAAAGACTTACAAAACTGACGAATCTACATGATTTCTCCCCTTGCAAGCTGAACACATGGCGTGGAAGGACAAATCGGAATCCCTTTCAGTTATTAATGAAACTTTAGTATCCTCTTTCCAAAATTCTTCTCCAATTAATATAGTTAGAATGACCAGACACCTTTAACAGTACAGCTGCAGTTTGTATATTGAGATTCACATATTATAATCATTTAAATCATTATCATAAAAATACGTATTTTTTTTAATGGCTGTCTGTTCGAATACTTGATGATGACATCAGAAGCAATCAACACGATGCGTCACTATAGGACGGAATTCCTCCGCCTGTCGATCTGAGTTACTAGTATCGATATCTATATAATTATGGTACATTGCTAATGCCCCTTCTTAATTTCGCCGTATAAATCGATCTCTGAATCTTAATGCCATACAGTAGATGGATGTAGGTAATACTCTCAATATACTTGTAAAGCATCAATGAATACTAAAAATAAAGACAGAAAAAAAAAAATGGATGACAATACATCTTGAGGAGGCCATCATCTTTTTCGTGCTGCTGAATCTCATTTCTTCCTTGTGAGCATCAATCAAAATTGCCGTCACATCAAATTGACCAGCCAACACTAGAGAGTGCCTGGCTGTTAAAAGAACACAAACAAACAAACAAACAAATAAATAGATAAATAAACAGCAAACACGGACGGTAGCGTAGGACAAACCTCGCAAGACGCGAGCAGAAATTACCCCTAGATGGCTTCTCACGGACTTGTCATTTATCCCGCTACTCATCCTTGATTAAGGATGCATTACCCAATTCATTGAAATGAAAATATTCCAATGCCCCCGGGGCACGGTGCTTAACACGTGAATGGTTAACCCGCCATCAGTCGCGGGGAAAAAGGCCCGGGTCAAGTTTTGCAGAGTGCGAAGATTGTAAGATATCTTTTTACACAGAGCCTGTAGCAGGATATGGCAGGGTATTACTGGAATATGTATGTTTGGTCTTTTTAAGTAGGGCTTATCAAAGAATAATTAGAATCCCATGTATCCACACACAAATCCTCAGGATGATACTCCAGCCACCGCGTACTGAGATGCTTACGATTGGTCAGGTACAGAGTAATCCATGACGGATCAGGGGAAAATGTGTGCCAGCAATTTATTCGACCAAAAAAAAAAAGACAGGAAAGAACAACTTACGTGAAATTTTACCACACACACACACACACACACACACACACACTGTTATGGATACATGTGCATTGTACTATCATTTCTGGGCACTTGATTGTTCCGCGGAGGAATATGTAAATAAAAGGGTTCGAGAAGATGACCGAGATCGACCAAACACCTTGTTTGAGAGTCTGGGTATTTTGGTGGTTATGATGGTTCGTTAGGCCAAATTAACCTCCCGTAACAAATTGGGGGCACGTCACGAGAGTTCGGCAGGGTTTCTGCGGACTTAGGTGATTTGGTCGGGTTTGATGTTATCCCAGGCATGCCAGGAGTGTTTTTTTTCGTTCTCGCTTGGCCGATGAATTTCGGTGAGTAGCGTGTGTAGCACTCTATGCTATGTCGTGGACATGGGCGATCGCGATACAATTTACGTCGCGCAATTACGTATGTCGTTTGCATCGTGATTGTTACAGTGTACTGTATGTGAAGGTGTTACGATTTGAGAAAGCATGGTGCGTTTACGGCGTAGTGTGTGTACGTGTGTGTATGCACGGAGATGGACGCGGAGTGATATGGTATACATTTTGATGTAAATCGGTCGTCTTTCTGTGTCTGCGTGAGGGAAACTCACGTTCGTATTTCTTTCGGGATCGAAAGGGTTAATTTGGCACGTGCGTAGTGTTGAGGATGGTTTAATCTGGGTATACGCTGCTGTAGTGTCTGCGTGGAAACGTTGGTCAAACGTTGGTCGTTGGTCCCGTACGTGGTGGTTCGTGTGTGGTTCTGCATACGGGTTATTCTACGGCGGTTCGTATGTGGTTAAGCATACGGGTTATTCCACGACGGTTTGTACAGCTGTATGTGGTTAGCTAACTGCGACAGCCGCCACACGCAGTGTGGCGGCTGCGCCGTGCTCCCATAAAAGATCTTCATGTTGAACAAACGGGTGCCTTTGCGGCGCTATATTTCCTTAATTTTTCAACAGAAACTACTAGGAATACTTACATGGGTCGATGAAACCTAAATGACTATCATCGGCGACTGTTTGATGCATTTCATTGCTTGTGATGCACAAAATGATGTCTTATAAGCAGCTCACCGATGTTCACAGAATTCACAATCACTTGCACAAGCGCACAGAATACTTGAACTATAACATAAGCGAAACTGCGGGGAAGCCGCCGCCAGGACCGCGCCTGGCGGCGCGGTCTCCGGGGCTAGTGGTTAGCATACAGGTGATTTCACGGTGGTTCGTGTGTGGTTTAGCACACGGGTTATTCCACGGTGGTTTGTATGTGGTTTAGCATACAGGTATTTCACGGTGGTTCGTGTGTGGTATAGCACACGGGTTATTCCACGGTGGTTTGTGTGTGGTTTAGCACACGGGTTATTCCCAGTCGGGTCGTGTGTGGTATAGCATACGGGTTATTGTTTATAGTGCGACTGGTTTTCTTCAATTGAAAAGGGTTTTTTTCAGCTGGCTGGCTGGTGAGAAGTCAGGTTTTCTTGTTGCACTATTAATTGTACATTACTGGTGCATAATGGAGAAAGATCAAGATTTTTCCATTAAGAAGTTTGTGGATTCACCCACAGTTGAGGAATTGCTAACCTTGAAAAAGGTTGATTTGTTGCGTGTTGCAGAAAACTACAAGGTTCCTGCTGTGAAGAGCACAATGAAAAAGTCAGAGATTACACAGCACACGATCAAATTTCTTGTAGATGAAGAAGTATTTCCCCTCCAGGCATTGCGTAGCATATCAGGTAGTCCCCCTGGTGATGTGCAAGGGAGTGTAGAAGTACGTCTGAAAGAGCTTGAACTTGAAAAAGCGAGAATTGAGTTAGAGAGAGAGAAGGTTTCTCTTGAAAGGGCTCGTCAAGTCGGTGAGAGAGAGTATGGTGTAAGCGTCAGTGGTGGGCATTTTGATATCGCCAAAAATGTCAGAATGGTCCCTGAGTTCGATGAAGGAGATGTGGATAGATATTTCCTGCATTTCGAACAGGTGGCGGATAGCATGGAGTGGCCGAAAGAAAAATGGCCTCATCTTTTGCAGACTAAGTTAAAGGGAAAGGCATGTGATGCTTATGCTTCACTGTCACGCGGAGAAGCTCAGGATTATGCAACAGTAAAAAAGGCAATTCTGAACGCGTACGCCTTGGTTCCTGAAGCGTACAGACAAAAATTCAGGAATAGTAGAAAACTGGAGTCACAGTCATTCAGAGAATTTGCAAAAGTGAAGGAAATTGCCTTCACTCGTTGGCTGCAATCAGTAGGCGTGGATACTGTTGATGATTTGCGGGAACTTGTGCTACTAGAGGAGTTTAAGAGTTCGCTACCTCAAGAGGTGCGTTCGCATATTGAGGAACGGAAAGTGAAAACTTTGTTGGTAGCTAGTACAGTGGCTGATGAGTATACTTTGTCCCATAGTCATGGAAACAGGTATGTAGGAAGCAAATATGCAGCTCCTAATCGTCTAAGTGTTGGCAAGACAAATTCTAGCAGTAAGACAGAGGTGAAAGCTGGTCTAGTGGTGGGAAATGAGACTGACAAGAAAGGTAGGAACACTGAGAAGCCTATTGTGTGTTTCCATTGTAGGCAACCAGGGCATGTGAAGTCTAATTGTCCCATTCTGAACAAGAAAAAACAGGAAAAAGACAAAGAAATGAAGTCTCATCCCAATGGATTGGTGAGTCGTTCAGTGGAATCGGCAGGTGATTGGTGTGAACAAGTTCAGAGTGTGATTAAGTCAGCTGATCAAGACAAGATTAAGTCTCAGTATGAACCATTCACTTCTGTAGGCTATGTGTCATTGGTAGGGTGTGATGAAGCCAGAAAGGTTACCATCCTGCGAGATACTGGTGCATCCCAGTCATTGATTCTCGACAGTGTCCTTCCTTTTGGGCAAACTTCGTCCACAGGCACAAGTGTACTGTTACAAGGAGTAGAAGGAGGTTACGTTGAAGCCCCTCTTCACACAGTCGATTTGCAGTCAGGCCTAGTTTCAGGAAGGGTGAGCCTTGGTGTTAGGAAGTCACTTCCTATGGATGGTGTAGCATTGATATTAGGCAATGATCTTGCAGGAGACAAAGTGACTATTCCAGTGGTCAGTGCAGTCCCTTTGGATAAAGAAGGAAATGAGACAGCTGCATTGGTTCAGGAATTCCCTGAAGTTTTCCCAGCTTGTGTAGTCACACGTTCCATGTCTAGAAAATCAGAGGAGTCTGAATTGAAGGCTAGTCCAGAGGATATGAGTCTAGAAGGGAGTTTCTTCTGTCGGTTAGATGATGTAGAAGCAAGTAGAACCGCAGCATCAAAATCACATCAGATAGTGGATGAGTCTCAGCCTGTAGATGAAACTGAGATTGGGTTGAACAAGAGCTCTTTGATTGACGCACAGAAGAATGATCCACAGTTGGTAGCGTTGTGTGATAGTGCTCTTGCTGAAGAAGAAGCACTGAGTGAGAGGACTTGCTACTATAAGAAAGGAGATGTGTTGATGAGGAAGTGGATGCCAGTTGACTCTTCCAGTGATGAAGAATGGCGAGAAGTTCACCAAATTGTCATCCCAACAGTATTTCGTAAACACATTTTGAGTGTGTCGCATGAGTCAGCTCTTGATGGTCATCTTGGAGTCAATAAGACGGTTGACAAGATTTTGAAACATTTCTTTTGGCCTGGCTTGAGACGGGATGTTTCAGATTTCTGTAGGACTTGTCATGTTTGTCAAGTGGTGGGAAAACCTAATCAGAAGATTCCTCCTGCTCCCCTGAAGCCCATACCAGCATTTGATGAGCCGTTTAGCACAGTTATCATAGACTGTGTTGGTCCTTTGCCAAAGACAAAGGCTGGACATGAGTACTTGCTCACTATGATGTGCGCTTCTACGAGATTTCCAGAAGCTGTGCCACTTCGGCGTATCACTGCACAGAACGTTAGCAAGGCGTTAGTGAAGTTTTTTACAACGGTTGGCTTGCCAAAGGTGGTGCAATCAGACCAGGGTTCCAACTTCACTTCAAAGATATTTCAGCAAGTGATGCGTGAGTTGGGTATCAAATGTGTAACCTCGAGTGCCTATCATCCACAGAGTCAAGGCGCTCTGGAGCGTTTTCATCAGACGCTGAAGAACATGATGAGAACATACTGCTTTGAGGTCGAGAAGGACTGGGATGAAGGCTTGCCGTTGTTGCTTTTCTCGGTGCGAGAGTCTGTGCAAGAGTCCTTAGGATTTAGTCCCTTTGAGTTAGTGTTTGGACACGAGGTTCGTGGTCCATTGAAGGTCTTGAGAGAGAAGCTGTTGGGTGAGGATGAGTCACCCGGTTTGTTGAATTATGTGACCACGTTCCGTGGTAGGTTGACTCGTGCACGTGAATTTGCTGCTGGACATTTGAGAAACAGTCAAAAGAACATGAAACAGTTGTTTGATAAGAGGTCCAGGGAAAGGATGTTCAGTCCCGGTGAAAAGGTATTGATACTGCTGCCCATTCCTGGTAATCCTCTGTGTGCTCGCTTCTCTGGTCCCTATGTCGTGGAGGAGAGATTGAGTGATGTGAATTACATCATTCAGACGCCAGACAGGAAGAAAAAGAAACGGTTGTGTCACATCAACATGTTGAAGAAGTATGTTGAGAGAAGTGCAGGTGAAAGTGCGAAGCCAGTCATGTATGTGGTAGGAGCAGTCCAAGATGTCCCCGTTCCCAAGACGAGGAAGGAGCTGATGAGATTCATCGGCATGGCCGGATACTACCGTCGCTTCTGCCATAACTTCTCGGATGTTGTGGCACCCTTGACTGATCTCCTGCGGAAGAACGTGAAGTTCCAGTGGTCAGCCGCATGCCAGTCTGCGTTTGACCAAGTGAAGGCAATCCTGTCGAGTGGTCCTGTGTTGGCAGCGCCGGACTTCACAAAAGGCTTCAGCCTAGCTGTCGATGCCAGCGATGTCGGAGCAGGCGCCGTGCTGATGCAAGCTGATGACGATGGAGTGGACAGACCAGTCTGCTACTTCTCAAAGAAATTCAACGCGCATCAGCGGAGGTATTCTACCGTTGAGAAGGAGACCCTAGCGTTAATTCTTTCGCTCGGCCATTTTGATGTCTACGTGGGCAGCACAACTCAACCCGTTGTTGTGTGGACTGATCACAACCCACTGACATTCGTCAACAGAATGAGAAACAAAAACCAGAGACTGATGCGATGGAGTTTAATCCTACAGGAGTATAACCTTGACATTAGGCACATTCGCGGAAAGGAAAACATTGTCGCGGACACACTTTCCCGTGCTTAATTGAGACATCTCGATATTTTGTATTGTTGCCAGATGCAACAATTGTGCAAATGTATTTTATGTTTGTGACACTTTAAACAGGTGTAATTCTGTTTTGCAAGTACAAAATGTACACAGGAAAGTGTGTGTACATCATGTTTATGTATGTATTTTGCATACACTATAATTGTGATGCCAACAGCATGAATGGCACTTTGAATGTGTAAATAACAACAAGGAAGTATCTTCAGACATGTTTGTGTTAATAAGGAAACACAGCAAGCTATAATTGTGCTTTGAGTCACTCTCCAAAAGAAGACATTATGAAGGCTGTTTTAAGTTACACTAGCCATCAACAGTTGTCAAGAATGTGAGTTGTTGGTAAAATGACTTCAAACAGGTAGTGTTGCTGTTTGTATAGAGAATTTTATGTATCGAGTAATGTAGGTACCGTTCAGGTATTTGAAGTTTTATACTTGTACATGTACAGGTATTGGTTAAATTTGTTGTGGCATACACCCTAAGTTTATTGGATGTTGCCTTTTGGATTTAATTAGCATGTATACTGTATTAGGTACAGAAATTATATAGTTATACATGTACATAGCTTTTGCTCATTGTTATAGTTCAATCATTGCCTTGGCGAAGGTGTCCAGTATTTCACAGTTGATCCAATATACCAACAGGCATGTACAATTGTATTTAAGCGAACTGTGTTATACAGGGATGTATACAGGTATACACACAGGTTATCATGGGGGATATCTCCTTCAGGTTCATTTGATGCTTTGTTAGGTAGGTCATACTCTTGGTGTTTTGTATGTTGACAGGCAAGTTTTTAGAAACATAATTCGGGTATATGACATTTGTTGATATCTTGACATTTCAATAGATGCTGACACCACGTCTACAGGTATATGCAAGTCACATATCATGGAATATGATGTTTTGGTTTTAGGTTGTAATATGATTACAACAGTTGGATTATATGCAGTTGCTTGTGGAAGAGATGACGTGTTTTATAATCGTTGTACACAGGTTAATCATTTGATAATGACAGTGTAAAAAATTGATTTATGTTGCATGTGTGTTCTAACGAGGAAACCACATGATTTTGGTACAAATGTATTGTTTGTGCTGTATGCATAACATGATTGCATAAAGGTTAAGGTGTTGAGAAAGTTAACATTGCAGTATTCAGTATTGCACAACTACATGCAATTCCAGTATGCTGTAACTCACAAGCAGCAGTAACTCACGAGAGTGTAAGATTGGAACATGTTGAATGGTACTAAAGTCGTACATGTTTTATCACAGGTTGTGATGATGATATAGCCATAGCATACTTTGTTTATGTGTTCTTATAATGATGTAACCATGGTAAACTCATGGAGTTATAAGAGTGAATTGGAAGAGGAATGTACAATGCTGTTCCAAAATATTGTGCCAACGTACATAGAGTCCATTTGTGTTAAAACGTTAAATGCACTCTTTTAGGGGGGAAGTGTTATGGATACATGTGCATTGTACTATCATTTCTGGGCACTTGATTGTTCCGCGGAGGAATATGTAAATAAAAGGGTTCGAGAAGATGACCGAGATCGACCAAACACCTTGTTTGAGAGTCTGGGTATTTTGGTGGTTATGATGGTTCGTTAGGCCAAATTAACCTCCCGTAACAACACATACACACACACACACACACACACACACACACAAAGAAAGACATGACGTAAGTAAATATAGATCTTTGCGTCCATTAAAATATAAAAATGACACACCTTGAATGACACATTCTACTGTTTTATGTTTTTCTAAGGTGGTTGCACAATTTACAGTGAATTTTAAGCATCCAAGTTATGTGAATGGAACACACTTTCATGGAATTCCGACATCAATATGTCCTAATTTTCACCTCGTATATTATTAAACCTGTGCTCCCCTTCTGTCACCGCGAGAAATGTATTGATAGCCATAATTCTATGTCACTCTCTCCCCTCTCTCTTTATGTCTGTATAATATGTATATCTTTCTCTCACTCTGTTCGTAATTCCCTCTCTATACACGCTATATATATATCTATTTCTCTCACCCCGTCCGTGCCTCCCTCTCTATACATATCCATTTATCTTACTCTGTCTGTCTCTATCTCTCTCTCTCTCCCTCTTCTTCTATCTGTATATCTTTCTCTCTCTCCTCCTCCTCCTCCTCCTCTCTTTATTATCTCTCTCTCTCTCTCTCTCCCACTCTGTCCGTCTCTATCTCTCTTTCTTTCTCTCTCCCCCTCTCAAATACATTTCTTATTCTCTCTCGTTTCTCCTTTTTTCCATGACCTCGATCTGCGCTAAAATTGCTTTAGGGAACTTTAACAAAACTTCGAGATGTTCAGTACCTCTTGTATCATTAATGGCCCATATCTTATATACTATATATAGATCTTCAAAAGTAATCGACGGTTCAGGTGTTAGTTTCTTCAATTTGTCTCCATCTACAAATTAAATTTGTTAAGATCGCAATTGCTTATCTGTAAATTAACAAACGTGTCGGGGGAAAAAGGAACCAGTGGGACTCGGACCTGTCATCTATATACTGCTTTCCGGGCAGCGGCACTACCACCAGGCTGTCGCTGGATCTTAACAAACTGAATTTGTAGAGGGAGACAAATTGAAGAAACTCACACCTGAACCCTTCACCCCTGAATAATATCTCTCTCTTCTTTTTTTTTTTTTTAATCGACGATTTTTCCTAATTTACTGGTGTGTAGAATAGTATTTGTGAAATTTGCTTTGGAGAAAAAAAGAGAGCTAGAAGCAGAATATAGTGAAAACGTAAATATTTGGACTTTCCCAATTTCAAAGCGAAATTAAGGCTCATGTATTTCCAACCTTTACTGATTGAAAACGTAGGCCTATATAGCTTTTTGTTGTTGTTGTTGTTGTTGTTGTTGAAGAGATTATCGATGTGTTAACTTGAGAATAGTAATTCTATGAAAAGGGTTGAGAATAAAGCAGCATGAATACTACAGGTGTATGCATTTGCTTTTTGGGAAATACAGAAAGAACTTGAAATGCTGAAAACAACAACAACAACATTTGCATTCCATTTCAAGCTGCACAGTACTCTCTGCTAGTCCAATTCTTACTGGTTTGTAATTGCATTACTTCGCTCTGACTATATAGTTAATGAACCCGTGGAATGGGGCCAAGAGGAAACTAACCAATAAGTTTCCTATTTCTAGACATGCTGAAGGTAAAGATTGCGTCCTTCAAGCAAAGAATGTCAACGAAATCTGAAGCTTGTGATTAAAAAAAAAAAAAATCATTACACAATTATATACTTTACAAAAAAAAAAATTATTGCGGTAATTCAAGTATTCAGCCATTCAGAGATTTGATATGATTGCTTTTGAAGAGATATACTAACGTTGACATTATGAGGCCAACACCGCAAAATGTTGGAAGCACGAGATTTGTTGACGTCCTTTAGTTCTGGCACGAATCGGACTTTCGGGATCACCATTATTGGCGTGTTCTTCATTGAATTACTAAAATAACGACAGAATTTCTGAGGCCAGCGCCGGAAATGCACTTACCGGGATTAATGACATTATACATTTCAGCTGGACGTGAATGCAGCATCTATATAATCACATTAGTGTCAATTTAATGGAAATGTCGCGTACCTTTAATAAAGTACATACAACCCTGTCTAGTCGCTGGTAGTTTGATTCTGTATGCACCTGGGTTTGTATTTAAAGTTAGGCAGAAATTCTGTCATTTCATTAGGACGTTTTTCCATCGTCTTTTGGAAGGGGTGACCTAGATATGTCCGAAATATTTTAAAATGTACTTCATCTTTGGTCATAAAAGGTGAAATTGAGAGCCGCAATATAGTAATAACAGCATATTGACATTTTGAATGACAGCCTCGTTCAATCATCGAATTAAAGAGATGAATGTCTTAAGAGTTTAATGGAATTTGCGTTTCACTTTACACGAGATGACAGTATACAGGTAATCGGCAGTAGGTGGTAAGGATAAAGCATCAATAACTCGGACTTTTCTTTTGCGATAATTATGTATGGATTTTTAGGCGCAGGGATAAGAAAAATACAACTTCTGACTTCTTTTACGCCTGGAGAGTGTAGGGGGAGGAGTTTAGGCTTGGCATCACTCTCCTTACAACAAATGTGTGATTTTATCGGCGCCATGCATGGACATGCTCACTTTGATTTCCCACGAATTAATAATAATAATACATTCTGCTTATATAGCGCATGTTACACTGAAGTCTCTATGCGCTTTACAACAATGCATGATAACAATACAATGGGAAAATACATAGGCCTATGTAATACAAGTACCAGTCGCTACAAAGTCTACACCTTCTTTTCCTCATAATATTACACCTGTGCAGTACAATTCTAGTTAAGCTCATTTTTTTCCATTGTTGAAAGCAAGATAAAAGATTTGTTGCATACCTTTCCATTTTGCTGTTTTCAGTATCCTGAATATGAACTCTTTTTTTTTTTTTTACTTTTCTATCGACTTACAAGATTAATGCTGCACTTTTCTGGAGGATAAAAGAAAAATTATAGAAACATAACATCAGTCAAAGGATGCAGAATTAAAAAAAAAATCCTTTAAATAAAGTAAGATATAAGCTTACATAATTATATTTCACAAAGTGTATGCAAAAATACGTTTTACCCCAGCGTAGACACTAGTGCGTACTACTGACATACGTACGTACATATTTTTTTTTCGCTGTTAAGATCGTTGTGTATTGGTGTATTGTAAAGTGTGCTGGCGAATGTGTACGCTCGCTCTCTTTGCACTAGCAATTGATTACCTGGCCAGGCAGGGGTCAAGGACGTTTAGTAGAGCATACGAACTCAGCATCGATCATCCATTTCTTTCTATCACCTTCGTGATGTACGTTTCTCATAGCAACTCGATGAGCACGCCGGAATCTTCAAATAGACGCCGCAATCTGCGAACAAATTTCGGAATTGAGCGTTCCCCCACATCGACGGCCTTGGCTTAGGATATTGACCAAGGTGGCCCAAATATGGTTATCTCCTTCAGCCATAATTTCAGAAGGGGTTTGCGTTCGATTATCCCGTCTGCGTCATCATTGTTTGTGATTTCTTCTTCTTCTTTTTTTTTTCATTATTTCTTTGCGCGTGCTCCTTCCGCTTCCAAATCTAGTGAAGGAACGACCTTGAGTAAGAATGATGGCTATATTTCTTGTTTTGTTTCAGCAGCAATATGTTGTTTGCCATTTTTCGCAGGTGGTGAGGCAATCATGAAGGAGTTGGTGTCTTCATTATTTTTCTACCAGCAAAACCTGATACGGCAACTTTAATCCTGCCGCACCTTTCTCTCTCTATTTTCTACCTCTCAATCTTTCACTCTCCCATTTTCCGTCCTTCCTCTGTCTTTCCCTTTCCATCCCCTTGCCCTTCTCCTTCTGCGTCACTCACCCCCCCCCCCATGACGCTTTCCCCATCTCCCCCTCTATTTTCTTCCCCTCCTTTCTCCTCACGCTTGTCGTTCTCCTTCTGTCTTTATTATCACTTACCCTCTCGCTCTTTTCCTTACCCCTTTGCCTTCCCTTTCGCTCTGTGTCTTTTAAGTACTCCGTCTCTATCCCCGTCATCTTGACCTCAAAAGTGAAATGACGCCTGGTTCGGTTTGATTGGATCTTTATTGTCTCATCTTGTCGAGAGAACTTTTTAAAATCGGACGTTCTTTTCTTAGTCTGTTGTTGTCGTTTTTTTATGAACTCCGTGGAGGGTGCTCTCAGAATCCTTAACCTTTGTTAGCAATCATTGCCCACAGTCCCGTGTTCATAACATGTGGTATTAAAAGAAGAGCCTATGCCCTGCTGGAAATATCACCGTGTCCTGTCTGACAGTGTGAACACACTGTAAACACAGTGCGAAATCTCTTCACACTGTTAAATTCGAACGTTTAAACATTGCGAACACATTCTAAATCATTAATTCGCAGAGTGAAACTGAACGTTACTATGTAAGCTCTCTGTGAAAAATAACGCCACAGTGTGAAATCATCTTCATACTGTTAAATTCGAGCGTTTTTCACACAGCCGGCAATGTAAATACACTGTGAACTCACTGTGGGACACAGTATTCTTTACAGCAGGGCATATTCACATCTACGCAAGATAGGAAAGCCATTTCGGTCTTTGCTGCATAAATTGTAATGTCAATTAATATGTATGCTATTTCTTTCGTTCCTGGTATCTAGGGTATAAGTTTGACCCTGAACGCTCGAAGATATGATTACGCACTGGACTCGGATGGTGACAAAATGTTATTTTCGTCATATTTCGAGCAACCTTCACAGTGTATTTCAATCTTTCAATTAACAATAAAAGGCTCACATTGGTTCGTTATTAAAGAACAGATAAGAAACAACAAATGGTTTGCTCCGTTGATGTAGATTTAGTCAATAGTTTTGCTGAGTCATCATATTGTAAATATTGTATATCCAGATTATGTGAAGAGAGAAAAGAGAGAGATATACACGTATATTCATGAGTGTGATAATGGGTAGCTGGGTGCATAATTTTGTGTGTGATTATGGTAAAGATGCAACATTAAATGGAGATAGGATTAATAGAGGGTCCTAAAATTTCAGTGGTATGTTTTCTTAGTCTGTTTCTGTTTTTCAACCTTTTTCTTTCGGCTGTGGCTGTCAGATTCCTAAGACTGGAGAACGATCGATGAAATCGCGAATGAAATTTCGTCGTTGTGACAGTAAAAATCGTGTTCCCGGGTGTGCCTGTGAGAAAGGCAGAGAAGTCATACGTTAAAGAATACAAAGCACACCACTTTCAATCAATGATGATGGTCATATCATTCTGTAAAAATTTGCTGCCCATGCATAAAGACAACTCAATTTGTTTCCCTTAAACCTTTGCGCTTTACGTGCTTTGTGTGTCGATTGGCAAAGACAACCCTCTAGTGTTGTAAACACTTTGTAAAGTTTCTGGTACAGAAAGACTTAAGAGCACTTCGTATAAACTTGTCTATAAGGACCGCGTCACCATGAAGACATTTTTGTCTCGAGAGGGTGACCATTCTAAACCGGGGCTATATACGACACATGATTTTAAGCTACCTTTTGCATGTACTAAGTATTGTTAAGTTTATAAACTGTAGTGTAAACTAATTAGCATGACAGATAATTTTCTTTTCTTTGTGTCAACAATCAATTTGTTTCAAGGTAATGAAGAGTATCTTTTTTTAACAGTTTAACAGAGGATGATGCTAGATCGGAAGAACAAAGTCTTATGGTTATTCCTCTTTAGGTTTTGTTCCAAAACTTGCACAGAAATGACGTAATAACACCTTTAGCTGAAGGAAATGGGAGGGGGGTACAACGACACCAGGTCAATGCCTTGCTCTTGACGTATTTAGGCCTTCATTCTCGCGGTTCATCAGTGGCGGATACAGAGGGGGCGTACCGGGCGCCCCCCCCCCCATCTCTTTATTTTTTGTTAAAACAAAAGAAATAAAAAGAAAGAATGGGGCCGCTGGCGCCCCCCTTCAATTTTGTAAAGGCGCCTCCCCTTTATGGAATTCCTGGATCCGCCCCTGATCATGATGATGCGGAGGACCTGGTGATCAATGGGACATCACTGTCTTGTCTGTGTCATCACAGATATTACTCTTCATCGCCATCCCATCCATGTACAATCTTCATACCCTTTAGCTTAAGTAGGAATGACAAACAAACGCTTGCTTTGCAACTTCTTAGAACATGCCGTGTGTGTTCTTGATTAAAGACACGCAGCATATCAGGGGATCAAGTCTGTCTATTATGTCCACCTAATATTTCCTCCGTCAAACCTCGGGGGACATGCAGGCAAATTCCAAACTACCTTTCTCTTTGATGCTAATAATAAGGTACTCCCCACCCCCACACCGATATTTCGGGCAATGATTTGATGTTTTATGCAACGAAATTTGCTATCTCTGATTTTTGTCTCCCAGAAATAGCCGATTGGAGAGGACATGTAATCTTATACTAACCATCGCTACTCTCGGATCTGCCTTTTCCCCCCTATGTTAGATGTTGTTCTCAGGCAAGCTTTCCATTCTTCATTCCTCCACAAAGCCTTTGATATTAGTATCTATTTTTGGCATGGAATTTGTTTGATATAGTCATCTAAAAGAATAACAGAAATCTGTCCATAATTTTAATTCATGGATACATCCATGATAACATGTTCATTCTGGTATACCGAAACACCGGGGGATATGTTTTGAAGTGCTATACAATAGGACATTTTATATAGCCTGACACTGGTTTCAGAAGAAAAACTCTGAAGAATAGCAGGAGTTTTTTTTTTAATTGGGTTTTTGTCTGTTTGTTAGTCATGGTAGTACGGTTGATCTATGTGTGTATGTTGTGCCGTTATAATGTGAAGACGTGTATGCACAAACTGTTTGAAAGCATTTCTATTTAATTCGATTGAATTAGGCCTATCATTCATTTCCTTCCAACAAAAGAGTGAACAAATGATGACAAAGCTTACATTACACAAATCATAGCGTTTAATCAATTTGTAAGAAATACATAATGCAGTGTACATCGTTAAAGTATATAATAGTGAAAAGGATGCATTAGGTAGAATAACCAAACATCATTGCATACTTTGCAAGGTTGACAGAAAAAATGTAGTTTGGCAAAGAGTGGTCCATTGGAAGCAGGGCTTGTAAAACGTGGATCACTCAATATGTGATATACAGCAATATATAACTAAATCGTCAAAATATTCATGTACTGCTGAAATATAGCTGTAAATGTAGAGCAGGAAACAACAACAAAATCATCATTGTAAACAGTAACTATTTTAAAGTACAAGCATGACAAAAGAATGTACGGTTGCATGTGATCCTATGGCCCCATGTGATGCGAGACCATTCAGAATATGGACCCCCATTGGACACGTTGTGAGCGATAGCAGTTGCTCTGACAGTGGCGTATTTTAGAGTAATAATGGTTTTATCGATCACCCCCGGAGCGGGATGCAGATAAGATGATGAGCCAGGATGGTGTGTCAATTATCTTGGAGCGTTGCTCTATTTTCGGGCGGTCGGGTTTGGGCCGAAGCGACAACTGCCGAAACTCGATCACCAACTGTGCCCCCCCCCCCCTTCACCTACATACCCCCATCTCTGGCAAAGGAAAACTAGACATGTAAAAAATTTGATTACCACCACGTGTGTTCTCCCTTTTCTACTGAATAATCGCGAACTAACTCAATAACGTATAGTATAGGGATATTGGAATTCTTTAATCCACCGATCGCGACAGCAAATTACACGGTTATTTCGACACCGCCCCAAGAAATAGAGCAGCACATACAAAAATATTGACCGACAGATGATTCAGATGTTTGCTTAAGCCTTTACGATAAAAATCGGAGCCACTAACGTTGCTTTCTTTTCACGAACAGAGACGTAAAGGGGTCGGAAAAACAGACAAATATAGTAATGAGTTTTGAAAAACACGGAAGGGCAAGGTGCATATATAAATAGTAAACGAGGAAAGGTCACTAGGAAGAAATATAAGGACGTGTGTGAAGTATGTCAACATCATGCGATGAAATCTAGTGAGAAGGAGATGCAGGAAGGTGTGCAACTTGATTATAGAGAATTGCAACTATACTTTAAGAGCAAATCTGGAGTAGGGCGTATTGTGTTACATTAATCTTTTGCGAGTTTGAGCTATATCATTTATGATTTTTGTATTATACTTTTATGACGTGGTCTCATCATGCTTATCAAAATTATACGATGTCTTTTTCTTTCTTCTCAAGCTGCATGACAGATATGTATGTATATTATTGCAAAATGTAGGCCTTAGCTTATGATAGCGTTGTTTGAGACTCGTGTCAAAAGCTTAGAATTATGTTGAACGAGTACTATATAAAAATGTACGCTTGCCTTGTTCATTAATTTTGTCCACATAGTAAAATGCCAAAGGAGACTGTCATAAAGATCGCTCTTACTACTACTAGTTTTAAGATACTCTCGCACTTAAAAGACGAAACGTGTCTTGATTGTCTCAGTTTCGATTCGAGGAGGGTGTAGTTACAGGCTTTGGTCAACAATCAAAATCACATACGGCGACAAATTGGTACCCTTGTCATTGCTCGTAATTATTCTGTCCACAGTAGAAGCCCTCGTCAGGTGAACGTATGTACTGTATTCTATAGCACGTACGTGCATGACGTATTAGATATAGATGAAGAGATAAGATAGATTTGAATATGGCGTATACATTGTGAGTGCGTGCGTGCGCACGCGTGTGTGTGTTATACACTCACTATGCATGTGTATGTTATTTTGTACAGTGTTGTGTATAATGCAGTTTGTCTTTGCATAATTATTGTTTTGTTTTTGTTTCTGTGAAAGTGAATTTTGTGAAATAAAATCGAATAAAGAATCCAAAAAAAAAATTACCCCCCCCAAAAAAAAAAAAAACCCCAAAAACATTATCATAAAGTGTAAACGTATATTATTCGATATCATTGATATAAATCCCTATACCGTCAGGAATGGATCTGAAATCAGAAAAATATGCTTCATAATCATTTCAGATTAGTTTCCCAACTTCTGTAATAATCATGATGAGTTTCGGCTTACATTGTCTGCTCTTTAGGAACATCTTTATAGTACACAACAACAACAACAACAAAGAAACTAAAAAACGTATTTAATTGTATAGTGCCATAACATGACTGTATACGTATGGCAGTACTTACAGATGAATGCCAGCATTGATAATTCAGACTGAGAGCTAAAATGCTGGGGGCTGTAAGCCGCTCCTTGGCCTACGTCAGTGAGAGCAGTGCCCTATGCTCCACAACGCACAACAAGCTGCACACCTTTCTCATCCGAAACGCGATACACGATACCCGATAGCGATGAATCGATTGCTCCAATCCACCCAGTCTCGATATTGACGCCTGCAGAAAATTGGTCATTGACATGCAGCCATCAGTCTTGCCTGCAGTTTAGTGATCCCATTGACGAAGGCATGGGTCCAGTCAGTGGTCAAGCTAATTACGGGCACCTCATCGGCTTTCACGCTGCTTCCTCCCTCTGCTAACTGGCCACTGGGGATTATTAGCCGTTTGCGAAATTTTGAGACTGTGTAGAACAACCTGATGTGAACTTTATTTTTGGAATGGATAGAGAATGCACACAAAAAGGCCCATCAGGCCACTAATATTAGGCATTATGTGTTTGTGTCTTGTTGGGGAGTGAGGAAACAGATCAAGAGTAGTCATTGGTAGAAATTGTGATATCATTCTACGAAGTCAATACTTGCAGCGTATGTATTTGCTGCTGTGACGATTATTATTCCGAAATTTCTACCGTATTTCAATTTTTTTTTTTCTGTTTAGGGATTACTCTCGTGACTACAACATTCAGTACATGTGCTTGATATCCATTCGTTGTTTTCACAAAGCGGAAACATTTGGATCATGAAATATTATGCAAATTGTACAATAGAGCCTACCATGCAGTTTACCCCCCCCCCCCCCGAAAAAAACAACAACAAACAAACAAAATCATACGCGGGAGAAATGATTTAGCTCTATTTTGACGATTCATTCATCTGCTCAAAGCCACTACGTATCAATCGTTCTACGTTATAACACACACAGGTAGGCCTACATAACGTAGGACTAATTCATCTTTCGACTCCTTCGTCATTGCTCCTGTATACCTGTCCATGTAATGCTCATCACAGATTTTCTGTATGCTATATGGAAGAGTTCCCAGTGTGCAATGTATAGACCTACCACGTCTCACGCCTACGGCGTGAGTCTCTCTCCCCAGCAACCCATCTCACGTTCACCCGCTTAGCAACCATTTTCTCACACCGCCCATGCCGCAAGTATAAAACATTGGATGAGAGGCCCACTTACGCTGAACTGAGTGAGGTAAACTTTTTCTTTGTTCTTACATGGCTGTTTATTACAGCTATTTTCCTTTCTAAATAAATAATCCAAAGAGGTCTCTAAAACGTCTATACCATCACGTCATGTCAGTCAGGCATGCATTCTAGGCTCATTCACCTTAAACCAAAATTTGGACAAAAAAAAAGCTCAAAGTGATGTCTTGCAGGACCATCTTTTAAAACGAATCTGAGAATTGTGCGAGTAAAATCGCATTATAAGTGTGGGTCAAACTGCACAATTTCTAGTCCCGAAATTAAAAAGCTGCATGGGGGAGGGGGGGGGGGGGGGAGACATCCGCTCCACCCTGCCCCCTTCGGTTGCTTCGCTATAATCGCAGTTTCTCATTCTCGGCCAGTGGAGAAACTTGAGTTGAGTTGAGAAAATAATCTGTGCATGTATAGCTTTTGTATACACCTTGCTGTGGGCAGGCATCATTATACTCTTTTCCATCACCTAGGGATATTCCCTCCTACCTAGGGATATTCCCTCCTACCTACGTATCCACCTATTCATCACTTCCGTACCATTGTAGTGCCATCAAGGAATTGCATTTGGTAACTAAACGCTGCAACAGACTGCCCAAGGGAATGGGTGATGGCACAAAAGGAGCTTTAGCCTCAAGTCCGCCAATTACTCTTTTTGTGATACACGCGCGTCTTCTAAGAGAATTCGCTCTCTGTGAATTCTATCCCTGGCTGAGCTACAGAGGGATTGAAAAGACTTTATTTGGATTTTTTTTTTGTTTGTTGTTGTTGTTGTATTTCTTCTGTTGATCATTTTGAGAGTGACGGGAACTGGGAGAAGAATGAAACGCCACCTGTCGGTGTGAATGATTGACACAAATGGAATGCTTGCAGAGAAAAATTTGTGATAAGTCCGGCACGTTTACTTTATTCCTTTGCGCTACAGTATATACTCTGCAAGTAGGCCTACATATATTATCCTCCAAGAAATAGATGCACAGTGGTGCCAAATTCATACGCACATAGAGATAGGAGTATTACAGAAAGATAGGCAAATGAGTAAAACGACAGAATACATTTGACATTGTAATGACGAACAAAGATAATAGCTAGATTATATAGATAAATGTGCAGATAAAATAATGATTGTGCAGGTAAGTAATTATGTAATAATAATTTGATCTCTATTTGTATTCATAAATATTATATACTACATAGAAATATATAGATTATATATATATATATATATATATATATATATATATATATATATAAGATATGACGAAGGAGAAGATGGTTTGAAAAATTGGTCTCCGCTGGGAAACGAACCCGGGTCTTTGTCATAACAATTTTCAGCTAAAACATGTAATATCTGGAGAAAAAATATAGAGTTGGTAGAGATGACTAAAGAGAGATATTTTGTTTATCTATATATTTATCTTTTTTTATTATATATATTTATTTAATGGAAATTAAAACAAAGTTGAAGTTGAAGTTGAAGTTGAGACAATGAGTATATTTGTGTGAACATTATATATTGTTCTTGAGAAATGGAGATGGCTATCAAATCTGACAACTCGTGCAGTTACAATCTGACGCTATCGTACTGTATCTACGTGAGAGTACTTGTACTGAATCATCTATAAAAAAGTGTTGCAGTTCGTTATTCCGAATGTTCGTAATTCCGAAGATTCGTCAGTACACACTTTTTTTCTTCTTTTTTGGATTAACGTACCTTCGGCATAACGAACCTGTTTTTCATTTTCGGACTATACAAACCTCAGGAATAACGCCACGAAATGTAATGTTCGAATTAACAAACCCTCTTGGATTTTCGGATTGGCGAACATCTGTAGGCATACATGCAGAAGTTGTGTGTATCGAAACAACGCACCTTCGGAATGACGAACCTTATTTAATTTTAGACATCAGCCTCAAAACAAAACAAAGAAAAAAAACTACACAAACATTTTCCTTCCCTTGCGAAAGAGCTGATGAAACTAAATTGGTCGCCTGCGAGTCAATACGGCTTGAACGCACTCATGCACACTAAAACAAGCAGCATCTATTTTATACAGACAGGTGTAATTTATGCGCGACAGACTTGGACTTGTTACTCGAGTCCACGCAGTTGCTTCACATGGCACGTCTTCAGGGCACATGCAGGCGTTAGTCGAGTAACATGCCATTTCCTGAAGGTTAAAGGAAGGATTTCCTCAAATATTGTGCATGGGTTCAATGAGTGTAAAAAACAAAACAAAACATTGCAAAACAGTGTATAGGTTTCAGGGATCTCTCAGAGCAATCGATTAAAAAAATAGTTAAGAGTTTTATTCATTCCATGTGCTGTCGTGTTTAGATGGGAACGCAATAAGGCAATTTTTTGCTGTACAAGAAGAAAGGACGATAAGAAGAAATTCAACAAAAATCATACTAGTATTTATTCTTACAAAAAGTACATGTAATTATTATGTAATCACGATATGGAAAACGCATTAGAAATTACGCCTTTTTGGTAAATACTGCGTCATGTGCTCTTTCACTGTCCCAGAATGTTTATGTGTGTGTGTGTGTGTGTGTGTGTGTGTGTGTCTGAGTGTGTGTGAAAAATTCCTTCCATAGTTTCTTGATTGGGAATTCTGGACCAAGTTAGTCTAATAAGAAAGAGTACACAATATAAGCACAACAGTGAAAACTTGACTAAAATTGAATAAAACAATCAGGGAAGTTTTGAAATTGTAAAACTTCGCTTAATTTTACCAAAAAAAACTTCTTCAGCAGTCAATATGAATACACGAATGAGTGAGTTTGTTATCGCATCGTAACTTGGCATTAAGTTTGTCCACAAAATGTTGAAATTTTCAGTATTTTTTCTATTTTCGGTTGTTGTTCAATCGAAAACCTACCCCAGCCTCTTTATCTGACTGATCATCATTTTTTAAGTTAATCGAACAGGAAACATTATTTCTTGCACTCTTATAGCAGAAATATTGAATTTTTGTTAGTTTTAATGGTGAAATGGTTAAGGTAACGACATAATATCGTCAGCAGTTTTCTCATTCGCATTTCAATATCAATTGTTAAAGAATTTTATTCTCCTTTAATGTTGTTGTATTCAATGATGTGGGCTGTATGGTTTGCATCTAGAGAGGGCGGCACATGGATATAACCAAAGGAGTCATTCTGTGTCTTTGCTACTGCACAACGTTTGATGAAGAGTTAAAGGGAAATCCAGTCCAAATATAACTTGGTCTGATAAGAAAGAGTAAAATATTACGAGTTCAACGGTATGATTTCGATCGAAATCGGATGAAAAATAAGGAAGTTATGACATGTTGAAGTTTCGCTATTTTGGGGAAAATATTTCTTGAATAGTCAACATGAATATGCAAATGGCAACGTGAGCATGTCATTCCCTCACAACTTACCATATGGTTTTTCAATCAAACGCAATTATGCCCGAGGCTCAAATCTTCGTATATCTAACTGACCACTATTCTGAAGTTATTCAACCGGGAATAACATCATGCTTCAGATTTCAATGACAGAAACATTGAATTTTCGTAATTTTTTTGTACATGATCAATGGAAAATTATGAGGTATGACATGGATAATTCACTTATTTGCATATTCATATCCACTGTACAGGAATTGTTTTGCAGAAATTAGCAAACCTTCAAAATGTAATAACTTCCTTATTTTTCATTCGATTTCAGTCAAATTTTTACCGTTGAACTCGTAAGATTTTACTCTTTTTTATCAGACTAACTTATATTTGGACTGTATTTCCTCTCTAAAATTAATTACAAAGTTGATTTCGATCATATGGCAGCCTGTGTGTTTAAAAGGGAAATTTAAAATTGATTTTGATAAATCAGGGCCTCAAATAATTTGTATGCAATTAGTTGTGCAAAACACACACACACACACACACACACACACACACACACACACACAGTTAACATAGGTCAGTTTTTCAATGATGCATGAAGCGCAAGAATTTAAATGACTGTTTTGGCCAGAGAGTTTTCATGACATAGGGCCAATAATAGCATACTGCCCGCTATAAATAGATTCCATAAAGAAAGAGCGGTGTTCTTTTATCGCTGCATATTTACAAATATATATTGCATATAATAATTGCTTATTGGTTCCTTTTTTCACTGAATTGCAATTTCTTTGACAAATGTGTGTGGAGAACTGACATGCTTTGGTTTTGTTGTTTTGCTGCTGATGATGCAATATCGGTCATGGCAGTCAATTTGCTGTTGTCTTGTTTTACTTGTAGTTTCTGATTTTGTTCTTAAGGCATCAAATCATTAATGCTCACTTTATAGATGTATGTTCATGTTTACACCTATGTTAACGAGTATCATGTTCTGTCACAGTGTTTGTGTTTGTGTCAACATCAAAATGTTTACATTTGTTTTACTGTAAACTACTAATTCCAAACTTAATTCAGTATGTTCTTTGTTCGAACATCTATCTTCCCTCTCCAGTCGTAAAATAGTAAAAGTAGTTAAAATTTTTTTTTGACACCTGGTCTCTGCAAAGGTAGCATGACATTTGCCACTGTACCATGTTTTAAAGTTCAGCCAGTGATAAAAGCAATAGGCCTATTAATGTTCATGATTACTCCACTTGTTGGCAAAACTTGTTTCATAATTATGAAGGGGCCTACCTCGTAAACGCACTGGCACCTTTGCATACGAAACACTGTTCTGCATGGTCCTATAAGCTTTGGAATGATCTGCCAGTCGATGTTAAATCTGCCCCCAGTTGATCCTTTATTCAAGCAGAGACTTAACAAACGCCTGATCCTTGCATCCTTTGTTGATTGATGACATTGATTGACTTTTGCTTAATGAAAGTCAATAGTCAATGTGTATATAAGTATGTTGTAGGCCTACTCAGAAATGCTGCGACAGTTTATATATTTCAACTTTAGCCAATTGTGTAGCATTTCAGTAATGCCATAACTTGCACTCAAAGCCACTGTCATCCGAATGTCCTATATCCTAATTCATAACTCTCTCCGTTTTACTTTCACTTATCTGCAATATTATCAAATCTGTGTTTTGGGGGACCTTGTTATAACATGCATAGGCCTTCATGCTTTTTTTTTTCTTTTGTTTTTTCTTGTCCCACACAACATTCTATGTATACATTAAAACCTCCTTCAATTTTGTGATTGATATAATTTGTATGCACATGTTCAAATAACATATATGTGTAATTGCTGATTATGTTAATGTTTAAATGAAAAATTGAACTAAATTGAAATAAATTTTATTCAATTTTATTGCAATGTCGATCCGACGTCTGCCGTATGATCCTCACTCAGCGTCTGAATTAAGGCTATGTGCCGTACACTACTCATGGAGGATCACACACGTTTACATGGCGATTGTGAATTGTGCCGCGAAGGTACAAATATTTTAAGTGTCTGAGGGCAAAAACCCCTTTTTTTTCTGGCATGGGTGCTTTTGCTTCCATTACTTATTGGGCAGTTAAAAGACTAACAAACCACCAGTTATCTAATCTTCGGCATAACAGGCTCACTGCACTTCAACGCAACGACAAGCATCAAAATAATAGAAGAGGTAAGCCTGAGTCCCATGCGTGTAATTCTGCGTTTGAATGATATTGTAACAAATTTGCCTCTTTGTTATTACTGAGTATTTTCATCCACTCAATCGGGATACTCGCCAAAGTATATGGCTGGCAGGCACCTCAGCTCATCGTTCACTCATTCATGGTCACCTCATACCCTCGCTCATCAGAGCAACCACCAACAATGAGCACCCACTACATGCACTTGTTATGTAGGCCAAGACATCACAAAATGAGTCAACAGTCAGGGTACATACCGTTCCGATGTGTTTAATCGAGGAGGATCAACTCCAATACAGCTGCAGTGTATGTCGATTCAAGTACAGAGCATAGCAAGAGAGAAGTACAGTAGACAAAGTATTGCAGCCAAAACAGCACCATGGCAGGATCAGGGAGGTGAGACAACTCACCTCCCTGCACCTCCCTGGCAGGATTCAGTCTTCACCCCACTGCAATCCCCGGACAAACTCATCAACAACTGCCAAGACAAGTGCACATCACTAAACTTTATACTGACCTGACACTGGGTCAGGCATTTGTACACACACTCATGACCCGTGTACTTTAACACATGACCTATGCCTACAGTACAGTACACACTCCAGTGCACACTCCAGTGCACAACCCTGGACTGATCCATTACAGTGAGAGCGGTGCTCTAGGCAATTTTGTGACACAACCCTCTACCAAGATTGAAACGTCCCAGTTTCAAATTATCTGAAAACGCCACAAAATTCACAGAACGTTATTTTTTTTCAAAGAAGACAAAACGAAAACTATTTACAAACTCTGAGGTACGATTGACCAACACACGTATGGCAATTAAGGCATCAAGTGTAACATACAAAAATATACCTTCTCACGTAGCATATACAGTAGCGTATCGAAAATATTTCTGTCACACACTAATGTTTGGCAAAAAGTTGTTTAGCACTGAAAGAGGTATCAAACTTCAGAATACGTATGGCACTTTCATACTTTGCATCTTGAAACACTTTGTATCACTTGGCACAAAAATATAGGAATGTGAATACAATCATAAAACTTTCTTCATAAAAGTCATGTTCACACCTGAGGAACTTGCAGCAATTAACTCCAGATGTTATCATACATGTGATACAAAACAAAATCATGTCTCGCTCATGGTAACAACGCACAATTGTCAAATCGTTCTGGTATAGAAAGACAACAGAGAAAGTGAGCAGAAATAGTTGAAGAGAAGGGGGAAATGCGAGGCAGAACCTGTACGGATAGTCGAAAAGGAAAAAGCAAAAGTGACAGGCGATAGAGAAGGAAAGTAGAGAAGGGTAAGTTAAGACATAACATGACAATTTAAGTCTTCCAGTAATCACTAGAAAACAAAATGTTTTAACTGTATGCACAAATTGTTCCGAAGTCCAACAACAACAAACTTAAGACAAAAATTACAAAGTAATCAAATACTCGTTCAAAAGAAATGCTGACCAGATTCTCCAACAGTGTTATCAACAAACAGACTTAAACATAATAAACATACACCTGGCATGTAAAAAGCTAAGTTTAAATCTGGTTCCCTTTGTTCCTCTAAAAACATACATATAACATATAAACTAATTTTTTATGCACCTGTTCATATACATGTCAGCCATACTCCTCCTTTGGCAAACCTGCTTTGGAATAAGCTTTATACACAACAGACAAAAAGTGTACCTTTATGTGTACACTATACATGAACACATAGTTAGAAGAGAGTGAAAGTCTGTATAAAAACACATACTTTAGTGTAAAGACAAAAAAAGTGTAAAGGCAATTATCATTTGCACTTGCAAATGTAAACACGAATTCATATGATCGGCAAAACTTTTTTTTGTTACTGCAAAGAGAACTCATACAAACCGAACTTTTTGTAAAGTATTCCTTTACCAAGTGTCAAAAAAACCAAGGCATAACAACAGCATTCTTAACAAAACAGAAATGTTTTTGAATACTGGTGTACCATATTTACAATACTTACAACATATCAACCTTATCAATGCATATAACCTGTAACAGAAAAGATACAGAGACAGAGAGAGGAAGAGATAGGGAGAGAGGGAGCAAGCAAGAGAGAGAGAAGAGGAGAATAGGTAAGGTTAGAAACAGGTTCAGAAAAGAAATAAACGGTCATAAAACATAGATACATGCATACATACGAACAAAACCATGCATTAACCATTACTTTTTCGACAAAGCGTGATTACACTCCACACTGTTATCCCAGTCCTTAGGAACCTTTACAGTGTAAGTTATTGTGGAATCGAACTGTCGGATGATGCGTCCGTCGTAATAGTAGCGGATAATCTTCTTCTCAACCGCACTTGCAAGAAGGGTGGTAGGCGCAATCGGGGTGGGGGTGTATCTTCCTCGTCTGTGTCGCTGTCGCTAGCCGACTGGTTATTCAAGCTTTGTAGTAGGAAAGCCAAAGGCTTTCGGCTGGGGCGAGATGTGGGCGTAGTCGTCTGCGACATTTTCTTCATCGTCTAGTGATGAAGTTGTCAGGTCAATAGGCATCCTCATCTGTCTCCCGAGCATCATCCATCTGAAGTCTTCATCTGCTAGTTGGGCGTCTCGTATGTCTGACAGTGTCAAGGCAGGTTGTGAAGTAATACCTCTGACGTTTCCATCTATGTCATCTTTTGGAGAGGTGACTTGGGACGTAGTCAGGACTTCAGTATCTACCTCTTCTACCTTTCTTCCACACTGTTTACACTGCATGCGTGATGGCCCATCTGCATTTGCATGTTTGCGACCTGGTCATGCTGGCTCAGATCATGTTCTTGATCTCCTCTGTCATGACCATGTAGCAGATGTGCCTTGCCCTCTTGCCCGGTGGAAATCTGTTTGGCTTGATGGGAAGAATGAGGCTTTGGATTAATCATCACTCTTGGCCTTCTTGCTGAAAGTAGAAGAGACATAATTATCTGCAGACAACTGTGACTTAACTTGGTCCCTTGATCAGAATGTAGCTTGTGAGATATACCCCAAAGGTACCAATTCCTTCTTTGGGGGAGACTTGCTCCGCTCACCCAACGCACACCTTCCGATACTTGTACGCACCTCATCAGCTGTAATTCCTGGCTAGTAAAACCTAGCCTATATACTCAGCTAACATCTTTTTCAGCCCATATTGTTATCCATCCCTTGGACCAGCATGCACCTCGGCTACACGTAGGCATTGTTCTGGAGTTTCAATGGCAATACAACATGCCTCCACAGAGATTTCCTTTACTCTGCCTCCCAATGTCTACTCATGCAATACGCCCTTATGCACTTCCAGCTGTTCCCGCCGGGACCAATATGTCTCGGCTGACATCAACATGTGCGAAATGCCTGACCACTCTGGTCACATCTGATTGTCTTCCTTGGCTTCTACAAACCACCCCTCCATGTCATCTTCTACCTGAACATCTCTTTAGCACTTGTATCCGGCCACCACAGAGAAATTTTGAGCTGCTATACCCCTGACCATCTGCCTCCTCACCTTTACTCGGTGATATAAGACTGTCAGTATCTCTAGTATGCTTTTACTCTTGGCCGCTCTGTCTCTGGTGTTAACTGGATAGCCCATCAAAATTGCCATGTTCTTCCCAGGTCAAAACTGCATTCTAATGTTATACTCAGCTATGTTGCATTTATTTCAGGATTCTTGTCGTTTTCTTGTAAGGTCTTTCCTCAAATCTTCCATAATAAGAAGTGATTACTCGGCAGTCTTACCAACTCACTGTATGAGTCATGCTGCACACGAAGGGTGTCATATACTACATGCTGGCTCTCAGTGCCCTTCCTTGAAGACTTGCTGTCAGAAATGTTGCTGCTTGGAGGTCATTCCAGCCGTTAACTTTGATACAAGCCTCAAAGTGCTGCTTGTATTCGTTCCACGATGATTCACCATTGTATCTATCTGGTACTAGTAATGGTCTCTGATGCACTCCTGGGTATGGTGTGTGGGTAGAGGTACGCCGACATCACTGACATGGTATCCATGTGCTTGCCCATAATCCACTGGAGATGATTGGTTGCTCTGTCTCTGCACTGGGGTGTGTTCTGCTGTATTGTTAGCTGGCATGTTCCTGTTTCCTGGAATCAGGGGCCCTGCATTCACTGTGTTTGCCACTATCGGTGTCGACATGCCAAATGTCATGCTCGGCCTTGGGTGTGTTGCAAAATTTGGTCCCTGATTTATTGGTGTCTGGGTTGGTGGTTCCATCGACATGTAGCCTGTCTCATTCATCTGCTTACGCTGAGGCAACTTGAATCTAATCTCAGAGTCAACTTCACGAAATTTCTGTGGAAATTCCTTTGCCTGAGTTAGAGTTTCTTTTGTGCCGAGATTTGCCTGAGAGTTACTAGCATCCTCCTGTCGTTCCATTCTTGGATCTTCTACTTGAGCCATTTCCCACTCGAGTAGTTCCTTGTCCATCCTAGAACAGCTAAGTGCCTCCCTCAGTTTCGCAATCTCTCTCTCTACCTCCAGTACCCTTTCTTCAGGACTTTCCATTTTCGTTGTTTCCAGAGTCAGTCTTTATTTCGACCCAAAACCAGCAGAACGTCAGAATTTTGAAATAATTCGTCAGAAACTATTACATGCGGAAACAGCCATAAACCATGATGAAATGCATCATTGTCTGAGCTTATCACAGTTCTTTGAATTCGTTATGGTCTTATTTCCAGACTCGACACGAACAACAGTTTCTCATGTGTTCATCCTCATGGAGCCATTTTTTTTTTCATCTATCTGTGTATCAGTAAACTGATCTGATGTCCCTGCAGATATAACCCAATACAGGCTACCATTTCCTTTAAATTACTCAGTACCACCTGAAGTACTACAACATATTCAGTGCATGCTCACGACTCATATAGGCCTACGAGCATGGTGCACTCACGAGCGAACTTGCGAGAAAGTCCAACTCACGAGCAGGTTATACTCACGAGCACACTATTAACTCATGACTCATGAGCAACACTATTACTAACTCATGAGCAACACTAACTCACTGACACGCGAGCATATGCTATGCTTTACGTGTACTTGTCAGGTACATGCTTACGGGTCACACTTGCTTGTGAATTTTGTATAGCATTCAGTGTCTGAGCTATTTCTGGGTGCATCAGTTCTGAGCACCTGCTTTTCACTATACCGTAGTGCAACTCATTGTTATACAGCCTGTATCACATCATGACATGCATTGATTGAAGGCTTTCAATTACGTTTCATAAACTTCACTTCTGAGCAACTAGTTCTAGTGCTTCATATCTGAGTTGAAAATTATGTTTCAACATCACCTCTGAGCAACTATTGCTTCATATCTGAGTTGAAATATACCCGCTCTTATTGCGAGGATAGACTCATGAGTGAGAGCGACTCAAATGCCGGCCAGATCCCACCGCTGCCACCATTTGTAACAAATTTGCCTCTTTGTTATTACTGAGTATTTTCATCCACTCAATCGGGATACTCGCCAAAGTATATGGCTGGCAGGCACCTCAGCTCATCGTTCACTCATTCATGGTCACCTCATACCCTCGCTCATCAGAGCAACCACCAACAATGAGCACCCACTACATGCACTTGTTATGTAGGCCAAGACATCACAAAATGAGTCAACAGTCAGGGTACATACCGTTCCGATGTGTTTAATCGAGGAGGATCAACTCCAATACAGCTGCAGTGTATGTCGATTCAAGTACAGAGCATAGCAAGAGAGAAGTACAGTAGACAAAG
Source organism: Diadema antillarum (assembly GCF_040938485.1). Lineage (NCBI taxonomy): Eukaryota > Metazoa > Echinodermata > Echinoidea > Diadematoida > Diadematidae > Diadema > Diadema antillarum. Next base: position 3,006,219 of record NW_027270916.1, read on the forward strand.
TATTGCAGCCAAAACAGCACCATGGCAGGATCAGGGAGGTGAGACAACTCACCTCCCTGCACCTCCCTGGCAGGATTCAGTCTTCACCCCACTGCAATCCCCGGACAAACTCATCAACAACTGCCAAGACAAGTGCACATCACTAAACTTTATACTGACCTGACACTGGGTCAGGCATTTGTACACACACTCATGACCCGTGTACTTTAACACATGACCTATGCCTACAGTACAGTACACACTCCAGTGCACACTCCAGTGCACAACCCTGGACTGATCCATTACAGTGAGAGCGGTGCTCTAGGCAATTTTGTGACAATATTCTTCCTTTTGCTTTTTTGGCTGAGAACACTTTGATCTTGATCTTGATCTTGATGGTGTACGTTGATCAGCCCTGGTAGAGCAACACTCAACTTTGGTTCATAGGTCATGGTAGAGGGACATTACTCAAAATGTTTGAATAATGTATCTTTAAATGAACGTGGATCAGCTGTATTGGTTATTGCTTGTGGTAAGGAATTCCAGTATCTGGTGGTTCTTGGGAAGAATGAGTGTAGATGGAGATCAGTTCTGGAAGTAGGGAGCTTGATTTGGAGAGGCTTCCAACTCCTGGTCCTTCTAAGTGGTTCAGGGTTGAATTCACCATGTCTTTCGAAGGGCAAATCAACCAGGCCATAGATTATTTTATGCAAGGATATGATACTGTTCATGTGACGCCTATGTTCCAGGGTAGGTAGTTTGATATTCTGGAGCATGGTTGTTACAGAGCTTCCATAATTGTAATCGTTGGTTATGAAACGGGCAGCTTTCCTTTGTATAGCCTCTACTTTTTGGATAAGCCTCAAAGTGTGCGGGTCCCAAACAGGGCTACAGTACTCCAGGTGAGGGCGGACTAAACTCTTATATGCTTGTACTTTGACATTAAGAGGGGCTCTATGGAGGTTACGCCGTAGAAATCCAAGCATACTGCTTGCTTTGTTGGTGATGTTGTCAATATGTGTATTCCATTTTAGATCCGATGACAGGGTTATTCCCAAGTACTTGTGTTGTGACACCTCTGCAAGGCGATGGCCGTAGAGTGTATATGAAGTTGGGATAATGGTACGCCTTTTTGTGAAGTGGATCATCTGGCATTTTGGCAATTTAAATGACATTAGCCACGTTTTCGCCCACTTTTCTAGGCGCTGGAGGTCATTTTGGAGAACAACACTATCTGACGGTGAGCGGATTTCATGGTATAGAATACAGTCATCGGCATAAAGACATACTTTGGACTCAATTCCAGATGGAAGATCATTGATGTATATTAGGAATAATAGGGGTCCAAGGACTGTCCCCTGTGGGACACCTGAAGTTACCTGAGCAGGACTGGACTTTGCCCCTTCGATAACTACTGATTGCTCTCGTTTTGTGAGAAATGCGGATATCCACTTGTGCAGACTCCCTGTGATTCCATAGTGGGTGATCTTCTTCAATAATCTACGGTGTGGCACAGTGTCAAAAGCTCTAGCGAAATCCAGTAAGATAGCATCCACTTGCTTGACACTTGGGTTATCACAGGCATCCGAGATGCTTTGGATGGTGGTAATCAGTTGGGTTTCACAGGATCTTTTGGATCTAAATCCGTGTTGATAATCAGATAAAACATTGTGGTCCTCAAGATGATTTATAACATGACTATATACTATATGTTCCAGAATTTTACAGCAGACTGATGTCAGTGATATCGGTCTGTAATTTGTTGGATCTGAGCGCTTCCCATGTTTAAATACTGGGGTGATGTTGGCCCTCAGCCATCCGCTGGGAAGTGTACCTCTTTGGATGCTAGTATTATACAATTTTGTGAGTATGGGTGTTAATTCTGGAGCACACTGTTTCAGCACGAAGGGTAGGATTCCGTCAGGACCAGGGGCCTTGTGTGGTGATAATCCCTCTAGTAGCTTCAAGACTCCATCAGGATTGATCAGGAGAGTTGTGATGGGTGGTAGATTCACACCTCTTAGTCCAGGGATGGGTCCACGGCCTTCTTTTGTGAATACTGATTGGTATTCTTTATTCAGTAGTTCAGCTTTGCCAGCAGGGTGTGTGACCAGATTCTCTCCTTTTTGCAAGGCAGGGATTCCACAACGATTGCCACGTTTCGTTTTGATATACGACCAGAATTTCTTAGGGTTGGAACGCAGTGACTCATAGATGGTGTTCGACATATACTGTGCTTCTGCCTTGCGAAGAGCCTTACGGACATCTGATCTCAATGTTCTGTAACGTTTCCAATTGACGAGAAGATCTGTTCTTTTAGCTGTATGGAAAGCTCTTTCCTTTCTGCGGATGAGGCGTTTAAGTTGAGAGTTCATCCAGGGGAGATTATATCTTGAAGAAGATAGTTTGGAAGGTATGTATTTGTCAGTGATATTCTGGATAAATTTTTCGAGGCTTTGCCAGCTTTCCTCAATGGAGTTAACTTCACAGTTTTGGATGAAGAGATCTTGAAAGTTTTTGATATCCTGCTTCATACTGGTAACATCTGCCTTGTGGTAAAGGTAGACCTTGTGTCTGGTATGGCGTTGTGGAGAATGATCCACATCCGCTTCTGCAAGGAGGATGGAGTGGTCACATAAACCAGGGGCTGTGAGAAGTGGCACAAAGATGTCTGGGTTGGAGACTAAAAATAGCTGAAGAATGTTTGATACATGATGCACTTCTGTCTGATGAACATGGTTGACTTCTTTAGCCATTTGGTGCAGTGAAAAGTCATTGATGATGTCCAACAGGGAGGTGGATATGTCTCTGGGATACGTGCAGGCATTTGCAGATTTCCGACACATACTGTCCCAGTCTATATCAGGGATGTTAAAGTCACCCCCAACCAAATAGTAGGGTTTTTAGAGAAATCAATCTTTTCGAGTGAGGCACGCAGCTGTTGCAATGGTTCAGTACCAGAGCTTGGGGGTCGATAGAAGACTCCAATATAAATTGGCTTCCTATTAAATATCTGTATTTTTATCCAGAGGATTTCAGCATCTACATTCAGCTCTTCAATTTCGATGGCGATTAGGTCGTTTCTGACCGCAATCAAGACTCCACCACCTTTCCCCGCTCTCCTGTCTTTTCTGTAAGCAGTGTAGTCAGCGGGAAGAAACTCACTTGTGTTGATACTAGGTGTCAACCAGGTTTCAGTCATGATGATAATGTGTGGTTTGTGAGTAATCAGGCTTTCATGTAAAATACATGACTTATTAACTACACTCTGACAATTTAAAATCATAACTTTTAATTTCTTAGAGGAGTTGGTGTTCCCTTTTCCAGCATGCCCAGGTCTTCCATGACATTGGTTGAACAGGGGACTACTTGGTTGATTAAACACTGGCGATGAAGTATGGAGTGGGTTACCAATGAAGGACGAGTCAGAGGAGCTGGTCGACTCATTACTGCTAATGCTTGGCTGTGATGTGTGCTCACTCTCATCAGATAAAGAAGAAAATCTGTTACTGTCTTCAAAGGATTTTGATAAGAGAAACAGGCTGGAAGCAAAATTTGGGAGGCCACAGTTATCACAACACCAGGAATATGATTGATGATTGGAGAGGATGCGAAACATGTCCTCATTCATACCTATACACGTCCTATGCATCCATGTTTCACAGTGGTCACATACGATGCAGTCTTGGTTCCATCTAGCTGCTCTGGAGCACACGCCGCAAGGATACTTGGGTTGATACTTGAATTAAAGTTGCATGATTAGAGCAAATGCAGTGTGTGCAGAAGAGCGGTTTGCGGTAACGCCATGAGTTTGTAGTCCTTGAAAAGACCGTTGTTTGGCGAAAGAAGACCCTCGAAAGAGTAATTTTAGAGTGACACAGGGAGAGTTGAAGGAAGGCCATCTGATTTCCCGGCAATTGTGCACTTGAGACCCTAACGTAAGTCCCTACGGTCTAGATCACAGAGGGGCCTAGTCTAGCTATGCCCCTAAGTTTAGACTAGAAAACTAGTCTAGATCTAAGTGTCACTCAGTCAAAACAAGACTAGGAGAGTGGTGAGCTAGATTTTAGTAGAAGTGGAAGTTAAAGTTGCATTGCAGGCAATGGTGCTGCACGACTGGAGTTGGGAGGGTAGGAGACAGGATCGGGACTGTGGAAAAGAAGAATAAAGTGAGAATTGGGTAGAGGAGAAAAATGAATCAGAAATGAAGGAGGAGAGTTGAAAGGAAATAAGAAAAGTGATGAAGTTTTAAAATTCCGAATGAGATGATTACAACTTTACAAGCAGTAATTTATCATAAAACAAAGCAAGAGAAAACAAAGCTGGTTAGGAATTAACCGGATTAGACCAATAAATCTGCCTCTTGTTTGGTGGCCTCTCAAAACCTGTTGAGGACAGGCTGATTTTACTACACATTGTGTATACACGTAATGCATTTTCCAGTAACGCCTGCCTAATTATACTCAGAACTAATCTTCAACAGGTTAACTGTATGGTCAATAATATGGTCGGCCAACTGTATTACCAACTGCACCAGTTTATGAGGCCACAGTCACAGAACAAAAGGCAGATTTATCAGTCTAGTAAGGGATGGAGAATCGAGTGCAGAATAAAAAAATATGTAAAAGTTAAAAGGGGATAAATGGATCCTATGATCCTATGAAGGACTCCTGTAATATAGAGCTGATCGAAACATACTAGTACTGCATTTTTGTTTTAATATTTCACATCTTTTATATGAATTCAAACCACATGGGACTAAGGAAAGTGTTGATTTCAGCTTTGCTTGTAAAATGTAGTTTGATAACACACATGGTCCAGGTTGTTTACAGCAGGAAAAAAAAAAATTACTGTTTAAATGGTTTTCATGTTCTCAGAGCAACATTCATAACAGTGTTTTGTGCAGTGCAGCTGCGTACTGATCACGTCAGGCTGTTAATTGTTTGCATGCTGACTGACAACGTCAAATACATCCATGTTTATCATAGCTAAAATTAACATTTCAGAATGCCAAACAAGTCCTTCAGAATTCATAACTGAACTTCATGCTACTCCAAATATGTCACGTTTATGTCATAAAAGGATGCTATGTCATTCTGTTTATGCTATTCTCCATTTTAAAGGGATTGTACAGTACTGGTTGAGGTAAGGATTCAGGTTGAAAAACATGCACTGTACAAAACATTTGGTGAGATAGTGAGAAACCTCTTATGTCAGTTATGAAATATGAAAGAGCGTGTAATTTCAAAAAGGATTCAATGTTTATTTGATAAAAATTGGCCTTGAAATGGCTGAGATATCCCAAAAAAAGGTGATCCTAATAAAATTGACAGGCCACAACTTTTATTAGGATCTCCTTGTTTTACCTTGTTTTTAGATATCTCAGTCATTTCAAAACTGATTTTCATCAAATAAACTTTTCATTCCCCTTAGAATTGTATGCTCTTTAACATTTCATAGAGTGGTTTTCTAAATATCTCGCAAAATGTTACAAGCTGAATTCTCACCTCAACCAGTACCTACTGAACAGTCCCTTTAAAATGACAGCTGGTAACCACCATCACCAAATCTTCAGAATCCCATTATTGCATAAGGCATTTTTTTTTTCTTTTTTGCATTTATTCAATAATTTTCATTTCAGCCCAGGTCCTGTTGGTCAAGTACAATGCCAAGTGACAGACCAGCCATGGAAATACAGCAAGGAGAAAGATTATGCAATGTTTCCAAGTTATTAGAGGCTTTGAAGAGGGCTGGTGTGCAGCCCATGGACCGCTATCAAAAACTGAATTTCCTTCATCAAAGCACTTTGGCAATCGCAAACACACTAGATGTTGAAGTCAGCCTACGTACTTCCAGCTTTACTAGTCCAAAGTGCAATGTTACTCAGCTGTACAAACAGAGGCTGTCTCTGCAGAAGGACCTCCAAATCAGCCAGCCATCCTCACTACTACAAGTATCTCCATCTAGGCCTCCGCAAGCTGCATTTACTTTCAAAGACACAGGGTCAAGAAGTGTTTCCTCCATTCTCCTGGAGGCTGTGTCAACTCTGGAAGAGCTGTGCTCCAAAGAATGGGGTGGAGGAATCTTCCAGGAAGGTGGAAGCAGCATCGACATGCAATCCCGGCCCCATTTTCTGCAGCAGTTGAACTACCTGAGGGCCAGATGCATAGAGCTGGGAGAGAGTGAAAAGGCTGCGGTTGGAACTCGCCAGTGTCTCTACCGTGGAGGGCAAACTCAGAGGGAAGATGACAAAAGGCATCATGATGGTGAGATATTTGATCCATCAAGCTGCAGCTTGGATGAATGCATTTGGAGAATTGAAGAAAGATTGCAAGGATATGAAGGTAATTTATTCTTCTACCCTCCAGTTACACAAGTCAAAAGTGTTTATCTGAAGTACATATTATCATTGCAATCCTGCAGAGCAATGACTCTGAAGATGTTTTACAATCATAGTCTGCTTGAATACTGAATACCTGGTCCAATGTCATTTGAATGATGTAAACATGGAGTTCTACTTGCTGCAGACTAGAAGCCACCTTACATATATTGTTGTAGACATTATATGTTTGTGGCAATCCTATGGACAGTATTTTGGGGGGAAGTTACAACATTTCATGACAAGAATGATAGCATAAGCCTTAAGCTAATATGGTAACTCTCCTTAATATGAAAATGTAATCAACCAAAGCGTGAAACAATTTTCACAAATATATTTCAGTCATTCTCTGAAAATAAGTTTCAGTAAATTTTGCTGGGTATAAAGTGTTGTGACCATAATGAGATTTCACCAAATGCAAAACACATACAGTACATGTATCGTTTGTACCATGGTGCTGTTTGTCATGAGATGGATCTACTACAGTCACCAGATTCCTATGGCTTGCTTGCAAATACATCAAATCAAATACCACTATGAAAGAGTGATTAATGAACATACAGGTATTTATGTGCAAAAAGCAATGAAAAAAACAACAACCAACAAATACTTGAGAAATGTGTACATACACCGTACACTGATTAATGGCTTTGGTAAAAAGCATTGGGATATGAAATCTACAAATATGTAAATAAGATATGGTTTTTAGGTCAGAAGAGCAAAGAGATCTCAAGGATGATAACATCAAGTCAATGGTTCAGAATGTCAGCCCGTTTTCTACTTGACCCTTGTGTGTTCCATGATCATGGAAGTCCGGAAATATCAGTATGAACACTGCCATGCAGACCACGTGTCAATGTTGACCTGCTACATGTACTTTACAGGATGCATTCAAAAGTGAATTTACTTTTCTCCATTGGAACCTCATTATACATTGTACTGTAGCAAGCTGCTTGGGACCATCAAAATGCCCTTATATCAGATATCTCATTATATCAACATTTAATAATAAAAAAGAACTAAGAAGCACTGGGACCTGCAAAATTACATAATTATATGGGGTATCTCCCTATGTCATACCTTGTTATAACCGCACTACCAAAAATGCAGTTTATTTCATGTTGTTTCAATTTTCATGAAAATCACTTGAAGTTGATCATTCAGTGATATTATATTGCAAGTTACTGTAACAACAAACAAATAATTACTGCCTCCTGTAACACAAATGGGCTGTATATTGTCTTTGAGGTGAAACATCATTTACTTTTCTTCTGAAGAGGGATAATAGTTATTTTAAGGAAACCAAAATGTTAGATAAATGTGGATTCCACAAAAATTCACTTTTCTAGCATAATGAAAGAGCACTTGACTATTTACCGCTTTCAGAAAGCAAGGGGAATAATTGCTACCCTTGACATATGTCAGTATCAAGTTGATGGAATGTGTAATTTTCATGAAAAATGAATTTTTGTGGAATTCCCTTTATATTTTTATGCCTCCGCCACGAAGTGGTGCCGGAGGCATTATGTTTTCGGGTTGTCCGTCCGTCCTTCCGTCTGTCCGTAATGAATTTTGTGGACAGGGTAACTATCAAAACCTTTTGAGGTATCCTAATGAAACTTGTCATATGTATTAGGGGGTGAAGTTGTGCCTATCAACTTTTGGGTGCACATGCTCAAGGTCAAAGTTCAAAAGGTCAAGGTCAAATACATAAAATTTCACTATTTCCACCATATCTGTGCAATGCCTGAAGAAATTTTCTTGAAACTTAGTGTATACATGTATTACCCAATTAAGATTCTCTGGTGAAAGTTTGGGTCATGAGGTCAAAGGTCAAAAGGTCAAGTAAAATATTAAAACTTCACCTTTTTTCTCTGTACCTTAGAAATTGTTCAAGGTAACTTCATGGAACATAGTATATATACGTGTACAGTGTACATGTACTGACTGGCAGTGATTATCTAGAGAATTTAGGGTTCATGGGTCAAAGGTCAGGGGTCAAAGGTCAAGGGCAACACTTCAAAATTTTACAATTTCTGTCATGTTTATGCAATGCCAGCAGGATTATTATTTTTTTTAACACTTGGTGTATGGATGTATAACCTAATAGAGATTCTCTGGAATTTTTTTTTCTTTTGTTTTTGCCTCAAAGGTCAAAAGGTCAAAGATCAAGTGAAAGTGCTGAACTAAGTTTTTCCTCCATATCTCGGAAGTGGCTCAAGTTATCTTGAAACGTACCGTACTACATATTCATGCATGTTCTGCCTGACAGTGATTATCTTATGAATTTTAGGGTCAAAGGCCAGATGAAATGGTAACAATTTACTATTCAATACAGAAATTGCACTTTTTTCCATACCTTGAAAATTACTCAATGCATAAAGTTATGAATGGGTCAACGTCAAGTTAAAGTCCTTAAATCCCAAATACATGCTCTCCTATTCATCCAATTAAACCTACAAATTGTAGGTCAAGGAAGGTGAACATTCAACACATTTGTGACAAACTTGTCATTTTAATATTTTGCCAATTTTGTGACTTCACACATTGTCCACATGTACTATCTAGTTGTAGACCTACACGTATTAGGAGAATCATGCATTATGGCGGAGGCATACCAGTCGCCATAGTGACATTTCTAGTCCTTATACTGTATTGTTGTCCACATATGACGCCATAACCTCTAGTAGTCTCCTCATCCAGCAGTTCTAAAACAAAAACTTTAAAAGTTCTTACCTTTTGCATCAATCATCTGATTTTCCTCAAACTTTCACTGATGTGTTCTTCTAATGTTGCTGCTTTCACTCAATCCGCATTTCTCTTTGGGTTTTGATTTCCTTTAATATTGCAGCCATGTGGTTGTCGATTATGAATTCAGCCACTCCCAAAATTCACAAGCAACACTAACTTTGTACACAGTATTCTTTGTGTTTGACGTTGTAGATGTCTGTTTCCTCTTCCCAGAATGCATAGGCAGACTTTTTGCCGATCTTCAGAACTGGAAGAGTGAGAAGTGGATGAAGGCACTGGAGGACAATCATTGCTTACTGACAGGATCGAGGTAAGAAAATGCTTCATCATCCCTAAATGTACTGTATGCTGTCAGGAAGAAAGCATACATCTTTGCTGCAATTGGTCCAGCTCACGATACATCAGAGACTTCGACTCTCCTGCTGTCAGTGGGAAATTCTGCTTTGAGCCATTTTGCAAAGCCTCCCATTCTCCCTCTTGAGTTTGAATGTACTCTTCTATCTGTATGTCTCCTGCGTAAGATGTGTTTTCTCCCATTTGGGACTGGGACCAAATTAACAGCAAGTTTTCACATTTTGATAATCTTTTTGAAAATGCATGAATAAATTTTCTACAAACTTGGCATGTACAGTACTCACGGCATAATCAGGATAGGCTGGAAGTAGCAAAAATGGCCCTTTAAAGTGGGTTGCCCAATTTTGCGATGAGCACACACCATATACACTCATGGCATCGATAATTAATACATAACATGTACATTTGTACCATGCTAGTGCTCTTTCATGAATGTACATTGTATTCACCAGCCCACTGTTCATACCCCTCCCCACAATCTTGCATCACCATAGACTATTGCAATGGGGTTTTTCTGTCACATATAGGTATGTTTGAACGCAAAAGACATGCAATAAAAAGTAAACACCTTATTCCAAAAAAAAAGGCCTTCTTTTGTTCTTGCATGCCTTACCAATGTATTTCTTTCTCTGTGATCATTCATAGCTTACTGGTAGGTAGGCACATCCGTATTTATAATCCATATCCACAAGCAATGATTACCTAGAATCGAAGTTGGAACATCAGGAAAACATTTGTTCAATCACCAAACCTGATATGTACTAGCAAAAGCTCAGCCCTTTTGGCTCATGAAAAGTTGCAGTCAAATTCATGTCAAAGAGAACTATTAAAACATAATTCATTTTTCTGAAATCACATGTTGGATTCATAATGCAAGTATGCAAGGCAAGGGGGCCTTAGCTGCTTTGCCTGGATGTATAGGAGAAAAATGTTCGCAAATGCACATTGTACGTCTTCTGAATTCTGTCATGTATAGTAATCACATACATTGATATCAATGCGCATGTAGCTAATGTAAGTTAGTGATTTTTACTGGATGGAGGTTGTGGAACTGACTAGTCTGAAACTTGCTTTGTACATGTACATGTAGGTGCCATATGCATACAATGTATTGATGTGTAAACAACAACTTTCACTGTAAAACACGATATATTCGCAGCATGAAAATTTCACAAATTGGAGCTGACGGCCTTTCTCGCGGCATGAAATTTTCGCGAATTGCCACTGGCATCCAATGCATATTGTGTAGGCAAAAACTTTTGCGTGCATTTTAATTTCGCGAATTTTGGCGCTCGCGAAATTTGAGAAATAAAAATGCATGCGAACATTCCTCGTTTTACAGTATACAGAATCATTGTAAAGTTGTATTGGTTTTTGATAGCTTTTTGTGTATGAAAAAAGTAAAGATCGCTTTAAAAAAATGTCCCATTTATTGGAGATCTGTGCCCGATTATCCAGAGAAACTAGCATGCTCAGGAAATGTTTCTGGGAGGCATTCATCATTTAACTTGTGTTCCTGATTATCAGGTGACCGATTATGTGGTCAATACTGTATTGTTGCCAGTGTGATGCAATACAAATGGACACCATGCCTCCCTAGAGGCCCAGAGAACCCCTCCCCTCCACCAAGGGTGGTATTCTGAAATCCTTCCTAGGAGAAATTTCTTCCTAAAGCCCCTTTTACACTTTCACAGATTGCATCACAGATGACCACGGATCGTTGGTCCGGGATCATCCGTACTGTTTCCGGCATGACCATGTTGACTCCGTGAAGTCATCTGGCATTACCCTTGATCATCCAGCATGTCCGCTGAAAAAATTGAGCTTTCTTAATTTTTCATCCCGGACATCACAGATGAAAATTGATACATACTCTTACTTGCTGGCACCGTCTACTCCGTGTTGCATCCGTATTCATTCCTTGTAGGCACCGGCTTATCCGTGTTGTCTCCGTGAAGACATCGGGACGTCCGTATTAGCATCGGCTCCATCCGGGATAAGAAATTCGTGTATTTTGCCAATACAAGTTCAGAAAGTCAATGAAATTTGCTCACATCTTCCCCCATCAATACAGCCAATCGACTCCTCTTACTGTTAATAGGTCTATATCTCACGAGAAGCTTCCGTGACCCACACACATCTTCCTGCTGTTTTTTTTTTTGTCTTTTGATTTGTCTTATATAGTTTGTTTTGCTTTGTTTATGTTATGGTGTTCCCGCAAAACAGATGTAGGCTGCTGTAGATTTTCTGGTGTGCTTGTTATTGGCTCTAGAAGTATGTTTCCTGAGAATGATAAAGTATCAAAAGCAAAAGTAAATGTCATTTGTCAACATTTTAGGGATATCTGTGCAAAGACCGCAAAGGGACCCAGTTGCATCCGTGCTCTTCCTTGATATCCGTGTTAGCTCCGTACCGTTTCCACTGTGGTCCGCGTTCATTCCTTGTCTGTCTGTGTAGGCACCGTATTTGTCCTTGTAGCTTCCATGTACTTGTCCGTGTAGACACCCAGTTAGGATCGTATTCACACCGGTATTGAGAGGAAATTGATATTTTGCATGCCGGAACACCACGGATGACGATCCGTGGTCATCCGTGAAGCACTCCGTGAAAGTGTAAAAGGGGCTTAAGTCAGGATTTTTTCCTACATGGTATTCTGAAAATCTTCCTATGTTTCTTGTTATTAAAGTCTGTTCCTAAGGTTTTTTCCTAAACTTAGGAAGAAACTTAGGAAGAGGGCAGGAGTATGCTAATTTCTGACTTATGAAGTAGTTGGTATTCTAGAATGCACTTACACTTGTAGGAAAGAATTTTAGGGAAATATTTAGGCAAGCCCTACCCCTGTCCTAAGTACGTTGTTAAAAATAGCAAGCTGCAAACATCGTGATAGGCGCGCTTGTCATTCACTGCGCGCAACATGTACTTTGATGTGCAAAATGGGTGTGAGAAAGGGGACATGCCGCGAACACATGTATTTGACCCCACATCATAGTAATATACGATTGTCATTGGTTGTTCCTTATCACATTTCGCATTGGCTTAAGAGAGGGCGTGGGCGGGGATAAGGATGGCCTAATTTGCATTAGAAGTTCCTACGAAGAAATTTCAGAATACCAATTCTGTCTTTCCTAGGCAATTTCTAAGTTTCTGACTTACGAAGAAACTGAGGAAGAAACCTAGGAAGATTTTCAGAATACCACTCCAAGTTTGCAGTGTTATTAATAGGTAATAGTCTGCAAGAATGTATGGAAGGCGAACTTGAGATACATGTACTCAGGTGAGCACTAGTTCCCTTGGTCTTTTTTGCAAGTACACGTAGATTGTAATTTCTCTTCCTGACTTCTTAGTTGTCCTGGGAGTTGTAGAATGATTTATCACTGTCAATGGTATACCCATTTACGCTGCTTGTTCATACATACAGTATGTTATTACACAACTGATGTCACTAAGACACAATCCTGTATCATACACATACTTGTACAGTGTTGTGTTTGTGTCTTCACATGTGTGTGTGTGTTTCTGCATGCATTTCCAAGGAAGTTCTTTGTTAGTTGTTTATGTATGCTGGATAACTTCTAAATTTGATCTTGAGCTCTGCTGCTGAGGAGAGGAAAATGTGTCAGCGTATTAAATATGAGGACACAAAAAACTTCATGAAGAGTAGTTGGCCAACATGACTGAAAGCGCATCACACTGATACACCATTAAGGAAGCTAGTCTGGAAATTTTTCTGGCTTCTTGTGGCATTCCTTCGAATCTCGTCATTCGTCTAGCTTTAATGTTTTTGTTTTTGTTTTGTTTTGTTTTGTTTTGTTTTGTTTTGTTTTTTAATGAGCAGCATAGCCACAGTCGTTTATCACAGATTCAGAAAGGATGACAGTGGAAAGAAAGCTCCCACGAAATCTTGGAAGCAAAAGAAAACTTTCACAGATGCTACATTGTACATTGGAAACTGGGCTGAGTAGATGCATGTATTGATGTGTAGGCAGGACAGAGGGATGGATATCAGATTATTCATTTCATACATGGATGAAGAATGAGAGTTGAATGTATAATGTGCATATTGGAGAAAGCTGCCATGCATGCACCATTAAAGCAGGTAGAAACTTGCAGGGATGCTGTGTTATAAAATCTGGACAGTATCTTTGGCAAAGACCGAGAGAAGTGCGTAGAAGAAAAAAAAAATAGAGGATTACATATTTGAAGTTTTCAGACAAGCTAAGACAGCCAGTACTTCATGTACTCCCTGTTCTTTTCTTTTTCTTTTCTTTTTTTTTTAATGAATGCAAGACATGCAGGGCAATCCTTTTTTTTTTTTGGCAAAAACAGAAATAAACAAACCAACCACAAAAAAAAAGTAAAAGAAAAAGAGTGAGAAATCTTATTTCCTTTTTTGTCACTATCTTTTTCCCCCATTATTTGTTGACAGTACAGTAGTACAGTACTGGTCCCCACTGTATCAATACGGAGTCAGGTTCTCCATAGCTTGTGGGTAGTGGTGTGGTACGTAGTACAGAGAATTTGGGCTTGCAAGACAAAGACTGTAGCCTGGTCGTCATGTTGTTGATGGCTTACTTATGAATCAATACAGTGACGGTAAAATTTCAGACACTTTTCAAACCATTTAGTCAGTATAACATCGTTCAAAGTTAAGAGAAAGGTATGAAATAGTTTCATTGACTGGAATTTAGTCCAAATGTCGAAGAAAAGATCACGGTCGACTTCGTAGCTACGCAGCGACACAGCTCGCTCCACCCATCGAGCGAGCACCACGACTGCCAGCCCTACGGCCCGCGGGGCCCGCGGGCCGGTATCCCGTTCTGCTGGTATCGGTAGTAGCGTGAGCCACTCTCAGCAGCGTGCCGCGGTGTGGACACCTATCGAACGAAGACGATTCGACATAGATATATTTGTTTCATTTTTCTTACTGAAATTATTCCTTTGCCCATAAAATGTCACCAAGGATAGAAAACACATGCACCTATATGAAATACTATATTTTATTGTTGGTTATGAGCATCTTATGGAAATTTCTCAACAAATTTCACCTTACCAAACAGGATGTCGTCACAAGTTGGGCTGGTATCGGTGGGAGGGGGTCTGGTGGCCAGGGAGCGAGCGAGCGCCACGCTCAGCCTAGCCTCTCAGCTAGCAGCTAGCTAGCAGCGCGCGTCCCACGATATGGAAACCGAACAAGTACGAACGAAGACGAATCGACATACTGTAGACATTTGTTTCATTTTTCATACTGAAATGATTCCTCTGCTCATGAAAATGTCACTAAGGATAGAAAACACGTATAACTATGTAAAATACTATATTTTCTTGCTGGTTATAAGCATTTAATGGAAATTTCTCAACAAATGTCACCTTACCATACAGGCTGTCGTCACAAGAAAAAGCTCCGTCACCGAGATTCTCAGAGCAGGGAAGATACCGTGAAATATTGCTTCGCAGCATCAGAAAATAAATAGGAATTGCCTTAAAAATGCGATAAAACATTTTTTCATACATCATTCCACTAACCTATGCCATTTTAATGACTAAAATGTGTTTCATTCTGCAAAAATCTGGCACAAATAAAGTTGGGTCGAGTTGTCCAATCGCAAACCTGACCCTGGACAACTCGACCCGGTCGAGCTGTCCAGGGGTAGGGACGACTTGTCCAGGGACGACTTATCCCGCGGTCGAGTTGTCCAGGAACCATATATAATATAGTATATATATCTATATATATATATATATTTGAAGGGTTTGTTTGCAAAAACCGATAAGTCCATTTTTGAAGATTTTGAAGTACGGTCTCTGTCATAAAGTACAAAATAATACCTTTTAAATGATATATTGGTTAATTCATAAAAAGGTATATTTTTAAAGTTATGGTCAAAATAATTTTTTTTTTAATTATATTAATTAATTATTGTAATTTATACATAAAATCAGTTTTGGGCTCTAAATCACTTATTAATGCTCTAATTAAGCTAATTTCTTTTAAAACATGTTTCTAGTATCATTCTCCTGAGACATAGGATAAAAAAATCTGTATCGAAATTAATTTCTTATGTATTTGATTGTTTTTGAATTTCTTATGTATTTCTTTGTTTTTCGACCTTTTGTTTTTGTTTGTTTTTTGGCCAAAATTTGTCGCAGACATTTTTCGAAGCTTTATTAGGCTAAAACAAATTAATTTCGTCCATTCTAAGTCAAGATATGAATTTTTATGTGAATTAATTGAAAAAACACAATTTGCATTGGATTTGTACACAAAATCACGTTTTGGAGCAATTTTGGGGTTGACAAATTTTTTTCGAACGGGCGTCGCGTCAAAACGGTATGCGCGGGGACAACAATTTTGGTCTCAAAAGTTGCCCGATACTTGAAAGAAAAAAGTCATGAAACATCGCGGCGGGAGCTTATTGCGCTGCAAAGATATTGCGCGAAACGTCAAGGGGGGGGGGGGAGCGGCGGATTCCGTCCCGCCCCCCCCCCCCCCCCCCCCCCCCAGCCTGATTAGGGTTAAAATTGGAAATAAGCGTATTCAGTGGTTGATGGAAATTATACACTGTATATTACAGTTCTGGTAGAAACAACATGTCTATGCATCTTTATGCGTATTTGAAACCCAAAGAACTCACTGGTCTTATTACTACATTGAGCATTCATCTGCAGGTGTGAGTTGATCTAATTCAAAACTAGACGATTGAGCTTGGATTTAATACCAATGATACACTCTTTTTCGGGATTTCAGAGATCAAGGCGAAATTTCAAAAGTACACCCTTCATTGCAAATATTACATGTCTTTGGAACTGTTTCCTCGTGGTTCTGAGCGGTCATTCCAAACTTAGCACAATAAGATCACACAACATGTACATACCACATTCACATTGCATTTTATTAGTTTGTTAATCAACTGTAAGACAAGAAGTCTCCAATGGTCATTGTCTTCCGGGCTCTTCCAATGACACTATTTCTGACGAAGTCTTTGATGTCTGTCCATGTTCTATGTTTTAGTACCTCTTCCTTGTTTATGCAATCCTGACATTCCCGTTTTCCGGGAATGACCCCAACAGCGAGATTTACTGAAAGATGCCTAGCTATTGCCGCTCGTTCGGCTGGAGTCCACTTCCTTTTCTGATGATGAGGGATTCTCCTTTTACGACTCTTCGCTGTGCATTATAAAAATAAAATAACCAAAAGGTTATTTTTAGTATATCTTGTATTCCCATTTGTCATTTTCCCGTAATGTTAATTTACTTGTAACAAATGCATGTAAACAAGTCCTAATAGATGTAGGAGCTACCTCAAATAGTTCCATTAAATATCTCAAATATCATCTTTATGGATAATTACGGCAGGGTAACTTTAAACAACTAAAGACATCGAACACCAAAACTCTCCATGGCTGTTCAAGCGATACATTGCGAATTTTGCTTACACCTTACAAAAAGGCACTTCTGGATCAGCTTCTAATTAATCTGAAAAGAACTGGTACAATTTTTTAGCACAACAGTGAAAATTTGGTCAAAACCCGATAAAGACATGAGGCAAGTTACAAAATCATTAAGTTTTGCCAAAATTTTGCCATAGGTTCTCGAATAGTTGAAACTGTATACAGTATTTTTGCAAACGAATGAGCTAATAATGTATTAGTTGTAATGTATAGGTTGTTATTAGGATGAGCATCATTTTTTAGAGTATAGTAGGCATACAGATTCGAATATAGTATAGTTGTGCATACACGTACGAATCATATTTTACTAATCAAAATATAACTCCCTGGCGGACCGAAAAATGTTATATTCCATTCCGTACCAGTCAATATCTGTATAATAATACACAATGTACCTTGTACTTGAGGCTCTCCATCACCCGCTTCTATGCCAACATGTTCTGCATGTGAGTCACTGGGTTCATTATTCACATTTTCAACCCATAGACAAAGTTCAGTGGTGTCGTCTGGCTCCGGTACTTGGTCATCGATTTCTGAAGCGCACTCTGTCAAAAATGATGGAACAAAAGCCTGGAATATTATCAAGTGATTTGACACAAAGCCATTACGTGAAGTATCATCGAACACAATGGGATATGCTACAGTGAGTCCCGACAAGCGAAATAGCAAATTAATTTTCAAGTATTTTGCAAACAATGCTTAAAGAATCAATCTAAACAGATTATCCACGGTTGTCTGGAAAGATTATGATTGGATCATGGAACTTAGTTAATGTCTTTAGTTTAAAAGTTTAGTTCCTGTTTGTTTCTGCAAAAGAAAAACAATAATGAAGAATTCAGCTGCTAATGAGACCTATAAACAGAATGACTTAAAGAAGTACTTTAATTAACTTTCGGGTGCAAAAAAAAAAAAATCTGAAGAAGTAATAAATCTGAATGACTTCCTTTAGAAGGATTTAATATTCTTGATATTTCACAAACCTTCATCATCCTGTAGCTCTATTTCTTCTAATGACTTTCCACGAATTGCATCTGGTGGCATCCCCAAGCTTCCATCCATTGCCAAGAGCAGCTTAGACAGTTTAGCAACTTGGATAGTT
This sequence comes from Diadema antillarum, assembly GCF_040938485.1. Taxonomy (NCBI): domain Eukaryota; kingdom Metazoa; phylum Echinodermata; class Echinoidea; order Diadematoida; family Diadematidae; genus Diadema; species Diadema antillarum. Next base: position 3,024,229 of record NW_027270916.1, read on the forward strand.
GGGTCTGGCAGCCGACAAGACTCCCTGAGAACGCGAACATCGTGGCCGAGGTAGTTTGCTAAAATGTCCAGTTCATCGCCACTTAAGCTCATTATCTGCGACATTGTTGCTACGTGCTTTCTGAGTCTTCTTGACCGCAGTTGGCGTGGTTGCTCAGCTCCGCCTTGCTCTGACAGCTCTCGCAGTGCATCGCGGCCACTGATGTGTGACCTGCAACCAGGTACGGCAAATACGTACGGATTTCCTGTGCAATCCATCACTTCTCGGCACTTCACCAGAGCATCAATTGACAACTTCATCTTGTCGGTCATCATGAAAGGTATAGACCTTGCTCCCCCCACGCCAGTTACATCAATTCGCCACACACTTCTCATTAAGTTTTGTTCCCAGGACTGAAGAGACAGCAAGTCTTCGAATATGAGTGGCGACCCCTTTTCGGCCCTGGCATAATCCTGCAGTTTGATTTTCGCAACTTCCCCTCGTCTACGCCGGTTGAAAAGAATCAAGAGGGTGAGGACGACTTTACCTAGTTCTTTCCAAACTTCCTCTCGTTCAGATCCATTGCATGAATCGAGTTGAGCTCTTAGTTCATCACTCCTGCAATTCACGTATCTGGCCATCTCGATAACGTCGCTAGTGAGAGGAATCAGTTTTGGCTTGCACCTGTCTGGATTGTTGAAGGATCGTAGGGCTTGCGAGGAAATTTCTGGCCATTTGTTTTCGTACAGAGTAACGAAGGATCTTGCTCTTTCTTCCATCTGCTTGTCACCCTCCATGAGACCAGAGTTGACAGTCAGCAATGCCGCTTTCTTCAGTGAGTAACCGAGCTTCAACGCTAAACTCGACTTGTCGTACAAGTTCCTGTCAGGATGAAATCCAGAAAGACGTTGGACTGCTCTAACAACGCTCATGAACTCCACAGGGTCTATCATCGAAGACAGCGTCGCAGAGTGTTTACCAGTTGTCTCTCGATATGTTAGAAGCAGTCTAGCCATCAATCTCAGTTCGTTTCTAATTCGGTAGTGTTTTTCTTTATTATGCCCAAGTTTCAAGGTCCATACCCTGCCAAGTTCATTAAGCAGGTTATCATTTCTGATGCACAACGAGATCCCATCACATGGTAGACCATGTATCACCTCGTCATACGTTCTCTCTATATGCGGCGTTGGTTTAAGCATTTGGCCGTCCGCTACTGTTGGGTTGCTTTTTCCCATTTTACAGGCATGTTTCCACATTTCTGACTTAGAATACCAACCAAGGCAAGAGACACATGGCTGGAACAATTCGTGATCGACATCATGATCCCGGCGATAAACGGGGACAATCACACCTTTGCCTTCCTTAAGCACCCTGCAATTATGGAGGTGGTTCCCAGTGTTTCTAATCTTGGCAAGCAGTTGTCGTTGTTCATTCTGATCTGTTGTGGATAAGTATTTTGCAATCAGTGGTTCATCTTTATGTAGCAACAGATGGGGTCCGATATGTTTCTTTGCTTCATTGCAAACCATACAATACGCTACCTTGTCATTCTTCCTTCCTCCTTTATTGTCAGTTTTCATGACTGTTATTTTCCCGTGATTTCCTCGTTCTGCTTGCGACATCTCTTCGTCTGTGCTTTTGTCGCATGACGCCTGGACATTAGTATTACTTACATTTTCCAGTGTTTGCTCTTCAGTCGTTTTTTGTTTTCTCAACCCTTCATCCATTTCCTCAGCTGCATTTTGAGAAAAAGGGGATGACTCGCTTACACTGTTTGCAGAATTTTGTTTCTCTTTGCTCTTTACCACCTCGTCATACGTTCTATCTTCATACGTCGTTGGTTTCAGCCTTCCGCCGTCTACTCCTTCGGCATTCCTTTCTCCTATTTGACACGCATGTTTCCACAAATCTTTAGAATACCAACCCAGGCAAGAATTGCACGGCTGGAACAATTTGTGATCGGCATCACGATTCGGGCAATAAACGGGGACAATCACACCTTTGCCTTCCTTAAGCACCCTGCAATTATGTAGGTGGTTCCCAGTGTTTCTAATCTGGATAAGCAGCTGTAGTCGTTCACTCTGATCTGTTGTAGCTAAGTATTTTGCAATCAGTGGTTCATCTTTATGTAGCAACAGATGGGGTCCCGATACGTTTCTTTGCTTCATTGCAAACCATACAATACGCTACCCTGTCACACTTCCTTCCTCCTTTATTGTCAGTTTTCATGACTGTTATTTTCCCGTGATTTCCTCGTTCTGCTTGCGACATCTCTTCGTTTGTGCTTTTGTCGCATGACGCCCTGGACATTAGTATTACTTACACTTTCTAGTGTTTGCTCTTCAGTCGTTTTCTCTGTTTTCTCAACCCTTCATCCATTTCCTCAGCTGCATTTTGAGAAACAGGGGATGACTCGCTTACACTGTTTGCAGAATTTTGTTTCTCTTTGCCTTTTACCACCCTCCTCATTACATTCTATCTTCATATGTCGTTGGTTTCAGCCTTCCGCCGTCCACTCCTTCGGCGTTCCTTTCTCCTATTTTACATGCATGTTTCCACAAATCAGATTTAGAATACCAACCCAGGCAATAATTGCACGGCTGGAACAATTTGTGATCGACATCACGATCCGGGCGATAAACGGGGACAATCACACCTTTGCCTTCCTTAAGCACCCTGCAAATTATGTAGGTGGTCTTCCCCAGTGTTTCTAATCTGGCCAAAGCAACTGTAGTCGTTCACTTCTTATCTGTCGTAGCTAAGTATTTTGCAATTAGTGGTTCATATTTATGTTGCGGGAGATGCGGCTGTGAGATTTTTCTTTGCTTCATTGCAAACCACACAATACGCTACCTTGTCAAACTTTCTTCCACCTTTATTGTCAGTTCTCATGACTGTTATTTTCCCAATGATTTCCTCGTTCTGCTTGCGACATCTTTTCGTCTGGTGCTTTTGTTGCATGATGCCTTGCTTACTCTCTTCAGGTACATATCTCTTTGGCCTTCTATCGATGTGATCACCTCGTTATAGGTTTTCTCTTCACATGGCATTGGATTCCGCATTCGACCGTCCGCTCCTTCGGCGGCTCCTTTCTATTTTACACGCATGTTTCCACGAGTCTGATTTTTTAGCATACCAACCCAGGCAAGAGTTGCATGGGCTGGAACCATCTGTGATCGACATCATGATTCGGGCGATTAACGGGGACAAATTACACCTTTTGCCTTCCTTAAGCACCCTGCAATTATGTAGGTGGTTCCCAAGTGTTTCTAATCAGGCAAAGCAGGCTGCAGTCTTTCACTCTGATCTGTTGTAGCTAAGTATTTTGCAATCAGTGGTTCATCTTTATGTTGCAGAGCAGATGGGGTCTGAGTTCTTTCTTTGCTTCATTGCAAAACCATACAATACGCTACCTTGTCATACTTTCTTCCATCTTTATTGTCAGTTCTCATGACTGTTATTTTCCTGTGATTTCCTTGTGCTTCTTGTGATGTTTCGTCGTCAGTGCTTTTGTCGCATGATACCTGGACATGAACGTTTCTTCCACTTTCCTGTGGTTTCTCTTCGGTCGTTTTCTTTTCACTCACTTGTTCTTCTGTTTTCTCAGCTGTATTTCCGGAAAAATGTGACGACTTGTTTACTCTGCTCAGGTACATGTCGCTTTCGCTTCGGTAGCGTCATTTTGCATGCTTCTTTCCTGTTCTGTTCTGCATCTATAGGATTATTTCCTTTCTTTTGCTGATTGTTTACTTCACTTGGTCCATTGTTTCCATCTACGTCTTCGGCGTTCATTTCAGTAACAGTTTTGTGCCTCCAGCACGTGTTCTTGATCACTTCATTCTGACCATCTACAGCAATTTTGGACTGCATCAAGTTCATGATCAGATTCATACCAGGAGTAATCTGAAGTATCTTCGCTGTGGTTGGGTTCATCTTCATCGGACTCGTCACTGTAGGAACTTCTATCAGCGATGGGCGGTAACACTGTAAGAGAAACGAAAGGATGTCTTGCATACGATGTATGAGCGGACATATTGGGATATTTTTATGACCATCATTCGATCAAGATGGTGGGTCCAAAAAGCATATAATGCAAAAGGTCCAAATAGTAGCATTTAGATGCCTAATGTGAGTTCAGAAAATAAACAGCTCCAGAAATAGAAAGTTTGGACGGCAGAGTTTATGACCGTTAAGTTTCAAATTAATTTACTATATCATAGTGATAATTTGGTAATTTGGTCATTTGATGAAAGTATGTCCTGCAGGAAGGCTTGTTGCATGCAAACAACATATCTTTATTTCATGTACATTAGTGCTGGCAATGCTTTTACTGCAGCAGGACAAATCAAAACACTATATGCCTTGGCTGGGCTGGATAAGTACATGTAATCAAGGGTCTTCATGGCTATATTTAATATTGACACTGCAGGGAACAAATAACCAAGGGCAGAGGGGCAGAATTACACTTTAAGACTAACCAAGCCTGTAGACTGTTTTTATAGATATTTTTGAAATTCATTCTTATTCTACAAGCCAGGTGACTTCCCAATATCTCAAAAAATAACAAATTTTTAATGTTCTTGGTTGGTATGATGTTTTGATGGAGATTGGTGATTGGCGAGATGGCAGATTGGACTCCTATCTTGAAAATTTTCAACAATACTAGCAGTTTTGCTAGGATAACTTAAGACCTAAATTGTATTAGAATCCATGTAAAGTCATTGATATAGCTACAGAATATTACAAAAACGATGTAAGGCAGGTGCAATTATACGTGGGGAGAGGGGAGGAGGTATTTGAGAGCTGAGATGCCCCCCCCCCGACAATTTTAATTGCATGTATAATATAATGTCCCTGTATATAAATTATTGTTTTCCTTAGTATTTAATTCTGAGCTTCAAAACATGATGTATTTATATACTAGGTGTTTCAAAAAACATTTCCCACTTTTGATCATTAATAGCTCAAAAACTATTTATCCGATTAAAACTGTCATTGATATAAAATAATAGCTTGAATAGTGTACAATTTGGTTGAAGGTAATTTGAATGTGAAAGCATAAATTATTTTCATTAAATCTAAGATTGATTTTGAAGTAAGGTTTCAGATTTAGGTCAATTTTTAACCCTCTGTACAAAAATTGAACCTTGTACAGGAACCAATGATGTGTATGTGAGAGTGTGCTGACAATGGCCCTTGACAATGGACATGCCTGAACCACCTGTTGACTAGGCGTCAGTCTCGCGCTCCCTGGCACATGAATGTTTAATCAATAATTCATGTGGATTGCCCTGGGCACTGCTAGTCTGGATTCATGCACGGTAAAAGGTAAACTGCATGCACATGGAAAAAGGAAGCACACGTTTACACGTGCTTGCAAACACCACATTCCATTCCAGCTGGCAATCATTTTCAATTTTTTCTTCACATATCACTAAATTTGGGATATAAATAAGCATAAATGATCTAAAGTTCCTCATTTTGATACAACTGTCTACTAATTAAATAGTCTTACAAAGTTTTCGCTTTTTGATAAAAAGAAATCATTTTTGGTTAAGACTTCAGCAGCATTTATCATGGGGGCGATATGTTTCACAGTAGATTTATTTAAGGGTCCATTTACACAAGTGTATACTCTAATTGATTTTCTTTGCTTCCTGTCACCATGTTTACGATAGAACAGAAGGTATTCATTGTAATTTCGTTTTTCAGAAGTAGGGAGAGCACTGTCGAGATCTAATGACAGTATCGGCAGGCGTTTGACTTTACACAGATACTGCCAGAGGCTGAATAAAGACTAGTTGTGATAGTGGAATTTCTCATGAATAAATAATGAAGCATTCAAAACCTAACCATTGTTTAGGACCATTGTCAGGGTGTTAACCACACACTCCCATACACACCCATTGACCCCTGTGCAAAGTGAAATTTTGTACAGAGGGTTGAAAATAGAGCAAAATCTGGAACCTAACTGTGAAATTAATCATGGATTTCATGAAACTGATTTTTGTTTTCATATTCAAACTACCTTCAACCAAATTGTACACTATTCAGCTATTACTCATACCAATAACAGTGTTATCTGATATATAGTTTATGAATTATTAAGAATCAAAAGTGGGAAATGTTTTTTGAAACACCTAGTACTACGTATAGAAAAAATACTTGTGGGAATATACCTTCTCCAACCCCCCCCCCCCCGCTTCTCTCTTTTCTTTTCTCAGCTAGCTCAGTCTCTTGAAGCCCTTTTGAAATTCTGGCTATAGTTCCTAATAACAGCAGAATTTACCTTTAACCCTAAAAAGACTGGGGTATTTTGGTAGCTGGAAAGACTGGGGGGGGGGGAGGGGCCTAAAGGGCCCCCCTTGAGATCTCGACCGTGAATCGCGCGATCACCGCGAAAATTTGCACAATGGTAGTGTGCGATGTAATCTACAAGATCACATAATTAGATTTTTCAAAATAGTCTTCTTTTATTTGATATCAATCAATTATGCTAATATATGCAAAAATCAGACTTTTTGCTATAAATCAGTAAATAAAGTTCCAAAAGTGCAAATTTTTGGTCAAAATACTCTTTATGGCATTCTTAGCAAATGCACTTGAAAAAAATTCAGTATCAAAATTAATTTCTTATGTATTTTATTATTTTATGAATTTCTAATGTATTTCCTTGTTTTTTGACCTTTTGTTTTTGTTTTTGTTTTTTAACAAAATTCTATGTCAGACGTTTTTGAAGAACAATACTGCTAAAACAAATTGATTTCAGCCATTGAGAGTAAAAATAAGCATATTTATATGAAACATGTGAAAAATATCAATTTGCATTCACTTTGTACACAAAATCACATTTTGGAGCCATTTTCAGTCCTATGTGCACGTACAAAAAGTTACATTACATCAGGACCATACCCCGGGCGTCACAAATTTGGTGCCAAAATGTGCAGGAAACTCAAAAGAAAAAAGTCATAGAGCGTCGCGGTGAAAGCAATAGGCGATGCCGAGAGTAATCGCACAAAATGTCGAGGGGGGGGGGCCTTTTACTGCCCCCCCCCCCCCCAGTCTTTTTAGGGTTAAAGGGATCGTACAGTTTTGGTTGAGACCTAATTTCAGGTTTCCAACATTTTTTGGCGAGATAATGAGAAACCTCTTATGAAATATGAAAGAGCATGTACATAATTCCATGAGGAATTCAATGTTTATTTCTTGAAAATTGGTTTTGAAATGGCTATCCAAAAAAGAGCAATTCTAATAAAGGTTGGGACCCACACGTTATTACGGTCGCTTTGTTTTACTTTGTTTTTAGATGTTTCAGTCGTTCCAAACCCGATTTTCATCAAATAAACTTTGAGCTCCTCTTAAAATGGTATGCTCTGTACTATATCATAAGTGTTTTCTTGGTATCTCACAAAAAATTAAAAGCCCAATTCTCATATCCACCAATACTGTACCATCCCTTTAAAACATCTAGTCAGGATGAAGTAAAAACATATTTCACTATGCATATTTTGAAAAAAAAAAAAGTTCCTTATTTGATGAGAGTGGGATTATACCACCTTGCACATATCCTCCATACCATGCATGAAATCCTTCCTGAAATGTAAAATGATTTCACGAAATTCTGCCGTAAGAACACATATTCAGCATGCTTAGGGACATTCATTAAGGAGTATTTTCAATAAGTTCCTTAACCCTGCTCCCACTCCCAGCTTGGTTGCTTTGCTCAATTTAATATCCACCACTTATGCCCTAAAATCCTGACTACAAGGCTTAATAATTGTGCTAAATTCTACTGTAATTTTTAACCTTGCTCAGAAAAATTTGCTAGACACATTTTCAAACAGTCGCTAACGATTAACGATTCTTTTGCCCATATTCCCCCAAAGTATATTGCAGGCCTTCAAGTAAACTAAAAGACCTACAAATTCTTTTGGAGAAATTGACATATGTTCTTGATGTTTTTTCTGCAAGTACATTGTAAATATTCTCCACACAATTACTGTTTCCTTCCCTATCTCCCTCTAGGTCCTTACACTCTGAGATGATTGTCCTTTGAATATAATTTTAGTTCTCTGATATTGAAAAAGTATTTTGCATTCACAATCAATCACTCACTATCACTGCTAGCACCACGTATGTCAAGTTCATCGTTGTTAGTGTCCTCTGCTGTACTAGTTTCTTCAGCTTTGTTTGTCGTCTTTGTCCCTCTGATGACTTCCACCTCTGGACTGGCACCCATTTCTCCAATGGCAGCACTGTCTTCCTCCATTGCTGCGTTTCCCACAGCACTCTCGACTACCTCCGCTTCACCAACTTCCATGTCTCTAGTGACTTCTGCATCACTTATATTGTTAGGTTCATTAACCTCTGTCAAGCACTCTGACTTCACATCAGCATCTGCAATACGACAAATTTGATAAATTACATGTAGTTTGATTTAAAAACAAACACACAAACAAACAAACATAAAGGGAAGATCAATTCTTCTTACGCATCCATGCAATTTCAGTAGCTGAAGACCCTGCTTTGCTACTTGTGAATTGAGAGTTACTGCACGCCATCCTTGTGAGTACACCAGGTTGTACACCAATACAAGACAGAGTGGACCTCTTGTTATAAATCTGGCTTTTATTCTTTTGCAACACATTTTTTTTTTCGTGTGTGGAAATATCATAGGACTGTTTGGAGGCCTACAATTTAGATGCAGTTGAGAGATACATTCAACTACGAGTATACACATACTTGACAAGATATGGATGGGACTCCTTCTTTGTGAATACATGTACTGTGATTATGATAATACACTGGACACAAGCACTCACTCAGTGATTTCAGAAGATAGAAATCACTATCTCCATAAAGAACTTGAAACTCCTCCGGGTCTCCAGCCTCATTCTCATCTCCTGCTCCTTGGTAAGTTTTGCGCTCTTTCCACTTTGCTGAGAAGTTCAACTCCTAGAAAGGAAAAAAAATCCAAAATCTGAGTTTTTTGTAATTTTTATTTTTTATTGTAAAAACCTGTACAACTTCAACTGATTCAGCTTTACATGTGCAATTTCATATGACATTTTCTTTTTTAGTGTTTTTTTAAAAATAAAATATACAACTCTAACCTGGATCACCTAACCATGACAGAGTATTCCACATTCCAAAAAGAGATATAAAATTATATGTGTATATAGATATGGGTGTGTGTGTGTGTAATATAAATATTATAATGGCCTATTACAGTAGGTCAAAGATTATTAGTGTACATGTGTTTGTCTATGTTACACCCAGTACAAATGTAGACTACTCATTATTTTATTGCATATTAATGAACAGGGATGAAATTTCATTAAAAAAAAAACACCCTTGAGCACAATACTTGCCTCATCTTCACTTTTGTGTGTTCTTTTCCTCATTGCTCTAGGGCAGTCCATGTCCATTGTCCACAGTTTGGTTGGACGATTAGGGGCCTAATATTCCTGAGAACAGATAAGACGGAAAGCAATGATATGCAGTACAACAAACAGTGCAATAATTACACAAAGGTATCATACTATCTACACAACCAAGGAATCCATTTTTGTATACTTTACCGAACACAACAGGGGAAATCATGATTTATTCATTTGACGAAGACAATGCAACTATAGTTGTATTAACCCTAACTAGGCCGGGGGGGGGGGGGGGGGCACTTACGTGAAAAGCTATCGCCGCGACGTTTCATGACTTTTTTCTTTCGAGTCTCCCGCATCTTTTGACACCAAATTTGCGATGCCCGGGCTCGTGGTTCTGAAGATGCGCATAAATATGTACGTGCATGTCAGACCAAAAATTGCTCAAAAACGTGAATTTGTGTACAATTTCAATGTACACTGTGCTTACAGGCAAATTTCATAAAAGCATGATTATTTGGGGGTTTTATTGATTAAAATCAATTGATAACATATTTTCTTGTTCGCAACAATGTCGCGGACAAGTTTCATCGAAAAAACAATGAAAAACATAAAGTTGAAAAAACAAAGAAATACATAAGATATTCAAAAAACAATAAAATACTTAAGAAATTTTTGCTGATGTCATAATTTTTTCTCTTATATTTGCTCAGGACACTATAAAGAATAATTACACAAAAAATGTGCCCATTTTGAGCTTTATTTAGTGATTTATACCAAATTGTCAGATTTCACGCATCATTATGCATAAATTAGCATAATTTAGCATAAACGATAATCTTTTAAAAATTTAACTTCGTGGTACTTTAGATTACATCATAGGCAATGTGTGTGCCAATTTTCGTCGCGATCGCGCAGTCGACGGCCGAGATCTGGAGGGGGGGGGGGGGGAAGTGGGTTAATATTTGAGTGCAATTCAATGGATTAGTAAAGTTTTGACTAACTTTTCAATCTTAACCTTTGACTTGATTGGTCACTTTTTTAGCGCTTCCTATTGGCTACGTTCTTGAACCCATTTTATAATACGCTTTCTCTGCAATGTCCCATACGATAACACGCCGTGCTGTTTGACTTTTCGTTGCATACTTTTAGCACGGCCGTGCATGTTAATAAGAAAATCATGAGAGCACCCATGACTCATCTCAGCGCTTTCAATTGGCTACATTCTTGAACCCATTTTATCAAATACTATAAAGCACTTACTGTGCGGACACGCACGCACGGACACACAACCTGAGAATATTCGGGCGGACAAATCAGAGGGGATCCGGGATACGCGATCGATGGGTATCACGCGATCAGTGTGGTAGACGTGTGATTTACGCTGGCGCACGATCGGAGGCATATGATAATGAACGGCCAGTATCTGGTCTAATGACGTACGCGCAAGTTGGAATATTTCGTTACGAAATCATTCATTTCGTCGATGAAATGATTATTTTGTAACTAAATGACAACATTTTGTAACTGATAAACATTTCGTCCACGAAATGATAATTTCGTTTACGAAACGGTCATTTTATCAACGAAATGACCAATTTCGTAACGAAATATTCCAGCGATACTTGGCGCTCCATGGTTTTTGTCCATGGTTTAAACCATGGTTTCATTTGTACCACCTTCGTGAATTCGGGCCAATTATGCACAGTATGGAAGGTGTTCAACACACCGACCGTGTCTATAGAAACCGACCGCGCTCTATAATGGCATTGCGCGTACAGAAAGAAAATGTATACGCATAACCGGGGGCCAAAAGCTAAAAACAGAGGTCGAGTTGCACTCTCTCTACAAACTAAGTAGACCATGCTTATTTTCAAGTTTTTTTTGTATTAACAAACAACATTCCACTGGTCTACCTCAAAAAAATTTGTTGTGAAAGCCTCCAAATCCAAGATGGCGTCCAAGATGGCCGCCGTATTTACTGAATTTGTTATTTAAATGATAGAATTCGATAGAAACATCAGATTTCAACAAATGTGATGTCATATGAAAGACAATAAAATTTTCTACAAGTTGATACCATTGTGTGGGTTATTATGATAACTGGATTGAGATTTTAAGGAAAAAACACAAATTTTTTGATATTTTTCTGAAAAAAGGAAAATCATGAAAATGCTTGATTCAGCATAAATCAAAGAAAGACTGAAGGATTATCTTGAAACGTTTCAAGAATTTTGTTTGACACATAATTAATATTTGGAGAAAATTAGGGGTCAGTACCGTTTTCGGTTCAGGAGTTAAAATGTCTCAAACTTGAAAACTCACTATGTAAAAATGGCCACTTTAGTTGTGAACAAGACCTTGTTGGTCATAAAAAAAGTCTGCGCGCGCCAAGACTACTACACGCACCACTGGCACTGGCGGTTGTAGCAGTGCCAGTGGTGCATGTAACAGTCTTGGCAAATGCAGACTTTTTCTTTGACAAACAAGGGTTTGTGCCTGCAAACTAACTTTTCATACCAAGTGGTAGCCCAGGTGACACTGATCGCTATTATTTCAAAGTAGATTGTTCTGAAGCAGATGAGATGAAGGGAAAAAAGATGTCAAATAGAGGTAGTAGCTTGAAACTTGGCACCAATCTTGTTATAGAATTTAGATTAACTGCTCAAAAAAAAAATCAAGGTGACAACCATCAAAGTTGACATAGTGTATTGCGCCAAATTAAATGTATTAGTTTCGTTTTTGATACAATTTTGTCTGTTGTGCTATCTTAAACCGTCTTAGGTTTTTATGGACACACTTTTGAAACCAGTGATATACTACCGAAAAAGAAAAAAACAAATCGAGTGGAAGTTTTTACTTTTGATGTGAGGAGTGTATAGAACAGAAAACGGTGAATTTAGAGTGAAATTGGAGTGACTTTTGAGTGAAAATGTTCATTGTTCACTCATTTTAGAGTGACCTTAGGCCGGGCTCCACACTAACTTTTATTTTTGGTGGCCCAAAGGCAAATATCCGACCTTTTTTGGTGGCCCGATCAGGCCACCAAATTCTTCATTTCTGACATTTTGGTGGCCCGACGTGCGTTTTTAGTGGCCCCGAGCCACCGGACCACCGTTAGTGTCGAGCCCTGCCTTAGGGATCACTCGTGACTCTTCGAGTGATCCCCGAGGTCACTCTAAAATGAATTAAAATGAACATTTTCACTCTCGAGTGATCCTGATATCTAATATGGGAAAGCATTTACCAATGGCATAAGTTCAGATAAATTGTGACACTATAACCAACATGAAATCAGCCTAAAAACAATGGAAGAAAAATCTGATAACAGAAAATACAGTTTCAGCATGCTTATTTGTAAATGTGAATATACAGCACGAATAATTAATTTGGACAATTTTATGAAGATTAAAAAATATATCAAATTATAAGTTATAAGTTGAGATTTAACTTAGACGCAACACACTGAAGGTATTGTTTACCATTGGGAGAGATATCACATTCGATTTATATGTGCAGGTTAGTTGTATTACAAAACATTCTACCATGTAAAAAAAAAATTATGATAAAGCCTAAAATATACGGAGATATCACCATTTCTTTTCAGGAAACCATAACCATGATAACTGTTGACAATTTAGTGTATAAAAAACATTCTTATCAGATCTATTTAGTATTATCTAACAATATTTAGCATTAATTATACTGATTTAAGTTTGTACATTAGTTGTTTTATCCCTAACTCACAGTTTAGAACTAGTTTGAGGAATTAAGCTGGGTTTTTGTTTTACGTGCACTAATGGTAAATAATGCCTTGAACGACAACCTCGATTAATTACCGCCATCTTGAATTTTGTGTGGATACTATTTCTATCGCTAAATATTACACATTGGCAAAATTTGTGCCAAATTCCAAGCTGCTATCTCTTTTTAGAAAATACTTTCTGTTCAATCTTATCTGCCACAGAACAATCTACTATGATGAAATGCTACAGTAATAGCGACCAGCGTCACCTACCACTTGGCAAGAAAAGTTAGTTTGCATGCAGGTACTTGCAAGTCACTAGACATTACAGTATTACATCTGACAATTTAAACACATTGTATGCAATATTTATAATGAATAAATATTATTTCTTCAAGTTTTAGATGTTAACTTGTCAACAGTGTATGATATTGCCTGTAATTCCAGAAATATGAATTATGTCTCAATCGCAGGTTTCAAAATGATTCTTTAGTTCTTCTTTGATAAATACTAAATCATGCATTTTTACATTTCTTCCTTAAAAAAAAATATAAAAATATGGATATCCCCAAAAGAGAAGCAAACAAGCCCCCCCCCCCCCAATTTATCACAATACACAGCTAAAGTGGTATCAACTTTTAGAAAGTTTTACTCTCCTTCATATGACATTAAATTTGTTGCAATCCAATGTCTCTATCAGATGTTATGTTTGAAATGTTAAATATATTTTTATTCAATAAAAATGATGGCCCTATTGGACCGCATCTGTACTTTGGAGGTTTTTGCAACAAATCTACCGAGGTGTATACTTACGGAACATTGCTTAGTATGCTTAATATTATGTATGGTCTTGTTTATAGAGAGAGTGGAACTCGAAAAGTAAGCACGATCTTGGATTTGAATAATACCTTTTGAATGATATATTGGTCACTACATAAAAGGTGCATTTTTGAAGTTATGGTCAAAAGAAGCAAAACATTTCTTATTATTCTTTTTATTTTTCTTTACCTTTAATCGCAAATATCTCCATTTGGCAAATATGGACTTATCGGTTTTTGCGAACAAACTCTTCAAATATTGATTATATGGGAAAGATGTTAATTTCTGCATGGTTTTCATAAACATTTTTAATTTCATTTTTAAAAACTTTTTAGAGAAATATTCAGGTGCATTCTGAAAAATGTCTCCATAAAAACCTAAGATGGTTTGAAATAGCATCAAAATGTTTAGAATAAAAACCATATAAATAGACAACAAAACAGACAAAATTGTATTAAAATCGAAATGATACATTTACTTAGGCGCAATACATTATATATATCAGCATTGATGCCTGCAATCTTGAATTTTTTGAGTGATTGATCCAAATTTTGTTTTAAACTTTCTATAGCAAGGTTGTTTCAAGCTTCTACCTCTATTTGAACGATATTTTTTGCTTCATCTCTTTTGCTTCAGAACAATCTACTTTGAAATAACAGCAATCAGCGTCACCTGAGCTACCACTTCGTATGAAAAGTTAGTTTGCAGGCAGAAACCCTTGTTTGTCAAAGACAAGGCAATCGCCAAATTGTGTCTCGCCCATTCGCGTACAAGGAATTAATATTTTTATAACTCCCAGAAGTTAATTGACCTGCTTATGACCTTTGACCTTGTGGTGACCTTCAACACCGTAAGGGACATTCACCATCCAAGTTTGGTCACAAACGGACAAAGGGATCAAAAGTAATGAGCCATAATCGAAACGCGCCATAAAAACTTAACATTGGGCCCTAAAAATTTTGCTGCCCCCCTTTCTGTGACCTTTGACCTTGTGATGACCTTTAACTCCCCAAGGGACATCTTCCATCCAAGTTTGGTCACAAACGGACAAAGGGATCAAAAGTTATGAGCCATTAACGAAATGCGCCCTAAAAACTTAACATTGGGCCCTAAAAGTTCGTTGACCCCTGTCTGTAACCTTTGACCTTGTGGTTACCTTCAACTTCCCAAGAGACATTTACTATCACTCAAGTTTGATTGCCATTGTAGCAACATGTGCTGAGTTATGTGTGATAAGAGAGTCTTGCAAGTAAACTTTAACGTATGACCTCAAATGACCTTTGACCTTATGTGACCTCTTACGGCACCACAACATGAAGGTACCCCCAGTGCATCCATCACCCAAGTTTAATTGCCATTGTAGCAACACGTGTCGAGTTACGTGTGATAAGAGTCTTGCAAGTAGACTTTAACGTATGACCTCAAATGACCTTTGACCTTATCCTGTGACCTCCAACGGCACCATAACATGAAGGTACCCCAAGTGCATCTATGACCCAAGTTAGGCTGTATTCCAAGCAACTTATGTGAAGTTATTTGTCAAAAGAGAGTCTTGCAGGTAAACTTTAACATAGAAAAGAGAGTCTTGCACATACTGTTTAAATATATGACCTCAAATGACCTTTGACATCATCACATGACCTCCGACAACACCATAACATGAAGATACCCCTAGTGCTTCTATCACCCAAGTGTGGCTGCCATTGCTGTAACAGTTGCCAAGTTATGCATCATAAGAGAGTCTTGCAGAAAAACTTTAACATTTGTGACGGACGACGGACGGACGCCATTTGGATCCCTCAGTCTCGCCTTCACCTCCGGTGGGCGAGACAAAAAAGTCTGCCTTTGCCAAGACTACTACACGCACCACTGGCACTGTATGCTACAAGCGCCAGTCAGTGCCACCGAACTAAAACATAGTGGAATGCGTGTTCACCCAGGAAATACGCAGCCACCAAAACTTGCTACCACCGCCATTTTGTTCGGTCAATTTTTCCTTATATGGAGTGCGGGCTGTGTCTCCGAAGCGCAAGACCATTGTCATGTACAAACGTGCATTGTTACGTCATAATCAGTAGCCACTGGACGGCGTACTCTTGCTTGTAGTAGGGCAGATATGTAACAAAAATTGGTCGAAATGCTCACATCCGGCGGAAAGTATGAAAATTTGCATAAAGGGGTATTTTGGGGCGCTGCTTTCAAATATTGCCGGATCCAAGAGATCTGATCACGGGGTTGGCCGCCATTTTGAATTCCAATATGGCCGACATCACAAAACAAATTCAAAGATCCCTATCTTCAGTTCTGAATGACCTGTGGCACTAAAATTTGGTACACAAGAGCGTTTTGACACATTGAATTTGATGACAGGTTGATTTGGAGTGTCTGGCAAACATCGAATGACCGCCATTTTGAATTCCAATATGGCCGCCTCGACGAAATATTCAAAATCCCTATCTCGATTTCTCAGTGGTGAGTGACCCTGAAATTAGGGGTAAACAAGTATTTTAACATACTGAGTTAAAATTTTAGCTGATGTGATGTGTCTGACAAACGCAATGCCTGCTATTTTGAATTCCAATGTGACTACGAAGACAAACATCATGACTAACATTCACGGGCATGTCAAGAAGTGCAGCAAAAAGGAAGCATAATGCACCTTTCACTGACGTCACAATGTAAATACAGCAGTGCGCACTCTATCAGTTACAAACGCGCGCTCAATCAGGTAGCCTAATTTACAAACCCGAGATAGAGATTTTCAACACTCCAACATGGCAAATATGTATAAAAATTCAAATTGGCTGCCGTGCAGCTTGTCAGACAAATAAAATAAGTCTGTTATTGAAGTCATCATATCACCATGCTTTAATACATCAAATTCCAATGGCTAATGTCATTCAGAACTGAAGATAGGGATCTTTGACGGCGGCCATATTGGAATTCAAAATGGCAGCCGACCCCATTGTCAGACCTCTTAGATCCGGCAATTTTTGAAATCAGCGCCTCAAAATACCCCTATATGCAAAATTTCATACTTTCCGCCGGATGTGAGCATCTTTTTCACATATCTGCCCCACTATTGCGCGCGTACCAGTGGCCCAGTCTGACCGCGCCTAAGCGTGCACTCCATATAAGGAAAAATTGACCGAACAAGATGGCGACGCAACACGGTAATTTGGCTACACGGTCTTGTGTATGTTGGGAATAGGGACACGCATTCCACTATGTTTTAGTTCGGTGGTCAGTGCCAGTGGTGCGTGTAGTAGTCTTGGCGCCCGCAGGCGTTTTTTTTACGACCAACAAGGTCTAGTCACAACTAAAATTAATAGTGGCCATTTTTACATAGTGAGTTTTCATGTTTGAGACATTATAACTCCTGAACCGCAAACGGTACTGACCCCTAATTTTCTCAAAATATATGTCAAACAAAATTCTTGAAACGTTTCAAGATAATCCTTCAGTCTTTCTTTGATTTACTCTGAATCTAGCATTTTCATGATTTTCCTTTTTTCAGAAAAATATCAAAAAATTAGTGTTTTTTCCTTAAAATCTCAATCCAGTTATCACAATAACCCACAAAAATGGCATCAACTTGTAGAAAATTGTATTCTCTTTCATACAACATCAAATTTATTGAAATCTGATGTTTCAATCAAATTCTATCTTTCAAATAACAAATTCAGTAAATATGGCGGCCATCTTTGACGCCATCTTGGATTTGGAGGCTTTCGCAACAATTTTTTTTTTTGAGGTAGACCAGTGGAGTGTTGTTTGTTACAATAAAAACTTGAAAATAAGCATGGTCTACTTAGTTTGTAGAGAGAGTGGAACTCACTCGTTAAGTAAGCGACTTTTTGGGGTTTGGCCCTCCGGTTAGCATGGGGACTACTAGCCCAGATACTGGAGAACGATTTTAATCGTCCGCATTCCCCACTACTAGTAACACACGCATACACATGCATGCACCCACACACAATGCGCCCAAATGCTGATGGTTGCGACACTCCACCAATTGGTACTACCGAAAAAAAGGAGGGGTGAATTGTGTAATACAGTGTATATACAGACACCATCAACGTGTCACGTCCGTACGTACGCGGGTACACTGCATACGAATACAGTCCAGGAAGTGGACTAAGCTAGGGCGGGGACTACGCGCAACGGTGTTCGATTCTTCTCTGGGCTACGGCTACACTACCGAGTAGAATGAGGCGAAAACAACTAAAAATTCCCTCTAAATTACCGAAATTTAGCAAAATCGAATAAGATCTATCGTGTAACTACATATAACTAGGCCTACCTTTGCTGACTCGTTGTTAGATGAGGCAAATCTCTCGTTTGAAGAAGCTACACCTGTATATCTTGGCAATCAAGGACATAATAAACCAAAGATATAAAACACCCGTTTCTTGACCCCTGGGTGACTAAGAATCAGTCACCACCACAGCGGCCGGGAGGGTTCGCTAATCCGGAAATAAAATATAGGGTTCGTTATTCGGAAGGTTCGTTGATCCGACAATGAAATAGGGTCCGTAACGAACCTTCGGAATAACGAGCTTTGTTTCATTTTCGGATTAACGAACCTTCGGAATAACGAACCTTCGGAATAAAGAACCTTCGAAATAACGAATCTTCGGAATAACGAACCTTCGGAATACTCACCTTCTCAATAACGAACTGTAACCATCATAATGGGTGCTATCATCGTTCAAACTTGTAGTTATCAGTTTCCTATGAATGCATTTTATAAAAACTCGTAAGTAGCCTCTGTGACTCTGAACTGATGCTCGTAAATTTGGCTAATATCTGGCAAATTGATTTTCATTTGGTTATCGATTACCATTATCAAAAATAAATGCAATCATTTTGTGCCACATAACACATTACAAAACGATCGTTTCAAATCTCTTCTACAAATGTGTTTAATTGAGAATCGGAGCTGTGGGTTGGACTTTTTTCTCTCTCTCTCACACATAGTAGACATATGGTAATGCTGATATTGATAAACTTCAATAAATAGCAAAACGTATATACAGAAGATGACATATACAGTGTAGATACATACCAGCATACTGTACACTGCAAAGTAACATAAAAAAGTACATGCCACAGGAAGAGTTCACTAGAATGCCGAAATAACAATTAAATCGCTATTATTCAGGAATGATAAGCTGTAGCCCAGAATAAATTTCGTGTGTTACTTACAAATAACAACTTTGCTTAAACAATCTCTTAAATGAATATATGGAAGAAGCTGATCTAATTGAATGATCTAGCCTGTTCCATTCAAGTATATACAGAGGATACGATTGGGCTGCACTTGTGACAATCAGAGCGAAATCTTGGCACACGTAGATTTCCACTGTCTATTAGCCTTGTATGATGTTCATGTACATCACTAGACTTAACTAAGTGCACCTGAAGGTACGAAGGTGCTAAGTTATGGACGCATTTATATATCATAACGCGACTGACGTCGTGTCATCCATTTAAGACTTTTGAATAAATCAGCTAGTATTCTTACAAACAAACAAACAACCAAACAAAAAAATCAGTGTTTTAATATTCAATTGTTTCTCTTCATCAATTCAATAAAGGGTGCTAGGCCATATACTGTGGGCATTGGAGGGAGGGATCGAGTATAGGAATGTATTGCCAGTCGCAATGCTTATTTAGACAGAGGATAATGATGAAGATGCTGAAAACTTTGAAAGAGATTTCGTGAAGTTGTTGTAGATGGATTGATGACATGAAAAAAAAGAGTATTGATAGTGGTGGAAGATTTATTGCTTGTGGTGATATGTATACGATGGTAATACGAGTGATAATCGTGGTGATGATGATAAGATGATATCCAGTTATAATGATGTTTATGGTCGTGCGTGGTAATCTAATATAAGCAATGATGGTAGTGATGATTGGTTGATATATCAAGTGGTACCGTTGTACACATTGAGACTTGAATTGGTATCAACTGGGAACTTCAACTCGTATTAACTTATAGTAGACCAGTAGCCTTCATTTGGTATCAACTGGTACAAAATGACACTTGAACTGGTATCAACTAGTACCATGCAGTAAAACTTCAACCGACAGAACTGTTACCAAGTGGTACAGTGATACTTGAACTGGTATTACAACTGCCCATCAGTAGACTTTTACTGGTTTCAACTGGTATAAACTCGTACCAGTATGTTTAAACTGGTATCAACTGGTACCAGTACGTCTTCAACTGGTTTCAATTAGGATTGCTCATTTTGTTACTGGAAAGTTGGAGTTGCCTTGCTGGTTTCAACTGGAACCAGTTGAAACCAGTTAAGACCAGTTAAGACCAGTTAAAACCAGTAACAACCAGTTAAAAATGCTTACTGGTTTCTACTGGTTTTTTGACCTGGGAAAGGAAACCAAAACCCAAAGAACTATATTACCAGTACACATCAGTGAAAGTTTGAGGAAAAATCGGACAATCAAAAGTTATTCGTTTTTATATTGTGGTGTTGTATCACTTAATAAAGAGACTACTAGAGACCATGACGTCTTTAGTGGACAACAATGTAAAGAAAATATGAAGAGAATTCCACAAAAAAAAATCAATAAAATTACACATTCCCTCAACTTAATTGATACTGACATAATCTATGTTGAGGGTAGTAATCATTCCCCCTACTTTCTGAAAGTGTTTAATCAAATGCTCTTCCATTACTCAGGAAAAGTGAAAACATGTTTGTTTTCTTTATATTTTCTTTATGTTGTTGCCCACACATGATGTCATGCAGCCAGTGGTTCCAACATCAAAACGTTGAAAATTTATAACTTTTGCATCGATTGCCCGCTTTTCCTTAAACTTTCAGTGATGTGTTCTACTAATGTTGCTGCTCTCACTCAATCCACATTTCTTTTTGGGTTTTGGTTTCCTTCAATGATGGTCGTGGTGGTAGAAATGACGATGGTACGTGATGAGAAGGACTATAGGTTGGCAATGATAAAGTGAAAATCAAAAAATTATTGATAGAGCAATTCAAACCGTGATACTAGAACAATTTTGTACATGTATGGACTGGGAAAATGAATAGAATTTGTTGGAAATAGCACATCTTTTGATTTTTGGCCGATCCAAAATGCCCTTTTAAAGCTGATTAAATTAAACTATTTATAGAGAGATTATCGATCAAAATCGATGATTACTATAGCTCCCCCCCCCCACACTTTCTCTTCCCTCCCCCATCTTCATCTTGGATGTTATATTATTAATGAAAATGTAATCATATATGTTGATATACATGAACCTCACCTAAAAAGGAGCCTATACTACGCCTTTCTGAATCATCGTGAAGTTGGAGGATAAACCCAAATTAACCCATTAGTTCATCCATGTTACCCAAGACCCAATGCCTACTTCGAATCTGATTTTGTGGGGCTTAATAAACATGATCAATGTTAATAACAATAGCATATCGCTGCAGCTGTTGGCCTAAATATAATACTCTGATTATAATTTATTCCAAGCTTCAATTAGATTTCCAATTTAGTTTTTGCAAGATATTGATGACAACGTCGAGTTTGCATGCATCCTAGAAACGCAAGTCTTGCGAGACACAGGAAAAGTGTCAGCAGACGGCGAACAAAACCACTACCACGTAAGCTAAGGTAAAGGCGAACGCGATGCCGATGAAATGTGAAGTGGAAACCACGCACACACACACACACACACACACACACAAACACAAACACACGTATCACATACCTATATACCCATAAACCCGTTGTTATGTTTCTGTTTGAAGGACGGCGTCCCATTCTGAAATTGTAATTTGATTCCTTAGTTAGCAGACGACCATGCCAATGGTACTGTGTTATACACAGTACAAACTCAACGCCTAACATTAGAAGTCCACGCACATGCGTACAAAAACCAACTTGTGCACCTATAGTCTTTGCTCAAGTGACACAATTGGCAATTTCGACGCGTTAGGGTTACGGAAAAAAAAAATCGCTCCCGCGCTCCCCGGTCAGCCATTCTCACGGTCATCCAACATTCCATTCCCTGGACACCCATATGCTACCATCTGGTCATCTCATTTGCCATTCCCCACACAAACTGCTGAATCTGTATGTAACCAGTGTTCTGACTACCTGAAAAAAATATAGGCACTTTGCTGTAATGTCGTTAGACATTCTCTGATTGTGTATTAAAAGCTACCATACAGTTGTGTACACTGTACTCTCAACACTTGATTGTATACTGATGTGCGATTGAAAGACACGATACATATATACATCGCGTCAGGTAGTACGATGCCACCTAACCCCGTCGCGGGGCGGGGGCACCTGCGAGAGGAGGAGATTGTTTTGGTTTTGGCATGTAGCTCCATGGTGCATGTGTGTGTACGTGTGTGTGTGTGAGTGTATACATTCAGTATTAATAGGCTCGTGGGTGCGAAGTGTATGCAGACAGAGCATGCATGTGACTGGATGTCTCTTATCCCCATCTCCCCCCCCCCCTCTCTCTCTCTGTCTCTCTCTTTACGATTAATCTTTATTCCAGACAGCGCAAGACTGATTCACTGCCAACTAGCCGTACACGATCTTCAGTCTGGTTGTGTTTCAATGCTCTACAATGCTTTCCTTCTTATTCCTGTATTTTCGTTATTTATGGGTCAAATTTTTTCGTTTGATATTTAAAACGGATCACCATAGAATTTCCCAATAAATATAGAATATAAAATTGAAAACTTTAGAAAGAATAGAGAAAATTGAGTTCACTTTGAATGGTCTGCCGCAGGCAGATATATTCCTTATCGTGCTCTTACGTAATATGACAGCTGTTGTAGTCATTAAACCCTGGCTTGGACTCCAGGTTTGCCACGCAATGGGCAAATAGGTCTACCACCCAAACGAGGACTCGTTAGGGGGGTATAGCACCCAATCAGCTTCGTTTGCCAATGGGGTCACGTCTCAAACGGGGGTTGTATCCTTCCGTAATAAATTTGACGGTTTTGACCGCAAAAATTGTCATTATGCCGCTCTCTCAAACTCCGCCGCTTGTACGATCGTTACCTGATACGTGGACACGTACACACCCTAACAAAAAAGTCCTGTGGTAGGCCTACTCCCTGTGGTACTTGTCGGTACCACACAATGTACCACACACTTGTAATGTTACCACAGGAACTGTGTGGTACTGTACCACAGGCTTGTAGGGTACTCCCTGTAGTACTTGTCAGTACCACACAGTGTACCACATAAATAAATGTTACCACAGGAACTGTGTGGTACTGTTTTACAGGCTCATGTGGTACTCCCTGTGGTACTGATTGGTACCACACAATATACCACACAAATATATGTTAACACAGGAACTGTGTGGTACTGTGTCACAGGATCGTGTGGTACTCTGGGATGTACCACAGGGCAGTACCACAGGACATTACCACAGGAAAGTTCCACAGGACAGTACCACAAGACAGTATATACACACAAATTGTCCTGTGGTATTTTGGGATGTATACCACACAACAGTACCACAGGACAGTACCACATGAATTGTCCTGTGGTATTTTGGGACGTACCACAGGAGAGTACAACAGGAAAGTACCACAGGATAGTACCACAGGACAGTACCACACGACTTGTTCTGTGGTATTTTAGGACGTACCACAGGACAGTACCACAGGGCAGTTCCACAGGACAGTACCACAGGATAGTACCACAGGATAGTACCACAGGACAGTACCACAGGAATTGTCCTGTGGTATTTTGGGACGTACCACAGGACAGTACCACAGGATAGTACCACAGGACAGTACCTCACGACTTGTCCTGTGGTATTTTGGGACGTACCACAGGACAGTACCACAGGATAGTACCACACGACAGTACCACACGACTTGTCCTGTGGTATTTTTGGACGTACCACAGGACAGTACCACAGGGCAGTACCACAGGACAGTACCTCATGACTTGTCCTGTGGTATTTTGGGACGTACCACAGGACAGTACCACAGGGCAGTACCACAGGACAGTACCACAGGAAAGTACCACAGGATAGTACCACAGGACAGTACCACAGGATAGTACCACAGTACAGTACCACACGACTTGTCCTGTGGTATTTTGGGACGTACCACAGGACAGTACCACAGGATAGTACCACAGTACAGTACCACTCGACTTGTCCTGTGGTATTTTGGGACATACCACAGGACAGTACCACAGGATAGTAACACAGGACAGTACCACACGACTTGTCCTGTGGTATTTTGGGACGTACCACAGGACAGTACCACAGGGCAGTACCACAGGGCAGTACCACAGGACAATACCACAGGAAAGTACCACAGGATAGTACCACAGGACAGTACCACATGACTTGTCCTGTGGTATTTTGGGACGTACCACAGGACAGTACGACAGGAATTCCTGTGGTAAATTTTGATGTATACCACAGGAGAGTACCATAGGAACTGTCCAAAATCCCACAGGAAAATCATAATATGGTGCTATTCCACACAGAAGTACCACACAGCAAATTAAATTCGTAAGTACCACAGAAAAATGCTACAGGATATTCTTTTTTTTTCTTAACATTTTATACCAGAGGACTATCACATCAGGAGAATATCAAACAGCAGTACCACACAGGAGTACCACACAGGAAAATTGTAAGGCAGAATCAACTGAAATTTTTAACAAAAATACAAACAAAAAAGCACATATTAATATTCCTCAATTAATTGATAGATGAGTTATGCTGTGAATTATAACAATTGATTTGCCATTACTTATCCTGTCCTATACTCCTACAGTATTACCTATTTAGTGAAAGTGCTGATGTAAAGCATGAGAAATTTCATAAGGACTTCTGTGGTACTCCTGTGGTACTCCTGTGGTACTCCTGTGGTACAAATTTTTACATAGCTCATGAATATTCATAAAAAGCACTCTAGATTTTAGAAAATACATATATGACTTAAAAAGTCAAAGTATTAATGATGAAACTTACTTTGAACTTTATGAAAGATTGTCTAATTATGTTATGTTATTCCCAATATCATAGATATTGTTATGAAAGTGTAATTTCATATCTTGATAATAAAGTATAATCGAGTTAGTAACCATGCCTTAATGCTTTACGGATAGACGGCCATATATATATGTACTGAGAGGGTCGATTGCTACCTAGGAATAGAATATGACTATATAGATCT
This sequence comes from Diadema antillarum, assembly GCF_040938485.1. Taxonomy (NCBI): domain Eukaryota; kingdom Metazoa; phylum Echinodermata; class Echinoidea; order Diadematoida; family Diadematidae; genus Diadema; species Diadema antillarum. The sequence continues at coordinate 3,049,362 of NW_027270916.1, forward strand.
ATTATAGGACTAGATTGGCACTTGGCCATTAGACTCTCGTTTGAGGTTATATGTTAGGAGTAGGACAGGTTATTAAGTAGGGCCATGTTTGTTCTAAAATCCATCACTCACCTATCAGAAATATTCCTTGAAATGTGGCTAAAAGTCTCCCAGATTTTTTTTTCGATCTATCCTGTGTGGTACTCTCCTGTGGTACCATGGAAATGCTGTGTGGTACTGCCCTGTGGTAATGCTGTGTGGTAATGATCGACCTGTGGTACTGTCCCAAAATACCACAGGACAGTTCCTGTGGTACTGTTCTGTGGTACTAGTCCTGTGGTACTGCCCTGTGGTACGTCCCAAAATACCACAGGAATTCCTGTGGTACTGTCCTGTGGTACTGTTCTGTGGTACCGGTCCTGTGGTACTTTCCTGTGGTACTGCCCTGTGGTACGTCCCAAAATACCACAGGAATTCCTGTGGTACTGTCCTGTGGTATGTCCCAAAATACCACAGGACAATTCCTGTGGTACTGTCCTGTGGTACTTTCCTGTGGTACTGTCCTGTGGTACCGTCCTGTGGTAATTACCACAGGAGTACCACAGGACTTTTTCGTAAGGGCAATGATGACATAATCATTAATATCGCCCGCTACGACCGTACGAGTTGTAAAGCGGAAACGAGAAATGAATGTGAAAAACAAACGAAGGGTTTGTTTGCAAAAACCGATAAGTCCATTTTTGAAGATTTTGAAGTACGATCTCTGTCATAATGTACAAAATAATACCTTTTAAATGATATATTGGTCACTACATATAAAGGTATATTTTTGAAGTTATGCTCAAAAGAAGCTCACATTTTCTTATTATTCTCTTTATTTTTCCTGACCTTTAATCGCAAATATCTCCATTTGGCAAATATGGACTTATCGGTTTTTGCAAACAAGCTCTTCAAACCGACTCATTTAATTTATTTCAATTACGATGAAAAGTTTCCTATAATGAAAATCAATTCAAATTCATCAAACAGTCCTTCCAAAGGAATATCGAAGGATTCAAAATGTATTTAAAATAACTGGGGAAAAATGACGGCTAGAAAAAAAAAAAAAAAAAACAACATCTTGTCGAAAAAAAAAAAAAACGCATTTAAGTGCGCTTTATACGTACTGTCAGGGTGGTCGGTTTAAATGTACAGGACAACCGAGCCGAGTGCGGAAAAAAATGACACCCCACGCGTTCGAAGCCGCCATCTATAGAGCGCGTACCTCAGATCGCATTTTCAGTGGGCGCTTGTGAATCCGGAGTATTTTCTCCATACGTGAGTAAAATTTCAGGCAAATTGTGAGATTTTTCAGGTTTCTATTGATAGAAAAAACGCTAGGTGGTCGATGTGATGAACACCCAACCATACTTCCCATCCATATGATCCATGCAAAGGGAAATACTAGGTGTTGCAAAAAACATTTTCCCACTTTTGATCTTTACTGTAGTGCGAAACTTTACATCAAACACTGCCATCGATATGAGTAATCCATAGCTGAAAAGTGTGCAATTTAGTTGAAGGTATACGTGATTTCAATATGAGAGCATTAGTTGAAGGTACGTGATTTCAATATGAGAGCATGAATCCGTGGTAATCATGTAGAAGTGCACACCATGCACACCTACCATTTCCTTCCTTAATTTGTCAATGAAAACTTCTTGTAGCTGATGATTTTGACTCAAAAGTACGACGATCGACGGCTGTGTCAGCGTAGCATGATGGATGATCGATTATGTGGAAGAGCGATACAACGATGATAATCGATCGTTGTAGTCTGTGATACAGCCGCTTGTTTGGTGTTTAACCACAATAATTACGTCGGCTCGACAGTAAAATGTGGAAGAAAGAAAGTGATCTTGATGCGTCTGTTTTTTATCCTTTTAGTTAATTTTCTCCTGCATGTGACTGTATATCTGTCAACATTTTTTGCTGACTAAACTGATGGACGGATAATATGTGTACAAAACAGTAAAAGATATATGAAAAAAATGGGAATTATCCATCATGAATATTACACAATAAAATGGATTTTTACTACAAAACAAAAGCAAATACTGGGGTTGCAGTTTTTGTATACATAATTAAAAAATGAAATGGAAAAATAGATACTATCATAAAGACAATTACTTTCTACTATAAGTTGAACTTATCAATTAAAAACATGGAGTCAAAAGGGGCCTGAGCTTTCGATCCTAGCAGAATCTTCGTCAGAGGCAAAATGACAAACAAGCAGGGAAAGCAATCACATATAAGGACTTCACACAAGAACAGACAGGGACAGGCTGGGTACACAGAACAAAGAAAACAAAGGAGAGGATGGGAGGTAATGGGCAAGGAGCCCAACAAGTAAAGAGAGGGGGATTAGAGCAGGAGGGTGGACAGGACAAAAGCAGGGCTAGACGAAGGAGACTGAACTGGAACAAAGCAATAAAACAAGTAAAACAATTAAAACAGAACAGAGAAGACAAAGAGGATAAGGAGGATCACGTGGGCGTGATGCAACAGTAGAGAAAGAACTAAATGTGGCAAAAAAACTGCTGAAAAACTGCAGTTTTCAGCAGTTTTTGTTTCTTTTTAGGTAAAATGAGCACTTTATGAGAAGTCCACAATAGTAATACAAATGTACATGATTGTATAACATAACATGCACTTTTTGTAATACTATTCTCATTAATTTATTAAATTAGGCCTATAAATTATGTAGATTACTAGAAACAAATCCCCTTTGAATTCAAGTTCCTTCTCAACTTCTTTTCTCTCTCTTTCTCTCTCCCTCCTAACGTTAATGGCCTAACCTTTTTCTTCCACTTTTCCTCCAACCTCATTCTATTCCTTTCAACACTATTCAATTTAGATTATTATTATCAACTTTTGTCATGACTTCGACTCAGGTGAGCTAACAATAAGAAAAAAAAATGTGAAAATGAAAGTAGGGACTACACGTATTGCACGAGTCAAGTTCGATATTGTTAGTAAGCGGCTAATTAGAGACTACCAGAATCGATTATAATCGTTGACATCGTTCTCTGCGAAATCTGTGCACTACTTTACGTCGGAGACTAAGTTCGCGACCGACGTACTTTTCAACTCCGATTTCTCATTTTTCTTACCTTTTCGGCTTTCTAATTCCATGAAAACTCTTTGATATGGTTCAATTTAGCATCTCCAATAGCTGCAAAAAATTTGATTGACAAACGGCGAAGGGAACGGTAGGTGTGCATTTCTACATGATTACCTCAGTGGTTTCATTGAAAATCCATGATTAATTTCAAAGTTAAGTTCCAGATTTGGGTCAAATTTGAACCCTCTGTACAAAAATTGAACTTTACATGCAGGAACAAATGAAGTGTAGGCCTATGTGAATGTATATTATGCTTTACAATGACCCTGAACAATAGACATGAATACCACGGATACACCACGTACCTTTCAGAGCTCTGCTGACACGGCTTTGGTCTCCTGCTCCAAGGCACATGAATGCTTGATGCCGTCAAACCCCCGTTTGAGACGAGATCCTATCGGCAAACGAAGCTGATGGGGCATTATACCCTCCCCCCCCCCCCCCCCCCCCCCCTAACGAGTCCTCGTCTGAGAGAGAGAGCGCACGCAGTGCGTACGCTTCTATACTCTTTGGTGGGAGGATATGTATTTGCCCATTGCAAAATAACTTCCTACTTTGGCGTGGCAAACCTGGAGGCCAAGCCAGGGTTTAATGACTACAACAGCTGTCATATTACGTAAGAGCATGATAAGGATATCTGCCTGTGGCAGACCATTCAAAGTGAACTCAATTTTCTCTATTCTTTCTAAAGTTTTCAATTTTAGATTCTATTGAGAAATTCTATGGTCATCCGTTTTAAATTTCGAACGAAAAAATTTGACCCATAAATAACGAAAATACACTCACACACACACACACACACACGTACACGCAAATACGCACCGGAGCTACATAGCCCATGCCAAAACCAAAACAATCTCCTCCTCTCGCGGGTGCCCCCTCCCTCCCCCCTCCCCCCGTGGCGGTGACTGATGCTTATAGGCCAGGGTCAAGAAACAGGTGTTTTATATCTTTGGTTTTTTAAGTCCTTGATTGCCAAGATAATACACTGTGGCATTGTCTACAGGGGTGTAGCTTCTTCAAACGAGAGATTTGCCTCAGGGTACCTCAGTAAATCATGATGGCGTGCCCTGCTGGCGATTTTTTTCCGTATCTGAATTCATGGTAAAGGGTAAAATACATGCATATGAAAAAAAGTAAGCATGTTTTAGTGTATACTAGCATGTATAGCATACACTATATTTCAGGATGAATGAAGACTAGCTGTGATAATGGAATTTCTCATGAATATCAAGTAGTAGCTCAGTCAAACCATGTCCACTGTTCAGGACCATTGTGTAGGTATTAACCACATACTCCCATACACACCAATTGACCCCTTGTCAAAACTTTTGTACAGAGGGTTGAAAAATAGAGCAAAATCTGAAACCTAACTTAAAAATAAATGTTTTTTTCATGAAATTGATTTAAGCTTTCATTTTCAAATTACCTCGAACAAAACTGTACACTATTCAGCTATTGCTCATATAAGGATCAAAAGTGGTAATCTTTTTTTGAACACCTAGTACATGTACTTTGTGACGCTGTCTTTTGCAATGCTAATCCATATCCTCCCATTCACAATCACGACAATCCTGTACCATACCAGGGTATATGCCTCGTAAGGCAACCAAGTGCTGAATATATACACTATACGTGTGATGCACCATGTAGCACTATACCGGTACATTATACGTGTAAGTACTAATTGATGTATATAATTATAACGTACCGGGAATGGGCCCCCTCTTTATTTTTGGATAAAACAAAAGAAATAAAAAAGAAAAAAATAGGGGGGGGGGGTGCGTGCGCCCCGATTCAATTTTGTAAAGGTAACTCCCCTTTACAGAATTCCTGGATCCGCCCCTATTCATGTATGATAGGCAATGCACACACAAGTTGGATAACCTGTCTATATAACACATCCGGCCGGCCTCCCGTCTATGTCCACTCTTTTCGTCTCCCCTGGGTGGCCGATATAGACAGGTTTTAGTGTATTGAAAAATGAGTATTAGGTGCCTTTGTGACTGGTATGCGGACATAATAAATCCTACTGCACATAACGGGCATTAATTGAGATGATAGGCAACCAAGTTCACCGCTGGTGCACTACACATGCATATAACAGTATACTTACTGTATGCATTATACACCATGGATACTAGCGCCTTACAGCACTGTATATGATATATATTACTCTCAATATTGCTGGCACTGCACACTAATTAAGTCATTCTGAACCTTTGTTTAGATCCTGATGAAGGCCTATTTGGCTAAAACCTTGAGAAGTTGAAAGGAAAGAGAAAGCAGAAGCTAGTACGTCTGGACGAGTAGAATACTACTATCTTGAATAGGCCTTACACTACGTAGTGGGGATGAAATTAAAATGAACAGGCGAACTTTCAATCTAACCGCTTTAACCTCCTAGCAAACAAAAATGGAAAACTATGTGTACGTATATCCCACAAATACAACATGCTGCCAACCCCTGGCCATCTTGACCCCCCCCCCCAAAAAAAAAAGTTTCGCGACTCCTGGAAAGTACGATAAGTTGTATACAACACATCAATAAGACAAGATTTCACGTTACATAATACCTATCCAGAAATTTTGTTTTTGTTCCATAACACTAACATTAACATTGATACTAACACTACCGAAATTAAATTGTTTGCCGCCTGGGACCAGTTTTTATACATGTAACTGACGTCCTCACTTTAAAAATGTAGGAAACATTCTTGTTCGGACCTAATTCTTTATTATTTTGACCATCCTGGTGCGAAGTAATGCAACTAAGGTAGTGGGTCCTAGTAAATGCACCACGTTGACTTACATGCTTTATGAACATTCTGTAACCGTGATGTTCAACTATCTTGACACAAAGATTGAAGAAATGTTATTCTTTCATCCTATGACTTTACTGACATCTGAAGATATTAGGCTGAAAAAATGCAGAAGCTGGCAAGTCCTAGCAAATGCTCATACTTGGGTTAAAATCTTACATATTATTTGTGCAAACTCTTTTCATAGAGCGATGCTTAAAAGACATGAATTCGTTTACAGAATTATACTCGTTTTGTCCCTAATTCAAACAACCTTCTGTGATATAAATACAAAGTCCTTTTGATTTTTCTTTTTTTAAAAATAACTTCATCATCAATTACACCCCAAAAAACCCAAACAACCAATAATCATAATAAATAGATATATACGACACATTTACACTCTACCAGGTGGCTATTTACCGGTTTGTCGTTTTATAATCATATACTTCCAAGATGCATTTATAGAGACTGATCTTTACTTTAGAAAGACCTTCTTTGATATGAATACAAAGTCCTTATGATTTTTCTTTTCGCAAATAACTACATCATGAAGTACACCCCCTTAAAAACAAACAAACAAACAAACAAACAATACATGTACTAACAACACATTTACACTTTTCAGGTGGCTATTCACCGGTCTGTCGTTTTATATACTTCAAAATGCATGTAGAGACTGATCTTTACTTAGGGAAGACTAAGTGTTGAATGGAATACAGTAGTAACTTGTAGCCTGGTGAACCAGTATAGATTAACAAAAAATAAGTAAGAAAGAAATAAGATGCTATACGAGGGAAAGGGAACCTTTTCAACAATGTCTTTGATGCTTTTCCACGTTCTATCTTTGAGTACGTTCTCCGTATTTATATGCTAGCTCTCTTGATATTTCCATTTCCGGGAATGACCCCGATAGCGAGATTCTTTGACAAAAACCTGTAGCTTTTGTTTAGGTGGAGTCCAATTCCATTTCGGACGATGAGGAATTCCCTATAATGGCTCTTTGCTGTGCATCATGAGAAAACAAAAACAAACCATAACAACACAAAACAAAACAAAAATGGCTCTGCAAGTATACTTTAGTACAGACACTTAAAAGTGTTCAGTATCTAAACTAATATCTTTCATTCAAGTACCATTACTATTTTGTCTCTTTTTTTAATGCTTCTACCACGAAATGTTGCCAGAGGCATTATGTTTTTTGAGTTGTCCGTCCGTCCGTCCTTCCGTAATCAATTTGGTGGACAGTTTGTAACTTAAAAACTGTTTAAGGCATCCTAATGAAACCTGGCATAAATATATGTCATTGGGTGAAAATACTCACAAGGTCAAATTCTCTAAATTTCACTATTTCCTCCATATTTATGTAGTTATCTGAAGGTATTTGAAACTTAGTGTAGACGTGCACATTTTCCCTATACCTTGAAAATTACTCAATGCCTAAACTTTAACTATGTATTAGAATATGCATTGCTGCACAATGATTTTGTAGGGAAATATTATAGCCATGGTTTCAAAGGTCAGTGAAAAATGTTACAATGAAAATGTTCATACCCCCGCATACACGAAGTGTATGAGGGGGTATGATAGGAATCAGCGTGTGATCGGTCGGGCGGTCGGGCGGTCGGGCGGTCCGTTACAAATCTTGCGTCGCGAACTCCTAGAATTTTTAAGCAATTAAGATGAAACTTAGGATACATAAAGACATTGAAGTGTAGATGTGCAATGCACGTATTTATAGCGCCATCAACGAGGCAGCACGTAAGATCGCTCTTAAGTTTTCGTCTCTTTTTTCAGACTTTTCGTGAGTTTCATGTCGGTAGTAGTGCATTAAATGGCAGAAGAGATTCTCTAGTACAGTTCTGTCATTTGTTGGACTGTTGAATTGACTTCTTGGTCGCTGATTTTCGAGCCATGAAGACCCGCTGTGTGCTTCCATATTGGCAGAAACAACTATCAGAACAGCAGCACGAGACACCGGGTGACTTCCCCGTGCGGTTAAGCCCAGCTTACTCCCATGTCTGACTATGTCAACTTGAACTCATGCTGTATACGGTCTTCCTACTCTGGACTTTTATTGTCCAGTGCCCTTTCAAACGCGAAGCTGTGACTTCAGCTCTTTGTGAAGAACTGAATGGAACGATTATGTCTTATCCTTGCGACGTTCATTCAGCTGTGTCGGCCGTGAGTGGACGATCTTGTCCTACTTTACGTTACACAAAAAGACAGCTCTTTGACATTAAGCGCTCCATCAGAAATACAAGAATGAATCGCATAGACGATAGTCTTTGGCGAGACTTACTGGACATCAACATCGCTAAATGCCGCACCACTAGAGCAGGTAAAAAGCGATCAAATAAGGCACAGACTGCTAAAGTCTATAATGTTCGTCCCCTTTTATCAGCAAATATACGAAAACCGCACATCAGCGAGAGGACCAGAAGCGAAAGCAACCTCTTAAGAGTAGATACCTCTGGAAATAAGCAAAGCGCAGTCCATTACACTCGTCTTGCTTTATGGAACGCAAGATCGTTGAAAGCCAGAGGAAGAGGCACATCTGTATGTGACTTTGTGGTTAATAACGAGATTGGCATCCTGGCTCTCACCGAGACTTGGCTCACCAACACAAGTCGAGATCATCACGTGTTAGCTACAATAAGAAAGACACTTCTGAATTATGACTTCCATCAGGTTCCCCGTACATCAGGTAAAGGCGGTGGCGTTGGTGTACTGCTCCACAAGGGTTTTACCGTGGAGGCCAATGATCAACGGAACTTTTCATCTTTTGAGTACAGTGACTTGCTGATTACATCACCTACTGGCAGCATCCGTCTAGTCACTCTGTATAGACCACCTACTAGCAAGAAGAACAAGTCTACCATAAGCGATTTCTGTGAGGAGTTCTCTTCTCTCCTTGAAGTCCTTGAAACTTCAAACCATCCACTGCTCGTTTTAGGAGATTTCAACATCCACGTTGACAACTCAGCTGATCATGGCTCAATGACATTTCTGCGCCTCTTGGACACTATGGGTTTCTGCAATCACGTCTTTTTTCCAACACACGTAAACCACCATACACTTGATCTCATAATCACCAGGAGAGATGATTCCATTCTGACTGATGTGCTGTCTGATCAATCGCTGCCTTCTGATCACTTCGCAGTTACCTGCAATCTACATCTCTCTAGACCGCCTCACATTCAACGGAAATTCAAGTCTAGGTCGTTGAATAGCGTAAATGTTGCGGAACTTCGGACTGATATACGGTCCTCCACAGTCGTCACGATCCCTCAGAAGATCCGGAAGTTTTAGCTGATCAATATAACAGTGACCTCCGCTCCATTCTTGATAGGCATGCGCCGGAAGTTCAGAGAAATATTACACTTCGTCCGCAAGCACCCTGGTACAACGAACACCTTAGGAAAGCCAAGCAAGAACGCAGAAGATTAGAACGACGATTCCTGAAGCCAAATTCACTACAGATCGATAAAGAGATGTACACAAAGCAGTGCAAGGCGTACAATACTCTGCTGTATGAGACCAAGCAGTTATATTTTCGAGACAAGATAAAAAACTCAGATGAGAAGCAACTTTTTCGACTGATTAATGACCTAACATCACCGGAAGTAGCGTCACGCATAGCTGAGCATCATTGTCCTGAGAAACTGGCACGAGATTTCAGCGAATTCTTCACAGCGAAGATCCACCGTCTTCATAACAGCATCGGTCATGAGATGTATGATGACCTTTCAATATCTCCACTGCTAACGCAACACCAGTTCTCCAGTTTTGAGGTGGTTTCAGAAGCTCAGGTCTTGTTGATGGTAAAGTCATCGTCATCAGCGTCATGCGAACTTGACCCGCTTCCAACACTCTTGATCAGACGTTGCATTCCTGACCTGACTGCGGTCATCACCAAGTTCATCAACTGCAGCTTGCAGGCAGGTACTGTTCCGTCAGCTTTAAAGAGGTCTATAGTCACCCCTAGGCTGAAAAAACCTGAACTCTCTGTAAATGATCTTGGAAACTTTAGACCTATCTCCAACATCCCTTACCTTTCTAAGATCTTGGAACGGGCCGCACTGGAGCAACTTCAGGAGTACCTAGATGAATGCAATCTACTATCTCCTACCCAGTCTGCATATCGCCGGCATTACAGTGTAGAAACCGCCCTTGTACGAGTTCAGAATGATTGCTTGCGAGCCCTGGACAATCATCAAGAGGTCGTCATAGTGCTTCTTGATTTTTCAGCAGCCTTTGACACGGTTGACCACCAGATACTCCTTGATCGAATGTCACGTGAATTCGGCATATCAGGCAGTGCGCTTGAGTGGATGAGATCATATCTCGAGGGCAGGAGCCATGTTGTCAAGGTAAAAGAGAGTGCATCACCTCGGGTTCAGGACTCCTGTGGCGTTCCGCAAGGATCGGTTCTCGGACCCCTTCTCTTCTCGCTTTATACGACACCAATCTATGACATCATCTCCACTCATGGTCTGCAATCAATGATCTATGCAGATGACGTCCAAGTGTACACGTCATTTTCACCATCGGAGCGGGAATCGGCACTACAAAAGATCCACGACTGCATTGCTGACATTCGGTCCTGGTCGATGCGAAACAAACTAGTCATCAATGATGATAAGACAGAACTTCTGCATCTATCCTCTAAGTTCCTCGAAAGGCCCCCAGGAGTCGAACTGACCGTGGGCGACACAGTCATTGAGGAGAAATGTGAGGTTAGGAACCTGGGAATCTCCATTGATAACACCTTATCACGAGAATCACAGATGAACAGTACTTGCCGATCCGCCATGGCAGCTATCAGGAAGATCTCTCCAATACGCACTGTCCTAGATCGTGGCACCACCCTCAGACTTATTCATGCTTTTGTCACGTCAAGACTGGACGCATGTAATGCACTTCTCGGTAACGCACATGCAAAAACCATCGCTAAGCTCCAACGGGTACAAAACATAGCAGCAAGAATCACAGAAAGGGCGACCACACACACTAGTACCAAACTTCTCCTCAGAAACCTCCACTGGCTCCCTGTCTGCAAGCGTGTAGAATACAAAATACTTCTTCTCACATACAAAGCACTCACTGGTGAAGCTCCATCCTACATTTCTGACCTCATCCACGTCTACACACCTCCTCGTGCTCTCCGGTCACAACACCAACTACTTCTTCAAGTCCCCCGCTTCAACACTCAATACTATGACTCAAGTTCCTTTTCTGTCATGGCACCCACCCTATGGAACACCTTACCCAACTCTGTTCGCACCGCACCAACACAAGAGACTTTCAAAACTAAACTAAAGACGTATTTATTTAATCAATACTTTGATCACTTTTCTTAATTTCTTTATTGTTGTTGTAGTCAGTTGTATTGTATTACATATGTATTTTCTAATTGTATTGTTATTATAGAAAATTTTGTAAAGCGCATAGAGACTTAAGTGTAACATGCGCTATATAAGCAGAATGTATTATTATTATTATTATTTTTGTGTTTGCCGGAGAAAGCGTTGCCATGGTAACCACAATTAACCCAAAACCCTGAGGAGCGAACAACTTCCACCAGTATTTAAGCATTTTATTTCAAAGTTGGTATGTTTTAATGATCTAAAGGTGTATACAAGACACCATTTGTGGTTGTACTCGACAAGGCGTTGCCATAACAACTGCATTGTTTTCTTGAAAATCTTGTGGGGTGAAGTGCTTCGACAATCTTGAGGCAATTGAAATCAAATTTGGTGGACCTCATGGCATTGAGGTATAGATGTGTAGACCTGATATTTGTGTTTGCCAGATAAAGCTTTTCCATGGTAACCACAATTTGACCAAAACCTTGTGAATCGTACATTTGTATTATTTTCATAGAATTCAAGCAATGAAGGTCAAATTTAGTATGTATGATCCCTAGGTGTAGACACCATTAATTGTGTTAGCATGAGAAAAAGGCATTGCCATGGTAACCACACATTTTTGTATCAAACTGAAGCAATTAAGATTGTCAAATTTGACGTGTGTGAAGATCTATAGGTGTATGTATATATATATATATTTTTTTTTTTTTTTGCGGGAAATGTCTTTTGTGCTTGCGTTGCCATGGTAACCACATATATTTGGAAAAATCTTTAAAAAGAGCAAAATGCTTCCACAATTTGTGTGTACAGGAAAAAAACGGCAGACCTTATCAAACTCACAAAGTACTCGCAAGGTACTACACACACACACACACACACACACACACACACACAGGTACACAGCCTTTTATAAAACCCTGGTTCAATATTTTTTTTCATAATTATAGAGGAGTCTGAGCTGCTGGAGCGGGGGTATTAATCACCTTCAGTGATAGTTCTAGTTTATTTTGGACTGCATCTCTTACGAAAGCAATACTTATGCCTAAATACAAAACATCATTGGATTCTAGAAGGTCAGTTGCACACCCATTTCCTACTTTCTCAAAGACTTTCGCAATATTTGCCTGGAAGAACTGAAAAGGTCTATAATTTATTATACCCTTTTGCTATTTGTCAGGGCATCTGGAAAATTGTCAATTTTAATCATACATTAAAGATAAAAGAATATAGGAACAATAAAGGATGGTGAATCTTTGCAATACACTGTATATGGTACATAATACACATGACGCTATGTAGCATCAAATTGGCTAGGTCGAAGAAAAAATATTTAAACCAATGGATACATAATGTGTCCTTTCTAAGAAATTCACGCATTAAGTAAAGTCGAAGGACCTTTGATTTCCACTTATGTCATCACGAGGGTGGCTGTATTATGGAACAGCTGCGGATGCGTCCTTATAAACATTTCAAAGTGATTCCGTCATCAGATAAAACAAAATCGTTGCAGTGCTACTTCACTTGTTACATAAAAGGGAATATTTTTCTTATTATTTCTTATTATTTGCTTCGTTTTTTAGCAGTTTAATCGCAAGTATATTATACTACATCAAATTCCATAAGATTAGAGTTAACACTTTTTTTCGATCAAACTCTTCCCATTTACCGTCTTGTTAATTTCATGAAAATACGTTGCATCAGTCAATATATGAAATTAACTAAAATAACAAATAATGTGGCATAATGTGTTAATATTTCATATAAAAATGTCACAGTGGTCAAATACAGCTAAAGCTCCAACACTGTCCAAGCAATATCTTCCCTGAATGTAAGCATTGCTGTACATCACATCACATTAAGTTAGAACTCTGAGCCCAATGTTTTAGTTAATTTTCTGTATAGCTGATGTCACTATTTTTTATACAATATATTTCATTCATTTACGTAATTATCAGTCATTCTTTAGTAATCAACAATATTTTGTTTATGTTAACACAGTTTAGTAACAGGGGCAATCAGGAGAGATGCTAACGGTACTTGATGTGGCTTTACATACCAGTGCTCGTCAGGGAAGTCACTTCGTCGGAACAAATGCCAAAATGATAAGGATCTAATCATCTAATTTTCTTCGAACTGTGGCGCCTGTTTTCACATGGTTTAGTACTTCAAGTAGCTCAAATAAAACATGGGAATATGTCTCTTGCATAAAACATACCCACAATATAGGCCTACCTGTGTATTTCCCATAGGGTATCGTCTATTAACTGACCCTGCATTACTTCTTGAGTTATGATAAGATGAATATAATGGTACCAAGGGTTGTAGATCCTAGAATTAAGTAATGTTGCATAACTTCACTGGGTAAGTAAACATGTTTTCTAACAATGAATGTATACGACTATAGTTGAAGTGAAGCTACAGTTGAAATGCAACAATATTCACTAAGATTATGTCATCTATGGTTTGGTTTGTAAAATAACAATAATAATAACAATAATAATGATAATGATAATAATAGTAATAATAACAATAATCATGATAATAATAATAATAACAATAATAATAATAGCAATAATAACAATAATAATGATAATAATGATAATAATAATGATAATGAAATTTCTTTAGCGCATAATTATAACAAATGAATGTTCCCTATGCGCTTTAAATCACAAAACATACTGTAATAATAACAATTTACTTTCAATACACACACACATGTAGCATACAAAGAAAAAAAATCAAATCACAAATAAATAAGTCTTTAAAGAAGATTTGAATGAGACCAATGAAGACGACTGACCGATTAAAATCCATCTTAGTCGTGTATAGCAAATCCAAAATATGCTTTACGTGGCCAGTCAGACTGTTCTTCATCCATGCAGGCCACCGCTGCATGGTCTTGTGTTTTCTATAGTTCGTCAAGAACAAATTCATTCTCATCATGACGTTGGTGTCTGATGCAATTGCCCTTTTCTTATACAAAAGTATCCTCTCATTTTCGAACAAACAAACAAACAAACACAACGAGTACAAAGTATTCAGCCCGGAGATGAAACTGTGTACCAGCCATGTAGTTGTAAGACTCTCAAGTAGGGTTGTCCCCGCACCATGCACTCATAATTGATGTTTTGACCGTATATAAATGTTAGTAAATGCAACATTGTAAATCGTTATTAAACAGTCCGTATCTTTTAAACATGATAGCACAACAATATCTAAAACGGCTCTCTCGCCTGTGCTATAATATACACTAGTTTTGTCAGTTTGTCTGTTGAAAGCAAAAGATCAGAAAGATATCACTATAAAATGATCCTACTGAATTAAACTACATAAACAAACACCCATACAAAAGCTAAATGCTCTATATCACACATCAAAGATATATACAGCTGATTATGTACACATTGCATTTAGTGATAGTAGTCTTCATATAGGCTAGGCCTGTTTGCGAGGAATATACGAAGATAGAAGGAATTATGCAATTCGGATAAACTTTTGTATCAAGATTGCCACTGATACTGAAGCTGACATCAAATTCATTTTTATAGAGACTACGCCCAATATTAAATATTTTGTTGGCTTTGAACAGTGGTGCAGAAGTTCTTCATTGTAAAATCCAACATGTCTTGTACAGCCAATGTTCGCAACACTGCATCGTCCAAACTGTTTAACGATCTAATTGTCCAGACAGAAAACTTTAATACACAATAATTTTCAGTAGGTAGTATCAGGCGTGTTTAGATTAGGTATGTTTAGAAATATTATCTAATACTACATGCACAAGGTTTACTTTTCTTTCAGTATGTTAAATACTTATATATGAATGCTCTTGAAACTGCCGCACACAATATAGTTTATAACGATGCTACTATCTTTCCTCCACAGTACAGTATTGCTTTGGTACTAGTTCACTTCAAGATCCAAGAGTGGTCTTTCCCGTGGTCCGGTGGTCATCATCTCCTTACGACCGCTAAGTAGAGCATTGATAGAATCGTCAAACTCAGGAGCCATTGCGATGTCATTTGCCCACTACCTGTGGCGCTGCTCGTTAGCGTGGTGTCCATACTTTCGTTGAAGTAGAAACACCGCCCGGAATTAAGGTCCCCAACGTTGAGTCGTCTGCTCCTGCAAAACGCCTTGCCGTTCTTTCCGAAGAGCTCGCCTATCTTCCTTCCTTTCATCATGGCGGAACTGCAGTGTTTTAGTATGGCGTCGCAGAACTCCACGCACACGGTCAGGGTCTGCTGAATGTAAAAGCGATGTTGGTAGGGCGAGCAGATGTAACACATTAGATAGTTGATGTACCGTTGACATTGCTTGGAAGCCCCGGGCAGAGCTTTCATCTTGCGGAACGTAACCTCAATCTCTATTTGCCGACAACAGCTATTGTCCCGGTACCATGTGCAGTTTTCCAAATCAGGCTGTACCTCGGGCGCACGATTATTGAAAAATGTACAGAATTGAAGCTCGTCCGGTTCAGAAGGGTTGTAGCCGACCACATCACCGTCTTTTAGAGCACAAGAGAACGAAATGATAAACAGGAGAACGCAAATCAGCAATGAGAGGTTGACGAATGTGTGCATAAACTTGGCGAGAATGTCGCATTCACGTCTGGGCGCCATCTTGATGGTGTTTGGTATGCACCTGCTATCTTACCCCGACGACGACGAGGCCGAGGGAACGCGCAAAATGTAGGGAGGCGGCAGATCATCGTTCATACTCCATGCACACATACACACAGGCGCCAGCTATGTATTACTCATAATGCGTTGCGATGCGAGTGTGTGTATTAACGTGTGTATCGAGCATCGAGCCCAGTGCCGTATACCCACTTCTCGTACCACCATCCTCATGGAGCGAGTGTGTATGATAGTGCCGCTTCTCCATTGAATAAGAGTATTGCGCAGAGCAGTACTGCATCCCGATCAATGCTTTGAGAGAATAAAAAGCGGGGGAAAACAGAAACAAATCCCCAAACAGATGCTGCCATCTCACGCCTTTAAATGGTATGAACGGAATGAAAAGTAGTATACTAGATAGATCAATGATTGTTTAATCGCAGTGTGATTATGCCAAATATCATTCAGGGACGTTAAAGAAGTGACACAATGATACACTATATAAAATCATCTAATAATCTATCTTTGTATAATGTTGATAAAATAGACATTATTTTCAAAACTCTTAGATCGTGTTTTATATAGTCAATAGTAACTTGAAGTTCAGAGATTGCGTCAGTGGCATATCGCATTTTTCAAAATCGCAAGACAATAAGTACTTCCAGCTCACGCTTTGACACCCCCCCCCCCCCACACACACACACAAGCTGTCATGGAGTAGATACGTTATGTCATAATAATCCCATGTTAAACATGCAACTCGTCAAGTTTTACAGTAGTCTATTATCATCACCTATTAGTAAACTTACGTGCAATGTCATATATATATATATATATATATATATATATATATACATAATATATAAATGTATGTATATACATGTATTTATGTGTATAAAATTATATCATACTCTTCATAAAAAGAAAAAAAAAAACAGCAAAGAGTGAGTTTCAAGTGAAATTGGAGTGAATTTTGAGTGAAAATGTTCATTTCACTCAAAATTCACTCTTTTCTGTTATTCACTCCTTCAAGAGTGAAAAATTTTCACTCTTCTTTTTTAAAGAGTGTATCATATACATGAATATATATATATATATTATATATATATATATATATATATGACATTTGACACTGAAATGAAAGCATTTCCATGGTTGATATTTGGGATAATACTCTAATATGAGCAATATTAACCAAAGAGTGAAGCAGAGCATTCGCAACCTTTATGTATAGTGGGAAAGGGGAGAAGAGAAATAGAGGGAAGTAATGTTACTACCTCGCCTGTATACAGATTTTATTTTTTTTAAGGCATATGTTGATTACGACAGTAATTATATCTATGATTTCAAATATTTCCGTAAGTTGTACTCAATTTCAGGAAACGTTTAACGATTTCTAATACGTTCGGATTTATGGAAATTTATACTCCGTTGACCACGTATCATACTATTCCAGTTTTCTGTACTCATGCTCGACTGATTTCAAAACTTATTAGCGTAAAACAATTTATAGGTTGGTGCTTTGTCTGGCAAGCCTGGCACAAGATTTCCAGTTTTCAACAGATCTTTTGTTGTACAGGTATAAATGCATGACATTCTCTATATTCTTTTCAGATGTCATCAGATGAACATCTACTCATTTGGGTTTCCCCGATTGAAAAAGATTCCTTTCATCCATCCAAAGGTGAGCCTGAGCCTTTGGGAATATATATATATATATATATATATATATATATATATATATATATATATATTACACTCATTTATAGGATGAAGTCGGTATAAAAATTCCTGTTGAGAAACATATTAAATCAATATACAAAAATAAATTTCAGTGTCTCAATGTAATCTAAAGAGATTTGAACATGCATGTTCGTATCTCTTTACATTATAGTGAGACACGTATGTGCTGTATATGTACATGTATATGCTAGTATATATATATAATCAATATAATATATATATATATACATGCATACATACAATTTTGCTTCAGAGAATAAAATGTTGACTTAAAAATCGATTACTGTTTAAAAGTTGTGTAGAGTAAAGATGGCCACACACACATACACACACACACACATACACTCATGCACATTGTATATACACTCATTGGTTGAGTTGTGTTGAGTTGAGTTTATTAACAACACACATGTGAATATGATAACATAACTTCCGCAGTGTAAGATACAATAACATAAAATTTTAATGAGAATACAATGATTTTATACACGGTTCTTACAGCTTTGCAAGCATATATTTTATATTCTTATATCTACCTTACATAAGAATACATGTGTTGTAATAGATTTGGTTTCGTTGTGATACATTTATCACTGAAAAGGCAAAGAGAATGAATAAGTATGTAATGTAGACATTTATATGCATAGACAGAGGTTCTGGAAAAAATAATCGAAAAAAATAATAGAAAAACAGAAGATAATGTTGTTAAAGGGGGAACCAAAAGTTAGCACAAGTGCTAGTCAAGAATGGTTCTCCCATTATAGCTACATGTATATTTAAGCTGCTTATTGCAAGGTCTACTCTTTTAAAGTAACTGTACTATAGAAGTACATTAAACTGAACACTGAAATTTCTTTTCATCACTAAACTTCTTTTAACAAGTGATTTTTAGTCGTCCATTCATGTCCAGAGTGACTGTATGGTCATATGGACCCAGAACCCTTTCTCGAGTTTAATGTCTGTATTTGAATAAGAAAAAAAACCCAAAACGGAGTTTTAGGTAGAAACCCAGGGGCAGTCTGTTTTAAGCATTCATGGTGTGAAGATGTGCCTTGTCTACCCAGCCTCTTGAACCTTACACTTACATGTTCACCCACCAAATGGAGCCATTCAACAGTTGTATCATGAATAAATTAATATAATAATACACTCATATATTTCACACACACAAACACATTATGATAATCTTTGCAAGCATACAACTGAACTCTTCCCTACACTTATGCATGTACATGTATTCATTTCCTCGCCAACTATATCTCTTAACCCTATTTTAATTAACTGGAGGGGGGGGGGGGGGAGATTAAATTGACCCCCCTCCTCGACGTTTCGCGCCACGATTCCGCAACGCGCAAAGATTTTCATGACTTTTTTCATTGAAGTCTCCCGCATATTTTGAGACCAAATCTGCGACGTCCGGGTACACCGTTCTAAAGTTACGTAATGTTTTGCATAGGCCCTATGCATGTCAACCCGAAAATAGCTCAAATTCATGATACATCTATCGTGCATATCCAGTGCAAATTGTGTTTTTTGGTTAAAATGATATAAATTAGATTATTTTAACTTTTAACCATTTAAATTAATAAATTCTAGTGTAGATAAGCCTGAAAAGTGCCTGCAACAAATTTTGACAAAAAACAATAGAAAACAAAAGGTCGAAAAAACAATAGAATACATAAGAAATTAACAAAACAATAAGAAATAAAAGAAATTGATTTTGATTGTGCTATTTTTTCACACGAAAATTGTTTGACGTGTCTTGAGGAATCATGACACCAAAAGTGTTCAAAAAGTTATAAGTGAAAATATGATTTCATGCACAAATTTGCATAATTAATTTATCATAAATAGAAACGCAATATTTTTCTGTTGTATGCCCATGTAATCTTGTAGTTAACATCCAGCTCTATATTCAAGCAAAATTTCGCGGCAATCGCGCTATCGGCGGCCGAGATCTGAAGGGGGGGGGGGGTACCCCCCCCCCCACCCCAGTAAAAACTTGGTCTCAAATAGCCCAGTTAAAATAGGGCTAATGTGCATTTGAAATACACGTATATGGCACAACAAACAACTGCATCTACTCTTCTGTCAGGATTTATTGCCCATTTGCATTGTTCTGTTTCGTTACAATGCCCTGCTTTCCAACAGAACTTATCATTCGATGAATTTCAACATAATACAATATAGAGCACATCAGTAAACACATTTTGTTGTTGTTCCATAACACTTGCAGTAACATCAACACTAACACCAAAAAGTTCAAGTTACATTGTTTGTAATAGTTATGGACAGCATCTCCAACTGAAGGTGTCACTTTAAAAATGTAGAAAACAATCTTGTTTAGATCTAAAACCCCCTCATTTTGACCATCCTCGTGTGAAATTAAGTACACGTGTAAAATGAATTAACGTCAGCGTACCATGTCGACTTGTTTTCTTTTTTAACATTCTGTAGTGATCCGTAACCGTATCCAATTACCTTGACACAGAACATGAGGAAATGTTACGCTTTGACATGAAAACTTCACTGCCATTATCTCAAGATATAAATGCTGACAACGTTCGGAGGCTGGTAGGTAATTGAGTAGATTCTCATCCATGTACTTGTGCTTAAATCGTAGCAAATTGTGTTAAACTTTGGTCAAAAGAGCATAGCTTACATGACATGAAAACTTTTACAGAATTATGCTTCGTTTTGTCCACCATTCATTCAAATAGCTACTTTTGACAGTCATGTAAGAGATACTGTAAGAATAAAAAAACAACATTTGGTAAGGAGTTCGAAGGTAACTGCCTCACGGCCTACCCAGAACAGCCAGTAGCATCAACTTTAAACTCTCGAGATAGTTTATCTGTAGTTTGTCATTATACATGTAGAAGCAAATGTACTTCAAAATGTATGTAGACTTATTTCGACCTCAGGAAGTGTATAAAAAAAAAATACATGTAGAGTAATGTCACGTAACGTGATGAACCAGTATACATTAATACCAAATGAGAATGAAAGAAATACAATCCTATACAAAGGGGAAGATTAAACTCATTTCTTGCAAGGCACACAGACAGCAAGATGATTCATGTTATTCATCGATTTTTCCTTATAACCATCACAAAATACCTTGAGGTATAAGTCAAGAAAATATAATTGGAGAATGATATGAAATTTCTAACATCCTGATACCAGTACGACTCACAAAACGATGAAAAGGTTTGAAGTTTCACCCATGTAATTCAGACTCACATGATAAACATTACTTTTACTTCTCATTCTTAGAAAATGTATATTATCATATGCATTGAATGCAGTTGCTCAATGAAGGTGTGTGTTTCATCTAATTCAAAAACAAGGACAATTGATGAGCATGCATTTTAATGCAAATGATGCACTCTTTTGGGATTGTAGAGATCGCGGCAAAATTTCACAGTACACCCTGCACTGCAAATATTACATGTCTTTGGAAACTGAATGACATGTCCACATTAATATCTACCAATATTTCATACAAGTACCACATATTCAGCCTTGTTATTTGTGCCTATTTGAAACCCAAAGAAAACATTGGCCTTATTACACTCGAACACTCAATCGTGCCAGAATTTGGAGCTACTTTGCCAGACTATTATGTATCTTTTTTTACATTCATCAGCAGGTGTGCGTTGATCTAATTCAAAACAATACGACTGATGAGCATGCATTTAATACATAATGATGCACTCTCTTTCGGGATTGTAGAGATCGAGGCGAAATTTCAAAGTACAACCTGCACTGCAAATATTACACTTGAAACTGTTTTTCCTTGTGGTTCTGAGTGGTCATTCCAAAACTTAGCACATTGTGACTACAAACAACATACTTTCATACCACCTTCAGGTTGCGTCTTATCGGCTCATTAATCAACTACATGTATAAGACCAGACGTCCTCAATAGTTGTTGCTTTCAGGGCTCATCGGACAAACACTATATCTGACAAAGTCTTTGATGTTTGTCCATGTTCTATGTTTTTTAGTACCTCCTCATTATCTATGCACTCCTGACATTTCCATTTTCTGGGAATGACCCCAACAGCAAGCATTACTGAAAGATGCCTAGCTACTGACTCGACATTCCCTTTTACAGTTGTACACATAGAAATATCATTCAAATCCTGACACGAAGTTTGCATCAACTGAAAAAAAAACAAACAAAACTTAATCTAACACAAACATAAATTCTTGTTATGAAACTCGTGGAAAAGATGGAGAAAAAAATAACCAAGTTTCTCAGCTTCTCAGTAGAAAAAAATAATGAAGTTTTGATCAGAAAAAAATAACTTAGTTTTTTTTTTTTTTTTTTTTTTTTTTTTTTTTTTGGGGGGGGGGGGGGGGGGTTATTGTATCTATTTTCTCTTCTTTGCATCACCCAAGTCGAGATGTGGCTTATCCGGTGCTGCGGCCTTATTGCCAGTGAATACGGTATTCAGTGGTTGATGAAAAATTATACATGACAGCTCTGTGGGAAATGACATGTTCACATTAATATCTACCAATATTTCATACCACATATTCAGCCTTGTCATTTGTGCCTATTTGAAACCCAAAGAAAAAACATTGGCCTTATTATTACACTCGAACACTCAATCGTGCCAGAATTTGGAGCTACTTTGCCAGATTATTATGTATCTTTTTTTACATTCATCAGCAGGTGTGCGTTGATCTAATTCAAAAAACAATACGACTGATGAGCATGATGCATTTAATACATAATGATGCACTCTCTTTCGGGATTGTAGAGATCGAGGCGAAATTTCAAAAGTACAACCTGCACTGCAAATATTACACTTGAAAACTGTTTCCTTGTGGTTCTGAGTGGTCATTCCAAACTTATCACATTATGATTACACAACATACTTTCATACCACCTTCAGGTTGCGTTTTTTATCGGCTCATTAATCAACTACAACAGACGTCCTCAATAGTCGTTGCTTTCCGGGCTCTTCGGACAACACTATATCTGACAAAGTCTTTGATGTTTGTCCATGTTCTATGTTTTTTTAGTACCTCCTCTTTATCTATGCACTCCTGACAGTCCCGTTTTTCTGGGAATGACCCCAACAGCAAGCATTACTGAAAGATGCCTAGCTACTGACTCGACATTCCCTTTTTACAGTTGTACACACAGAAATATCATTCAAAAATCCTGACACAAAGTTTTGCATCAACTGAAAAAAAAAAAAACTTAATCCAGCACAAACATAAATGCTTGTCATGAAACTTGTGGAAAAGATGGAGAAAATATCCAAGTTTTTCTCAGCAATACAATGTAGAAAATTAATGAAGTTTTTGATCAGACAAGATTTTTTTTTTTGGGTTATTTTATTTATTTTTTCTTTTCTTTGCATCACCCAAGTCGAGATGCGGCTTATCCGGTGCTGCGGCCTTATTGCCGGCGAATACGGTATTTAGCGGTTGATGAAAATTATACATTACAGCTATGTGTGAAATGACATGTCCACATTAAGATATTATATCTACCGATATTTCATACCACATATTCAGCCTTGTCATTTATGCCTACTTGAAACCCAAAGAAAACATTGGCCTTATTATTACACTCGAACACTCAATCGTGCCAGAATTTGGAGCTACTTTGCCAGATTATTATGTATCTTTTTACATTCATCTGCAGGTGTGCGTTGATCTAATTCAAAAACAATACGACTGATGAGCATGATGCATTTAATACAAATGAAGCACTCTCTTTCGGGATTGTAGAGATCGAGGCAAAATTTCAAAAGTACAACCTGCACTGCAAATATTACACTTGAAACTGTTTTTCCTTGTGGTTCTGAGTGGTCATTCCAAACCTAGCACATTGTGATTACACAACATATACCACCTTCTTGTTGCATCTTATATCGGCTCATCAACTGCATGACCAGACGTTCTCAAGTCGTTGCTTTTCGGTTTCTTCTGATGATACAGGATCTGACAAAGTCTTTGATGTTTGTCCATGTTTCTATGTTTTTTAATACCTCCTCATTATCTATGCACTCCTGACATTCTCGTTTTCTGGGAAGGATCCCAACAGCAAGAAATACTGAAAGTTGCCTTTCTACTGCAGCTCGTTCGGCTGGAGTCCACGTCCAGTTTTCTCACGATCACGGATTCTCCTTTTACACCTCTTCGCTGTGCATCATAAAAAAAAACAACAACAACCGAAAGGTACATTTTTAGTATATTTTGTGTTCAATTTGCAATTGTCATTTTACCTGTAATGTTAATTTACTCATAGCAGGTGCAAGTAAACAAGTCGTAATACTAGTAGATGTAGTAGGTACGTCAATCTTTATCCTTGGGATAGGGTTTGGGTGCAAAGAATACATTATTAGTCAGTAGTGCAGTTAGAGGGGACATATATTTTTTGTTGTTGTTGAGATGTACTCTGGTAAATACTTTTTGTATGGTGGATTTTTTTTTTTTTTCATTTTTTTTTACGGGAGGAGGTGGAATGAATACCCATTTGCCACAATGATATTTTTTTAGTTTGCATGTAGAATAATCCACCTGGTGTACACGCTTAATTCAAAAATTGTACTGTTTCTTTTTCTTTTATGTTCAACTACTCCCTGATGTGCTTCCTTAAGTTGGTTGGACAGGCCCAAGGGTCATAGTGATTTTGATTGCTTTTTTTTCCAACCTGGCTCCTTACGGAAGCTCAACAGGGAAAGCCTGACACTTTGTTTTCTTCTGTTTTGGTTGTTTATTTTGTTTCTCTGTTATCACTTGTATTGTTTTTACAAATGCCAAATAAATATATAATAATAATAATAAAATAATAATAATAATAACAACACTAATACTACTACTACAACTACTACTAATAATGATAATTATTATCATTATTATTATTATTATTATCATTATTATAATCCCATTTAATATCTCAAATCTGATCTTTATGGATAATAAGGGCAGGGTAACTTCAAACAACTAAAGACATCGAACACCAAAAAACTCTCCATGGCTGATCAAGTGTTATTTGCTTACAGCTTACAAAAAGGCACTTCTTGATCAGCTTCAAATTAATCTGAAATGAACGAGTACAATTTTTGAGTGCAACAATGAAAATTTGAAACAAAACCTGATAAACATGAGGCAAGTTATAAAAAATAATTAAGCTTCGAGAATATTTTTGCTATAGGTTCTGAAACAGTTAAAAAACTGTTAATCTACGCAAACGCGTGAGCTAATAAAATGTAATGTATTAACTGTAATGTAATTATAGGCAATTAGAAACTAGCATCATTATTTAGAGTATAGGCATACAGGTTTGAATATAGTACAGTGTTCAGTATGTCCCCCCCCCAAAAAAAAAAAAAAAATACAATCAAATTTTCGCATTGATAACACCCAATATGATTAAACTGTCTGAATGCTACTTCAAGGTCTTAAAATATATCATCTTAGCTCTATTTTGCAGAAAAACACAATTTAATTTGGTTAAGCTGTTACAAAGAAATGTGGATTGTGCAAAGCATGTCACAAATCTGATTCTTACAAGTTTAGCATTTCGATGATCTTGTGCGTGAATACAATAGACAAAACTTGGAGGGAAGAGATTCCTGACATCCTCTGTAAAATTTCTCATTTCTTTGAACACTGAAGCATATCGAATGGGGTTTTCTGTAAGATGTGGGCAATGAGTTACAGTTTCATACCCTGAATTTGTATTTAGATTGATTTACTATTTGTATTTAGATTGATTTACTATTTCTAAAGATATCATTGTGGAGCTCCCGTTGTAATTTTTTTTTGGCATATACGGATACAGTGCACTCCCGTTATAACAAACACGGTTATAACGAAAATTCCGGTTATAACGAAGTAAAAATTTGGGCTGCAATGTCATCCACTCTATGTATTTTCTATTGTTTCTTTGTTCGATTATAACGAAATTCCGATATAACGAAAGAAAACTGCCGGTCCCGAGGACTTCGTTATAATGGGAGTCCACTGTAGTTGTTTATATTAATTATACATGTATTCAAAATATATAAAATCAAATCCCTCAGGAAAATATAACTCCATGGCAGTCCAAAGAATGTTATATCTAAAATAATATCAGTCAATAATACCTTTTACTTCAGGTTCTCCTTCTCTGGCTTCCATGCCAACATGTTCTGCATGTGAGTCATTTGGTTCATCATTAACATTTTCAACCCACAGCCAAAGTTCAGTGGTGTCGTCTGGCTCCGGTACTTGGTCGATTTCTGAAGCGCACTCTGTCAAAAATGATGGAACAAAAGCCTGGAATATTATCAACTGATTTGACACAAAGCCATTATGTGAGGAATCATTGATTGATCACAATGGGATATGCTAAAGTGAGTCCCAACAAGCGAAATAGCAAATTAATTTTGAAGTATTTCAAAAAAAAAAAATGGTTGTCTGAAAAGATTATGACTGGATCATGGAACTTAGTTTAATGTCTTTAGTTTAAAAGTCTAGTTCCTCTATTTCTTTTTTTTTTTTTTGCAAAAAAAAAAAAAAAATCTAATAGTGAAGAATTCAGCTGCTATTAAAATCTCTATACATGATGACTTAACCCTATACCCCCCTTGACGTTTCATGTGATTATCCTGCAACGCGTGATGCTCTCGCTGCGACATTTTATAACTTTTTTCTTTCAGGTATTGTCCAACTTTTGAGACCAAATTTGTTGAACCCGCGCATACCGTTTTGAAGCTACGCCCCTTTGAAAAAACTCATTGACCGACCCAAAAATTGCTCAAAAACGCAATTTTGTGTGCAGTGCACTCCCGTTATAACGAACACGGTTATAACGAAGTAAAAATTTGGGCTGCAATGTCATCCACTCTATGTATTTCTATTGTTTATTTGTTCGGTTATAATGAAATTCCGATATAACGAAAGAAAACTGCCGGTCCCGAGGACTTCGTTATAGCCGGGAGTCCACTGTACAAATCCATCGTAAACTGTGTTTTTGCAATAAATTCATATAAAAATAAATATTTCTACTTTAAATGGCTGATAACGATTTTTTTTTTTTAGCTTGATTACGCTTTAAAAAGTTTCTGCAACAAATTTTAATGAAAAAAAAAAACAAAAAAAGAGTAAAAAACAGAGAAATACATCAGAAATTCAATAAACAATAAAATACATAAGAAATAATTATGAAGCCGAATTTTTGCTTCAATTAACCCTAACTAGGCAGTGCTATTTAGGTACTAGTAGATGATAGGGGGGGGGGGGGGGCCTCCCAGGCCCCCCCTCCAGATCTCGGCCGTTGACTATGCGATCGCGACAAAAATTGGCACACACATTGCCTATGATGTAATCTAAAGTACCATGAAGTTAATTTTTTCACAAATTATCATTTTACGCTAAATTATGCGAATTTATGCATAATGATGCATGAAATCAGACAATTTGGTATAAATCATTAAAAAAAAGCTCAAAACAGGCACAGTTTTTGGTCAAATATTCTTTTTATTGTCCTTTGAAAATGGAAGAGAAATGTTTTTCATTGTTTTTTCGATGAAATTTGTCCGCGACATTGTTCTGAACAAGAAAATATGTCATTAATTGATTTTAAACAATAAAACCCCCAAATAAATATGCTTTTATGAAATTTGCCTGTAAACACAGTTTGCATTGAAATTGTACACAAATTCACGTTTTTGAGCAATTTTGGGTCTGACATGCACATGCATATTTATGCACAACTTCAGAACCGTGCGCCCGGGCATCACAAATTTGGTGTCAACAGATGCAGAAGACTCGAAAGAAAAAAGTCATGAAACGTCGCGGTGATAGCTTCTCGTGATAGCGATACATCACGCAAACCCCCCCTCCCCGGGCCTAGTTAGGGCTAAAATGAATATTTTAACCAAAAATTAGAAGTCTTGGAGCTTTATTTTTTTTATTCATAATTAGCATAAATCAATTGATTATATAATACATAAATTAAAATTTGAAAAATCTAACTATTCAGTTTTGTAGATTACATTGGCCTCTACCTAACCTTAGTGCAAATTTTTGCGAGGATCACATAATCCATGACCGAGATCTGAAGGGGAGGGGGGGGGGGGGACAAAAAGCCCCCCCCCCCTCCGAATCCAAAGAAGTAATAACTCTAAATGACTTCCTGTACAGCAAGATTTAAAATTCCTGATATTTCACAAACCTTCATCACACTGTAGCTCTATTTCTTCTACTGACTTTCCACGAATCGAGTTGCTTTTCCCCACTTTACAGGCATGTTTCAACATTTCTGACTTAGAATACCAACCAAGGCAAGAGACACACGGCTGGAACAGTTCGTGATCAACATCATGATCCGGGCGATAAAAAGGGACAATCACACCTTCGCCTTCCTTAAGCACCTGGCAATTATGTAGGTGGTTCCCAGTGTTTCTAATCTGGCTAAGGAGCTGTAGTCGTTCCTTCTGATCGGTTGTAGCAAAGTATTTTGCAATCAGTGGTTCATCTTCATGTTGCGGGAGATGGGCTCTGAGATCTACCTTTGCTACACTGCAAACCATGCAATATGCAAACTTCCTTCCTCCTTTATTGTCAGTTTTCATAACTGTTATTTTCCCTTGATTTCCTCGTTCTTTTTGTGATGTTCCGCCGTCTGTGCTTTTGTCACATGATACCTGGACATGACTGTTGCTTCCACTTTGCTGTGTTTTCTTTTCTGTAGTTTCGTTCTTCCTCAATCCTTTTCTTCTTTTCTTTGCTGAACTTTGGAAAGCATCCGAGGGTTTGCTTACTCTCTTCAGGTACATATCTTTGTTTACGCCTTCTACCACCTTGTTATACGTTCTCTCTTCACATGGCGTTGGATTCATCATTCGACCGTCCGCACTTTCGGCGTTCCTTTCTCCTATTTTACACGCATGTTTCTGAAAATCTGATTCAGCATACCAACCCAGGCAAGAGTTGCACGGTTGGTACAATTTGTGATCGGCATCATACTTGGGGCGATAAACAGGGACAATCACACCTTCCCCTTCCTTAAGTACCCTGCAATTATGTAAGTGGTTCCCAGTGTTTCTAATCTGGGCAAGCAGTTGTCGTCGTTCATTCTGATCTGTTGTAGCTAAGTATTTTGCGATCAGTGGTTCATCTTTATGTTGCAGCAGATGGGTTCTGAGTTCTTTCTTTGCTTCATTGCACACCATGCAATACGCTACCTTGTCATACTTTTTATTGTCACTTCTCATGACTGATATTTTCCCGTGATATTGTTCTTTTTGTGGTGTTCGGTAGTCATTTCTTTTCTCCCATGATATCTCGAAAACAACAAATCTTCCGCTTTCCTGTGGTTTCTCTTTGGTCGTTTTCTTTTTTCTCACTTGTTCTTCTGTTTTCTCAGCTGTATTTCCGGAAAAATGTGACTTGTTTACTCTGCTCAGGTACGTGTCCTTTCCTTGGGTAGCATCATTTTGCATGCTTCTCTCCTGTTCTGCATCTATAGGATTATTTTCTTTCTTTTGCTGATCGTTTACTTCACCTGGTCCATTGTTTTCATCTACGTCTTCGGCGTTAATTTCAGTAACAGTTGTGCCTCCAGCACGTGTCTTGATCACTACATTCCGACTATCCATAGCAATAGGAACTGCATCAAATTTATGATCAGATTCATGCCAAGAGTAATCTGAAGTATCTTTGCTGTAGTTGGGGTCATCTTCATCGGACTCGTCACTGTAGGAACTTTTATCAGCGATGGGCGGTAACACTGTAAGAGAAACAAAAAGACGTCTTGCATATGATGTATGAGCGGAAATATGGAGATATTTTTGTGACCACCATTCAATCAAGATGGTGGGCCCATACTGCAAGCATATAATGCAGAAGGTCCACAATACATGTAGTAGCATTTCGATGCTAATGCAAGTTCAGAAAATAACTCCAGAAATTGAAAGTTTGGATTGCTGACTTTATGACCGCCCATTTCAAATTAATTTTGCTTTATTGACAGCGATAATTTGGGAATTAAACATTTGGTGAAAGGGTGGTCCTGCAGGAAGGCTAGTTGCATGAAAACAACATATCTTTATTTCATGTACATTAGTGCTGATAATGCATTACTGCAGCACGACAAATAAAAAGTCTATATCCCTTGGCTGGAATAGTAAGCAAGGGACTCCACAATCATGTTTATCATATGGCTATGTTTAATGTTAAAGGTCCTGTTTACCTTTGGGAGCAGTGATTTAAAAAGTGTTCAAGAAATCACTTTTGATGCATATGTGTAGGTCAGTTGTATCACGAAACATCCTATCATATAACATTTTTGCAATAAAGCCTTAAAATATAAGGAGATATCACTATTTTTCTCATTAAACCATAACTGTTGAGTTTAGTCTGGAAACATTTCTATTATAACTAAAGTTCACATTTTGTATATTCAGCAATACTTAACATCGATTATACTGGTTCAAATTTTTACACTGCTCGTTTCTATTCCTAACTCACAGTTTAAAACTATTTTGAAGCACTAATGCTGGGTTTTTGTTTCATCTGCAATGGTAAATTATGCCTTTAATACTGCAGGGAACAGTTAAGCAAGGGCTGAGGGACAGAATATATTATACACTCATCGACTGACCATGCCAATAGGCTGTTTTATAGATTTTTTTTTTTTTTTATTTGAAGTTCTACAAGCCAACTGACTTCCCAGATCTCAAAAAACAAGAGATTTTTTTTTAATATTCCCGGTGATATATTATGTTTTGATGGAGATTGGGGAGATTTGCAAATTCGACTCCTACCTTGAAAATTGAGGGGGTCAGTGCAATATAGTGCTAACCCACACTTTTGTCAAAATTGAGTTACACGCATTTTCATAATCCTTATCCTTCACTCTATTAAACCTCTGTGAAAACATCATATTTGAATTCAACCAACAAAATGGTAAAACGTGCATGCATTCATGTTTTATCAATGTACAATGTATGGACTTTCCAAACATTCTACATCGATTATCTCAAGATGACGTTTGTGTGGGTAAGCACTATATTGCACCGGCCCCTTCAATTGTTTAAATTGTTTAAGAATTCATGTGAAGTCATTGATATGGCTACAGAAGCTAACTAGTAATCATAAAATGGTGTAAGGTAGGTACGGTTATATGTGGGGAGGGGAAAAGTAGAGATGCCCCCCCCCCCCCCCCCATGCATATTTTGAAAAAAAAAGAAGAAAAGTTCCTCATTTGATAAGAGTGGGATTATCCCCTTGCACACATCCTCCATACCATGCATGAAATCCTTGCTGAAATGCAAAATGATTTCACTAAATTCTGCCTTAAAAACATATATTCTGAACGCTTAGGAATATTCACTACGCGTATTCTCAATATTAAAGTCCCTAAACCTTCCTTCCACTCCAAGCTTGGTTGCTTTGCTATATTGCATTAATATCCTGCAAATGCCCTAAAATCCTGACCACAATGCAGAATAATTCTGCTAATTTCTACTGAAAGTGTTTACCATACTCAGAAAAATTAGCTCCAACCCCCTCCCCCCTCCCCCCCCCCCCCCGTCTCTTTTGCCCATATTCCGCTAAAATGCATTGCAGACCACCAAGTAAAAGACCTACACATTCTTGTGGGAAAAAATGACATCTTCATTTTCTTGTTGATTTTTCTGCAAGTACACTGGAAATATTCTCCATGCAATCGCTGTTTCCTTCCCTATCGCCCTATAGGTCCTTACACTCTGCGATGATTGTCCTTTGAATAATAATTTTAGTTCTATAATATCAGGGGCGGATCCAGGGAGGACCGCAACCGGCGCACGCCCCCCCCCCCCCTTTATTTTTTGCTGAAACAAAAGAAATAAAAAGAAAAAAATGGGGGGAGGGGTGCGTGCGCCCCCCATTTAATTTTGTAAACACGCCCCTCTTTACGGAATTCCTGGATCCGCCCCTGAATATTGAAAAAGCATTTCATATTCACAGTCAATCACTTACTATCACTGCTAGCACCATGTCTGTCAAGTTCATTGTCGTTAGTCTTCTCTGCTGTACTGGATTTTTCTCCTTTGTTTGCTGTCTTTGTTCCTCTGACTTCCACCTCTGGACTGGCACCCATTTCTCCGACGGCAGCACCATCTTCCTCCATTGCTGCATTGCCCCCAGTGCTCTCGACTACCTCTACTTCACAGACTTTCATGTCTTCAGCGACTTCTGCATGAATTACATTGTTAGGTTCACTAACCTCTGTCAAGCACGCTGATGTCACATCAGCATCTGCAATACGACAAATTTGATAAATTACATGTACATGTAGTTTGATTTAAAAACAAACACACAAACAAACAAACATAAAGGGAAGATCAATTTTTTTCCGCATCAATGCGATTTCAGTAGCTGAAGACCCTGCTTTGCTACTTGTGAAATGAGAGTAACTAAATGCCATCCTTGTGAGTACCAAGTTGTACGCCTTTACAAGAGTGGACCTGTTGTTCTAAGTCCGGCTTTTATTCTTTTGCAGCACATTTGTCTTTTTTAAAAAAGAAATATTAATGGGACTGTTTGGAGGCCTACAATTCAAATGCTGTTTGGAGATACATTCAACTATACACATACTTCACAAGATATGGATGGGATTCCCTCTTTGTGAATACTGTGATTATGTTAATACACAGGGCAGAAGCACTAACTCAGTGATTTCAGAAGATAGAAAACACTATCCCCAAATTGAACTTGAAACTCCTCCAGGTCTCCAGACTCAATCTCACCTACTGCTCCTCGGTAAGTTTTGCGATCTTTCCACTTTGCCGAGACGTCTTCCCTCATGTTCAACTCCTAGAAATATACAAA
Organism: Diadema antillarum; assembly: GCF_040938485.1. Taxonomy (NCBI): domain Eukaryota; kingdom Metazoa; phylum Echinodermata; class Echinoidea; order Diadematoida; family Diadematidae; genus Diadema; species Diadema antillarum. Next base: position 3,081,874 of record NW_027270916.1, read on the forward strand.
TTGTAAAAAAGCCAACATTTGAGATATCACATTCTTTTTAATTTTATTGTAAAAAGCTGTACAACTTCAACTGATTCAGATTTACATGTGCAATTTCATTTTGCATTTTGTTTTAGTGTTTTTTTTTCCCATAAAATATACAGCTCAAACTTGAATCACCTGTAGCAACCATGACAGCCTTTTCCACATTACACACACACATACACATATATATATCGTTGGTGGGGTGACAAAACCTCGTATCTCAATATTTGGTGAAAATGAGTTTTCTTCATTATATTGAAGCTAGGAACCATAACTATGTAATTCCCAATCCTTATATGCCCATCTGCAAAAATAAGGTCACAAATGATAAATTAAAGTTGGTTGTTTCCATTGACTTACATGTTGTGGCAGCCATGTTTTTTAGCTCTCCTGAACATTTGACATTTTTGAGATATCAGGTTTTGTCACCCCACCAACGATATGTGTGTGTGTGTGTGTGCGCATGTATACATAATAACAAATATATTTATATGGCTTAATAGTGGGTCAAAGATTATTAATGTAACATTAATAATCTTTGACCCACTTACATGTGTTATCTTGGTCTAGATGTTTACATACACCTAGTACACATACAGATATAAATCACTTATCATTTTATTTGATATCAATGAACAGGGATGAAATTTCAAAGAAAACAAAAACACCCTCAGACACAATACGGTACTTACCTCATCTTCACTTTCGTGAGTTCTTTTCCTTATTGCTTGAGTGCAGTCCATTGTAGTTTGGATGCCTTATATTCCTGAGAACAGATAAGACAGAAAGCACAAATTACTATATAGTGCAACAAATAGTATAATTTCACAAGAGTATTCATACTATCTTATGAGTATCTATGCAACCAAGGAATCCATATTGTATGTGCTTTACCAAATACAACAGGGGAAATTTATCACTATCATTCATCTATTTGACCAACACAATGCAGTCCAACTGTACAAAATACAATATATGAAGACATTGCATGCTACCTTAATCTTTTATACGCCTAGGCCCTACCTGCCGGTCTGGGCTGAAATGAGAAGGGCTTCATCCATCTACTCCTCCTATTCGGATTCAATCGGGCATTATTAATAGTGCCGTAATATTTTACCTTACACTTACAGCTAGCTCGATCCCGATACAGTACATGTAATGAATAAATAAACAGGGGCAAACTAAAGAAGTGAAGTTTATGGCAATATGAAATTTGAATTGTTGTTGTTTAATGGTAAAAGTTAATGTTGCTGTTGAAGTATTGTTGTTGTTTAAATAATGGTAACAGTTAAAATTTTAATGTTGCTGTTGAACTTGAAGTGTCATTAATGAGGGGCTGATCGTATGAAGGTGTGTGGTGTGAACTGTGCTGAATACTGGGTAAATTTACTGTGGGATGATACAATCATCCAGTATGGAGCTGCCATTACAGTGTAGAATTTAAAGATCTATAGTTCTATCTTCTATGTAGTCTAGAGAACTCAGAAGTTAGAACTTGTGTAGCCAGTATAGCAGTTTGTTCCTTAAAACTTACTTGTAGTTGTACGCGTGGGACTGCGTTTAACCACTGGCGTTTATCAAATGTTTATAGACTTTATTAAAGAGTTACAAATTCTTATACACACTGTAGATTTATAATTTACTACAAACTACCGGGTTAAGTACTGACCTAAATATACCACGGGGATATCCTGGGTTTTAGGAGTCTAAGGCAGCCTAAAATGACTTCGGATCCCCATCAAAATCTGAGCAACATTCTCACACGAAACACACCTCTTTCGCGGAAAATTGGTGTTGTGCATAGATGGTGCAGCTGCGGTAGCCCGCGCGGCCGGGGCCAGCAGGGGCAGCTAGCTAGCTACACGTAGCAGGTTTGTTGCGGTATTTATAGTATGGAATGCGAAAACTATCCAAATCAGCGCCTAAAGCGTCGTCTGCTAGTGTACACTTACGACGTGCGTGCAAGTAAACTCTAAATACACAGTACCGGTACTTCCCATTACATCCACGCAAAGGGAAATACATGTACTAGGACTAGGTGTTACAAAAACATTTCCCACATTTGATCATACTTTAGTTCGATAACTGTACATCAGATAGGCCTAACACTGTCACTGATATGAGAAATAGCTGAATAGTGTGCAATTTTATAGTTGGATGTGATTTGATTATGAGAGCATGAATCAGTTTCTTCATTTTATAGGGATTTTCTTTTCAGTTTCATCATTAATTGCAAAGTTAATTTCCAGATTTTGGTCAAATATGGACGCTCTGTACAAAAATTCTGAAACCCAACTTAAAAAATAAATATTTAATTTAATGAAACTGATTTATGCTTTCATTTTCAAAATTATCTCCAACAAAATTGTACACTAAGAGATATTCAGCTAATGCTCATATCAATGTCGGTGTTATCTGATATACAGTTTTTTTTTTTTGTATTTACCCATAAGGATCAAAAGTGGAAAATGCTTTTTGTAACACATGCATATAACAATATACATACAGACTGCATACACCACAGAGCCTTATAGCACTGTAAGTTATGTTATTACTTTCAACATTGCTGGCATTGACACAATATGTCATTCTGTGCCTTTGTTAATAGATCCTGATGAAGGCCCATTTGGCCAAACCTCAAAAACTTAAAAGGAAAGAGAATGCAGAAGCTAAATCTAGACAAGTGAAATACTACTATCTTTAGGCCTATGTAATATTATATATACATATATTATATATATATATATATATATATATATATATATATATATATATATATAGACGAGTGGAATACTACTATCTTAGGCCTATATATATATATAATATATATATATATATATATATATATATATATATATATATATATATATACCGTACACAGTAAACCTTGCATGAGTCGAAGCTCTCGGGACTGAAAAAATGCGTTGACTTAAGTGAACTTCGACTCTCGCAAGAGTCAATTTTTTTTTCGACTCAAGTTATGTACATGTATATAGCACATTAATTTTGCATGCATGCGTGTGTGTGTGTTTGTGTGTGTGTGTGTGTGCATGCGTGTGTTTGCATTCAAATTTGTCTGTTCTTTAAGATAATGTTCTTATTTTGTTCTAGATTGAACATGGAATTTGTATCAATACTAGTACACATAGTTAAACGTAGTTCTGAGAATGTCTGCGCTAATGTGGCAATATGCATGTGCTATGTCTACGATGCAACACAGGTAGCCATTGCTGGCAGACATTCTCTCAGCTGTGTGCTTTCATCTCTGTCAACCCTGAGACAGAACACTCCCCCAGGCCCATCCCACCTCCATTGAACAAAACTATTGACCGATTCTGTGACGCGCTATGTGTATTTTTGGCATGGGCGCAGCCATAGTGGGTGTCTTAATTTAGCCGACCCCCCCTTCCCATTCCCCACCCCTCTCCCTACATTAGCATGCGCGCAGAATGAAAAACTGCTTTAGCCAATGGGCGTCTCGTACTGAGTGCGCGAATGCTTGCTTAGTGCGCGAACCTTTGTTACAAGTGCACGATAAACATGTTGCCCGGGGTGGGGGAGAGCAGGGGGGGGGGGGGGGGTCGGCTCAGACACCCACTATGGCTGCGCCCAGTGCCATGAAATGTCTGCTGCCCTCAACGAACCCGAATCGGTCAATACAGCCAGTCAGGCCCGCAGAAACAAGCTCCGCCCCATTGGCCTGTCACTAAAATGATAAAGCAGCGATTGGCTTGACCAAGGAGTTCTGGCTTGACATGGATAAAGTATGGATGTGCTGTGTGTATGGATAAAGTATGGATCGATGAGCTGTGTGTATACATGTATACATGTGTATGTATTCAACATGCGTGCAGAGCGGTACAGTGTAAGATATTGAGTGTGCATGCTTACTTGCAGCAGGTCATTGGCGGGGTTCTGCGACATGCCAATTTTTTTGTTCGCCTCTAATGTAATGAGTATGCCAGACAAATCTTCTTCGGCTCAAGTGATGTAAACTACCTGTATTTTGTACAAAAGGGACTGAATGTTTTACTTCGACACAGCCGAAATTCGACTCTCGTACTTCGCCTTATCCACATATTTTCTTAGAGAAAATACATAGGGAAAAATCGGGACTTATCCGAGGTTTAGGCCTACTGTATATATACACACACACACACAGACATACAACAGTTATTTTTGTTTTTGTTTTGTTTGATTTTCGCAAGCATATCACAAATGAACTTTTACCCACACTCACATTGTTTCCTCACCAAATATCTTATCCATCACTCCCTAAATATATCCCTCAACGTGCATTGCAATGTATGACCCAAGAGACAACATTTATGTGTACTCTTCTTTACGTGTACTCAATAAGTTTTATTGACCATCTGTACAGCACTATGTACAATACCATGCTTTCACACACAGCACCAATCATTTGATGAATTTCAACATAATGATGGCAATAAGCTGATGACTATTGTGGATGATTCAGAAGGAAGAAAGACAGTTACTTTTGCCTTTGTATCACGACATGCACCTTGTATGTAGAGAAATGTACACATTGTATAAATAAGACAAATCCGACTGATTACACTGTCTGCAAATCTTGTGCCTATAAATAAAGGAGACCTCCAGATGATTTTCAGATTTTTACATTTGATCAACTATAAATTAGTTTTACTGAGGACAGAGGTTCAGAATTTGTGATAATGGGGACACATGTAAAGAATAAGAATATTTTCAAAATTTAGAACAAATTGCAATGAACAAGGATGATGACATGGCAGAGTCACCATAAGAATGTTGAGTTGGGGCTCAAGGAAGCAGAACAAAAGAAGAAGGCATGCATAGATTATACACAGGTGAACTCGCAAGCAAGCGGTATTGTTATGGAATTACACTGCTACATTTCTGAAATATGTGAACCTCCTACAAGTATGTCATCATCCTTGTTCAGTGTAATTTGTTTAAGATTTTTCAAAGTATTGTTTCTCTGCTCAAGAACCACAATAAATTCCACAAATCTATACATGGAGTAGTCGATTTATGTACTACATGATGTGAAATTATGAAAATCGTCTGGAATGTCGCTTTTAACTGATTAAAAGCACTGTCATGAACAAGAAATATAAGAGATATACAGTGTACATGCATGCAATGTGATTTCATTATCATGCATGGTTGGTAATACATGTATACATTCTGTACGGAATTTGATCTGAAATAAAACAACCGACTTTTTTTTTTTTTAAGAGAAGGAACTGATTTCACTGCAGACAAAAAGAACAATATATGTGTCTACTTGTGATGAAGATATTTGATTTGTTATCACATTGTATACACCTCTGAAACATCATACTGTGTAGTTGTAAACCTACACTAGCAAGTACCAGATGTCCACCCTCCTCCTCCCATCCCCCCCCCCAAAAAAAAACACAAAGAAACATAATACAATAATTGGCGACCCTCCATAACAATAAGAAAAACTTGAAACAATAAGAATAAAAACTTAAAACAATAAGAAAAACTTGAAAAATAGTGAGTCAATCCAAATACAATTTCAGGGTGTGAAACATTTTTTTTTTTTTTTTTTTTTGGGGGGGGGGGGGAATACTGTACTACGAATTCTGGCTTACACCACTGCACACAGCTGGTTGTTCTGGGGGCATTTCATGAAACATTTTGGGTAATCATGTAGAAATGCACACCTACCGTTTGCTTCGCCGTCTGTCAATAAAATTTTGTGCAGCTATTGGAGATGCTAAATTGACCCATATCAAAGAGTTTTCATGGAATTAGAAAGCCGAAAAGGTAAGAAAAATGAGAAATCGGAGTTGAAAAGTACGTCGGTCGAGGTCGCGAACATAGTCTCCGATGTAAGTAGTGCACTGATTTCACAGAGAACGATGTCAATGATTATAATCGATTCTGGTAGTCTCTAATTAGCCGCTTACTAACAAAATCCAACTTGACTCGTGCAATACGTGTAGCCCCTACTTTCTTTTTCATATTTTTTTTTCTTATTGTTAGCTCACCTGAGTCGAAGGCTCAGTAATGCTTTCTGATGTTACACACCTCACCTCTGGTATCAGTTTCTTAAATGCTGGAACTGTACCCTCTCCTGCAACTTTTAGGAGATATCTGAAGACTTAACATACTTCCATTCATTTTCCTGTCATTTCTCCTTGTAAAGTGTTGCAGGAGCAATTTGTGCTAGAGGGTTGCATCAAATATATTTCTGTCATCACTGGAATATTGAAACACCAGGATGAACAACAAATATGAAAAGCAGTGTTACTGCCTTTTGAAATTTTCTAACTGGAAGAACATTTCATAGGTCATTACGAGATTAGGGAAGAGTGTTGATTGTTGGCTTGATTTAATTGTAGTTATCAAATTTCAAACTGATCATGGCATGAGGTAAGCTTCAGAGGCAGATGACATCACATGATATGAGGCATACGTCAAGATCAGAAAGGAATAAATACACAGCATATTGTACGTCAAAAGTAAGTCACATCATGCCTTTAGCCTGGCCTTTCATATCTTGAGGATTTCGATGCTGTATGACTGCGATGCATTCTTGGGCTGAGATTTGACGCGAGATTTGGGGCTGCTGGCGTGATGCAAGAGATTCTGAATGGCATTCACTTCCAATGAGAAGGCAACCTGAGAAATACAGACCGAGAGAGGAAACACATTCTTGTCAATATAGCAGCATTATTGATATTACGAAAAAACAATCTAGGCTAAAACTAAATCATACTTTCGGTAGGCCCTATAGATGCATTTGGACCACTAGTCGATATCACACAGAGCAATATTGTGTTATTCTAGAGCAGTTTCTTAAGAAATTGGTCCTCAAAGCACATAAACACAATGACTTCCCCATGACATGTAGCACTATCAATCGTTGATAGTGACAGCATTTTCTGAAAGGCAAATGGATGAAGAGCACTTCCATGCTGCTTGAGCATCAAAATGTGAATCCATCCTCTCAGAGTTGGTAAATCCTTGAATATAGAAAACTAAATTAATTGCCATCTGGACTTACTATTCTATATACCAAAATGGTTTTAGGTCCAATCATTTATGCTTCATCAGCATGTCTAATTTGGTGGCAGGAAAATGTTTTGCTGATTAATGAAGATGCACGGTCAATGTCATCCTCACTGTTGACACAAATTGTTTGGAGTCAGTCGTCAAGGAATTCCCTAGATTACAGAGCTGTACACCTGGGAGAGGTTGTGTAGCAGTCTACAGTACCCTACCCTTTTTGAAGGTGGGGGTTCTCAGAGTTGTTTACGTACAGTGATCCGTAGATGGCTCCCCAGATGCCCCCCCCCCCCCAACCATCAAGGTCCTTGTCTATTAAAGATGCACACATCTCTATCTGTGAGGTTGTGTTTAGCTGTCTTCAGGTGGGAGAAGACGGCTGAATCGTTGCCCAATGTCCATGGTCTTCAACACTGATATAACCACTTATGTAGTGGCTGCTTGGTTGCACATTGAATCCCTCTTGGCAACCCTCCCGGGGGGGGGGGGGGGGGGGGGGGGTTTCCAGGAAACTGTCTATTGTCCATCAAATACCCTTACCAAGGGTGGGAGACTGTGACACAAGCTCTCCCAGGTGAACAGCTCTGAAATCTTGAGAATTCCTCCAGAATGGACTGTACACAGTGACGACAGACTCTGAACATTAATGTCAACAGTGCGTCTGCCTCAATGGGCAAAGTTTTCCCGCAACCAAATCAGATGGGCTGATGAATCATCCAGGATCGGACGTGACACCATCCTCAGAATTTTAAACATTAGTTCAGATGAATTGCTTCAATCTTGTACCTTTATCGAACATTATCTGGGTCACGAATTGACTACATAAATCCTTGCACGGTTAGGATTCACAGCAAGGATCTGCCCATCAATAGTAGAGTGTGCATGTCACAGAACCAATTGGCTTTAACCTTTCACTTTGCTTCATTCACAGAGTGATACATGTACATCAACCAGAGAGCATTCTTTACTGACTTGCTCTAATGTCAAATGCAGTGTACTTCCGTTAGATACATAAATATATTTTAAAAGAAACAGTTATAATGAAAATCTCCTCTCAACAAAGTAAAAAATCAGGTCCCCAAATTATCATCTATATATCTTGTATCCTTTAGGGCCCTACTGTTTAGGTATAACACAACACAACTGCTAGTCCCAAGGACTTCGTTATAATCAACGGGAGTCACCTACACGTTGTATAACTAATACACATGATTACCTGCTGCTTCACAGCCTCCTGCAATTTGGCAATTAGGGGTCGGACATCCGGAACTAGAACCAGCTGGGCAAAATGGGCATCTAGCAGCACGCCAATCCAATCCACAACCTGACGAGAGAGAGAGAGAGAGAGAGATACCAAATATTGCCAATTTGAGCAGCAGTTTTACAACTTGAGATTTAAAGGTTTTTGTAATAATAACATTATTATTTTCATCATTATTATCATTATCATTATCATCTTCATCATCATCATCATTATCATCATCAATAACATCATCATCATTAACATTGTTCTCATCATAAATATTACCAGCAGCAACAGCAGCAGCATCATCATCTTCTTCATCATCATTATCATCATTGATTATCATCATTACCATCATGTTTTCTGAGTTGATGTGCCATTGTGGATGTGTCAACTCCCTCTTATCTTAAATACTTACATCTTAAGATATACAGAGCATTTTAACACGGTCACCTGGACACATATATCTAGTATTTTAAGAAAAACTTACATTATCCATGCTGACTTCAGAATGGGCTCCCATCTTCCCTGAGAAGGAGTTGGTGAGTAGCAGATAAAGATACTTCAGGAGCAGCTGAAACAAAGATGTAACAAGAATGTGTTGATCAGTGCAGTATCAGGAAATTTGCCTGCTGAACAGTGCGGCACTCACTCATCTTCACAAATTCTTCGGCAGCCATATCCTGCAGACTGCTATAGATGCATGCATGCTGCTACCCCAACAACAATTTGTGTATGCTTCACATCACCTGGTCAATGAGCACCGTTCACATTTGATTAAAGTGGAACAAGCAGCTTAATTTGCTTTTAAATGATACATTGCAAGGTTTTTGACTACTAACACTGCAAGGGCAAATAATTCTACCATTATAGCAATTTTACATACCTACAAAAGTGCAGACTCGCTACTGTCAAAAACTTCTCAAATGGTCCATGTATACTCACAACAACTTCTTTGAAGTGTAAGTGTTTGACGGCATCCAGCATGAAGCTATCTGTGAATGGCTTGGACAGAGCTTCGTCTCTGAGGGTTGAAAGGGTTGTCAAGGAAACACATACGTTCACACCTGTCTAGGGCAGACATCCAAGGGAGATGCAAAGAGTTGTCGCTGTAGACAGGCGGCCCCTGTAGACAGATCTATTCAACATTTCATGCATATCACACATACATCTCGTACATGCATCATCATTGTATAGTATTTGCACTTACATGTATACAGTTGTATGTGTGTCAGTATTTATGTTTCATACATTGAAAAATGCTCTTAAATGCAGGGGCGGATCCAGGAATTCTGTAAAGGGGGGGGGGGGGGGGGGGCTTGACTAATATTTCTTCCGGGTTTCATTTCATTTTTTTCTTTTTATTTCTTTTGTTTTTAACGAAAAATAAAGGGGGGGGGGGCGTGCCCCGGTTGCGCCCCCCTCTGGATCCGCCACTGCTTATGGACCGCATTCTTGCAGACTGGTGTACATACAGCAAGCTTTTCATGAGTGCATCACCATTCCCACTATTTGTACTTTACTGGCAATCACTTTATTTAACTATTCACCATGCCTGGCTAACTAGTCAGCTGTAGAGCATAATTGGCTCAGCTTCTGCTCCATAAGGATCTCTCATAGTCAAAGGATACACAAGTTGTCTCCTAGCAACAGAGATAACATCCTCATCAGGGTTGCTGGTTGAGACTACCATGTTGTTATCTTCTGTTGACGTGTCCATGGCTGAAAGTTTGTCTTCATCAATACTGCAAGAATGATAAAATCCCAACCTTTCTTCAACATATGTTTTAAAAAATTCCGAGCACAAGTATTCATACCACAAATTTGGTAAACAAAACAAAACAAAACAAAGTCCTGACAACCTGACTACCTTTTTGGTAATGGGGAGTAATGTTTAACTCAAACCTTATAAACCAAAAATTTACAGCCTAATAAGATGGCTAGTTGGTTGCTATTGTTTGTATTAAAGGCCATATGCTTTGATTTCTCCCTTTTGCACTAGTCCCGATACAAGTTTAGGAAATGACTGATAGGCAAATAACATAATTATCTGGCACCCAAATTCATAATAGAATAAAAGGCAGAGTTACAGGAATCTGTGTGAAACACTGACATACCCCAAACTTTTTTTTTTTCACTTCAGTTTCAAATTGTTTTATTATTTTACTTGTACAAATGAAATCACTATGACAAAGTCAACAAAACTCTCATCAAAACATAGATACGAGTATCTAAAGAGTACTTGAAGAAATAAACATGATCATGTACATACACAAACATACAGTTTAGCATATCTTAAAAAGAGCACTAACTACCATTTGCAGATGAAACAAAAATGCAGTTTTAGTGCAATGAAACAGTTCTGAATGTGAGGTACATAAAGAAACAACCAATGTGAAAATCTTAATCGGTATAATCAGAGTAAAGTATAGTATACGAAAAGTGAACAATAATTTTATCAAACTTGTTTCTAGAATTATCCATCTACAGTTTTAATGGTTTATTGAGAAAAATAGTGATATCTCCTAATATATCTTAGGTCTTACTGCCAGATTTCTATAAGGTAGTTCGGATGTTTTGTGATACAGCTGACCTACACATATGCATCAAATGTGATAACTCAAATAATTTTTTTAATCATTGTTCCCAATGGTAAACAGTGGTTTTTACTCTTCATGTGCCATGGTGGAAATCCCCTTTGTGCCACACTATTTTGAGACACTAACAGTTTCATGCTTTGAGAAAACGTTCTGTTTTTCAAGTCTATGTAACTTCTTTAGATTTCTGTTGAGCTGGGGCAAATAGTGAGTAAAGATGTAAAGAATATGCCAATCTTTGCTTTGATGTATTATTGTATGACAAATCTATGATTGTTTTTCTTTCACATGACCAGCAGTTACATTACTGCAAGGGCATGACTTTTGCACACAAAACAATGACAGGAACTTAGAAACTTCTCTAAAATCCAGTAGAGAACACCTGTTGATAGTCAATCACAACATGAAATGCAAGTTTTATTTGAGAGCAACGGAAGCGTGAGAAACGCTTTCATTGCACTGCGGCATTTGGCGATTTATCGATTGGATTATGTATAGGGGGATTAGTGCGTTTGAGCAGAATATGCGAAGTCGGCTTGACTGAGTTGGACCTGCGAACGTGGCACATAGAGAGTTAAGGTATTGACCGATTCTGTGACGCCCTATGTGTATTTTTGGCATGGGCAAGCCATTACTGCGGTGTCTTAGCCGACCCCTCCTCCCACTCCCCCACCCCTCTCACACGCACGGAATGAAAAACTGATGCATGGTTGCTTTAGCCCATAGGCATCTCATACTGAGTGCGCAAATGCTTGCTTAGTGCGCGAACCTTTGTTACAAGTGTTGCGATAAACATGTTACCAGGGGGTGGGGGAGAGGAGGGGGGTCAGCTGGGACACTGCAAAATGAGCTAATGGCTGCATCCTGTACCACAAATTGTCTGCTGCCCTCAACGAACCCAAATCAGTCAATAAGAGACAAATCTCTGAGAGACCTCACCTCAAGAAGACCTGTAGACACTGGACCAGGGAGAGTTCTGGGAAGTCTCGCATGAAGGAGAGACAGTCCAGCAGCAGGGAGACTTCCCCTCGTCTGGCCAGCATACCAACAAACTCTGGGCAGGAGCTAGGATTGGTATGACAGAGGCAAAAACAACAGAGAAGGAGTTAGAGGGGCATGGACAGATGGACGGACGGACAGACAGACAGGTAGTGACAAAGTGACAGAAAGACAAAAGACAGAGCACATTATACAACACCTAAAAAATTTAGCTATGGATTGATTACCCATCATGTGTCATTCAGTTATACAGAGACTCCAACTCTCCTGCTTTCGACTGGAGATCTCCCGGCGAAAGTCCACTTTTGCAAAATCTCCCATTCTCCCGCTCGAAATTTAATTTCTCCCGCCTTGGCTCTGTGTCTCCCATTGGAAAGGATTTCTTACTTTAATATTGCCATCGTATGTTTAAAAATAAGCCTTGGATAGCACGATAGACATCTAGAACCCTAGAGCTTCCAGGGCCCTCGCCCTGGACCGTCTTCCGCAAGAAACTTCGCGCTTCATGCTTATGATGTGCACTTCGTGCTCATCAACTTAGAGTCTCCCGTTTGCTTGAGGTTTTAGGCGGGAGAATCTCCAGATCACAAGGTGCTTGGGGTTGGAGTCTCTGGTTATAAGTACCACTGCACACTGTGGCTGTCAGCTGTGCAATTTTGTTTGAGCAAAAAATGGATGGTGCATGGCCCACGTCACCAATTTCCACTGACTCCCATGTTTAACTCATGATTGACTCCAAGATTTTGTTCTATTGCACAGCTCTGATGCCACAACAAACAAACATTTGCGCCCGCACTCGACAATTACAACGGGTACTTTTGTCACTCATTTTTTAAACTATAACCCATCCGTTTCGTGTATGTACATACACAGCCAACAGTGACTGTGCAGATACTTATTCACCTTTCATGGAAAATGGTTGCCATTTCTGTGCTAAAGTAAAAAATCTGTGTGGACTACATCTGCTGACGTCTAAGCTGAACAGTCGTATAAAACAAATAGTTTATGGTCTTTATTCGTGCAATGGAACAAGATTTCAAACTCAGTGAAAGATGAGGTGCACTATTCAACTCCTTTTAGCCTTGTTGAATAGCATGCCTCTATCTTTCACCTTGTATGAAAACTTGTACCATCACACTCATGACCATTCACAATATGTAAACTGATGGAATATGGTCTAACCTTGCTGCTAGCACATTAGTAGCGATGATGTCGTGCAGTGCTTTCTCACTCCAGAACCCAGTGTTCTCCTCAATTCTTCTTACGACTGACTTGAGCACCAGGGTCAGGGCCGAGCTGTCCGGTACGCAATCCTGGAATGACTTCAAAAGTTCCTGGACAGCTGATGAAAACTTCTTTGCTGTATTGGTCTGTGACATTTGGAAGAGAAAGGTTGGACAAGATGAAATGGTGTAAGTTGTGATTCATCCAGGTAACGATCAATAAAGGACCCAAAATTAAATCAATTCATCTGGACTTACTGTTTTACTTCCGAGAACGGTTTCACGTCCGATCCTGGACGCTTCATCAGCTCGTCTGATTTGATGGCGGGAAGAAGTCGTTGCTAATCGGCGCAGATGCACTACCGACGTTATTGTTCGAAGTCAGTCGCCAAGGAATTCTCCGGATGACAGAGCTGTACACAGAGCTGTACTGACAGAGCTGTACACACTAAAACAGAAACTGGTCCACCCAAAAGATAAGGTACCGAAGGAAAAGAGAAGCAATGTGGTCTACGCCATACAGTGTCAAGGAGAGGGTTGCCAAGAGAATTATATTGGCGAAACCAAGCAGCCGCTACATAAGCGCTTATATCAACATAGAAGACCAGGTACATTGGGCAACGATTCGGCCGTCTTCTCCCACCTGAAGACCTTCAAACATAACTTCAAGGACAAAGATGTGCGTATCTTAGATAAGGAGCCTCGGTGGTTTGAGAGGGGGGTCCGGGAAGCCGTCTACCTCAACTCTGAAAACCCCTCCCTCAACAAGGGTGGGGGACTGCGACACAACCTCTCCCGGGTGTACAGCTCTGTCATCTGGAGAATTCCTTGGCGACTGACTTCGAACAATAACGTCGGTAGTGCGTCTGCGCCAATTAGCAATGACGTCTTCCCGCCATCAAATCAGACGAGCTGATGAAGCGTCCAGGATCGGACGTGAAACCGTTCTAGGAAGTAAAACAGTAAGTCCAGATGAATTGATTTAATTTTGGTTCCTTTTTTGACAAGATGCAAAAAACTGCAAACAACTACGACGATGATGACGACAATGACGACAACCACAACGACAACAACCACGATAACGACAACGACGACAACAACAACAACAACTGAACTGGCCTCCTGGAACAAACAGCAAAGTGCATCTGCAGTGCATCATCGAAGACTAAATGCATTACAATGGCATAGACATGAAAATTGACATCAGCTTGCACTCACACATAGGCTTCTGTGAATCTGCACACAATAGGACATATAAATGCAATCAAGTGAAAGCACACTCAATATAGGCCCTATCTGTAAAACCTGAAAGTTTCATGGTATAATGAATCAAGAACAAGGTTCCATTATTCACATTACATCAATGTCATCTTCTACATCATGTCATGTAAAATGGTGTGAAATCTAAAAATTGTTCACAGACATGGAACACTGCTGGAAATCCCAGTTTAAATGAACAGTGCAGATGAACAATTTGATTGTAGTGCAACAGTAACTCTTCTAGGACCACTGGTTTAAAAATTCCATTGACATCTCTTGTAGTTTAGCTGCTAGTAGTGAAGAAAGAGTTAACAATTTCAACAAGTATGCAGGATGCAAACATCACAGCCGAGGAAAATTTTGTGTAATCATCCTGTACGTAGTGTAACTACAAACAACTAGTTTATTTGAATATACAATGTACTTGGAACAGAAAATGCCATAGCACTATAGACACTGTCCAAAGACCCTGACACAGAGGTTTAACTTGAATAGCTGTTACCTTTGTCTGATCACAGACTTTCTGCACCAGTGTTGTAAGTTTAGTTCCACTCTTTGCTGTTTCTTTTGTCACACCAGATTTCCGTCTTGGTTTCTGTGTCACAGAAAAAAAAAAAATGTAGTTATATTATAATGTAACAATATTTAATAAAAGTTTGATACTACTGAATAAAAAACATGTGAAATTCATCTCACCCTGCCAAGAGCAAAGATAACTTGCACAAAAATGTTCCACTTTTACAGTACCAAGTAAAAGCCACAAAGATAATGTCAAGTGATAACAACTGTATGTGAAATAAGGGAGAAAAAAAGGTATACAGCCAACCTTGCTTAATTCAACCTCGCACATGTCGAATAATTACCTCAAGTCGAAGGTCTTTTCAAGTCCTCTTCTCTTTATATTCTATCAATTTGAATTCCTCTCAAGATGAATTTTCTCTAAGTCGAAGTCATTTCTTCAGGCCGAATAGATTCGACTTAGGCAAGGTTGGCTGTATGTCTTACCCCTTTTCGTACTGGAACCTGGTGGTCTTTGTACTAAGTCTATGGGGGTTTCAGAATTCAGTATGAAATGGGTTAAATGTGTAAGATTTTACCACCTTGGAAGTCTCTTCCTGGCAGGCCCAGTCTCCTGCCTGGACTAAGACTGGTAGGTCCAGGCCTTCCTTCGTCTCCGCTAGGCTACCAAGGGATGCTGCTAGGGTCATATCGGAGGCCTCATACCTGACAAACAGGAAATCAAGCTTCATTTTGACAATGTTCCCTGGTAACTGCCAATCACAGATACTTGCTGTGTTTTTAAGTTTCTGCAATCTACATTTCACATTTCATGGTAGATTGGATTATAACAAACCTTCAAGAGAACAAACAAACAACTCCACACGAAACAAAACCTGATATGACTAAGTTTAAAAGACATAATGTTCAGGCCTATCTCTGCATCAGCTAAGCTACGAAAGGGACACTGCTAGAATCACATCTGTAGCCTTGTACCAGAAAAAAAGAAAAGAAAAGAAATGTAATCATGCTTGTGTATGCATCTTTTTTATTAGTCTATGCATAAGGGCAAGTCCAAGATAACACGCGCGTTACGTATGGGACATTCAGAGACTTTTATGACCTGAAAAATAGTGTTAATGGCCTTTGATCATATTGAACTTTATCATGGTGATGGATATCTAGGAGAAGTATAATCATGTAAAAAATTGAGAAAAATGACCTTGACAATTATATTCTAGAAGAGAAAATATGTGCCGTTACGTATGGGACCAGAAAAATTTTGTTTTTTTGAACATTTTTTTCAACCTCAAAACTCTCTGAAAGTATTTCATTCTACAACTTGTAACTCACTGTGATGAAAGTCACAACACTCAAGATTATCACAGGTAAGTTTCATGTCATTAGGCAAAAAGCTCTAATTACAGGTTCTAATTAAAGACAGACATGACGTGTTACGTATGGGACAGTTACGTATGGGACACTTTGTCCCCCATTCATTTAGTGTGTGGAGAACCATGTTTATGGGTATTTTGCATAATTATTGAAGTAAAATCAGTTGAAACTACTCAAATACTGATCCAGATTGTCAAGGAAACAATATTCCCCAAATATTCACCATCATAGTCATATTCAATCATATTTTCATATTTTTATGACCAATCTGAGTATGCATGCCCTTTGTCCCCCATTCGTTTAGTGTGTGGAGAACCATGTTTATGGGTATTTGGCAAAATAATTCTGCAAAATACCCATAAACAAATTTTTGCATAATTATTGAGGTGGAATCAGTTGAAATTACTCAAATACTGATCCAGATTGTCAAGGGAACAATATCCCCCAAATATCTACCATCATAATCATATTCAATCATATTCTATATTTTTCATGACTAACCCGAGTATGTATGCCCTATTTTTTATCAGGATAGTTACTACTAAAAAATTGAATAGTTTACTTCCATTGAAGAAGGGCAGTTTGCCATTTAGTTTCAATAAAAAACAACTTGACACAAGAAATATTAATTTCAATAGATAAGCAATACCTGCTGCGTGGAATTCCAGTAATCGAGTAGATGTATGATGTCTGTCTAGCAGTCAGGTCATTGATTTGATTCACACCTCAGTATGTATGTACCCATTAATTTTGTTGTGGCTGCTATTGAAAACTGAATAAGGACAATTTGTGTATCACTTGCAATTTAAAAAAAATCATTTTACTTTATTTTTTTTTTTTGATATCACAACCGTTTCAATTTGGATCTCCATCAAATTAACTTTGAATTCCTATAGTCTTACAATTGTATGCTCTTTAGTAATTCATATTATTGGTTTCCAGTCATCTCATAAAATGTTGAAAACTGAATCCCCATTTCTACAAAAACTATACCATCCCTTTAATGCTGATTTTCATTGTGTATTTTGCCATCTTCCCTTCCCCCTTTCTGAAAATTGTTCAGTCAAGTTCATGTATTGTTTCAAGTGTCTATAACTCAAAAAGTAGCTACAAAGTTGGGATGCTTTCTTCAGGATGATTGACCATTTGTGTACAGAGAGACCTTCCCAGCTAGCTACATGCATTCACATGCAATATATATGAGGATGTCCCATACGTAACCCATTTGTCCCATACGTAACATTATTTCAATGCCTTATAAAAAAAATTTCTTTTACTATTTTTTCTTTTTTCTATGGTATTTAATTTCTCTAAACAATAAATCAGAACTTTCCAAAAGGGCATTCAAATAACCTTAGCAATTTCAGAAAAAACCTAAAAAAATGACCTCATTTTGTTACGTATGGGACATCTCATGATAGGACACGAGCTAATTTGCATAATCATTTGCATAATCCCTAAATTTTCATACCAAGTTAAACTATATGATGAACTTCTTATGTCCACATATTAATCAAATATCATTTGCTTTCCTTTGGATAAATATGAATTTTTATAAATGTCCCATACGTAACGCTGTGTTTTACATTTATGCAAATGAAGCCCTTGAAATTTGCATAAATTTACATAATATAATTTTTTCCTCCATGGAAATCAAAACTTCAACTTATAAGCTTCAAAATGATACCAAATATGTCAATATTGAGCAAAGATGAAATTTTGCCTTCTGAGGGGACCTTATCTTGGACTTGCCCATAAACTAACTTGCAAGGTATGGAGAAAAAGTGTAATTCTACTACAGTATTCATCGCATAATCGGGGCAGGTTGGGAGTAGCAAACACGGCCCCTTTAAGCGGGGTGCCCGATTTCGCCATGAGCACTCACCATACACTAATGGCATACGATATGTACATGTAGTGCGCACACACACACACACACACACACACACACATGCATACTAACGTACTGTACATGTACATGAATACACAACCACACTACCCCTCGGCGCGACCCTCTAGCTCATTCACAACTGAGGAAAATTGTGATGTACACACAGATCACAGTGTATTGAAAGTTCAAACACTCAGAGACGAGGAATTTGGACTTTGCCCTCAAAGTGTATGACTGAGATTAAACAACATACACAGCCTGAGCTGTGTGAGCAAGGCATGTTTTTTATTGGATGTGAGTAGGAATTGCAAGCGAGCACATGGCTTTGCTTATGTAGGGGAGAAGAATGTTCGCGAAAGCATGTGTTTC
Organism: Diadema antillarum; assembly: GCF_040938485.1. NCBI lineage: Eukaryota > Metazoa > Echinodermata > Echinoidea > Diadematoida > Diadematidae > Diadema > Diadema antillarum. The sequence continues at coordinate 3,100,417 of NW_027270916.1, forward strand.
GCAATGGCATGGATACTTATACACAGCTTTTTCGTGGCTATGCATGTACGTGCACTGGATGGACGGAGGTCAAAACACACCAGTCCGAAGCTTGCTTTGTAAGTTCGATGTAAACGACAACTGATAGGGAATCTTTGAAATATTGTTGTGGTATTTTGGTAGATTTTTTGTGTAAAATATCAACAAAATCAAAGATCGCTTGAAGAAAAATTGTCCCGTTTATCAGAGGTCCCCGCCCGATTATCCAGTGAAAATAACATGCATTGGAAATGTTTCTGGGAAGCGTATGTCATTAAGCGAGGTTCCCGATTATCAGATGCCCGATTATGCGATGAATACTGTATCAAATAGTAAAATTTTTGCATTTTAACTTGGCCTTTGACCCTGGACCTTTGACTCTATGACCCTAAAATTCCCCAGAGAATCACTGTCTGGTAGAACATGCATCTGTATAGATATGTACTAAGTTTCATGGTAATACCTTGAGTCACTTTCAAGATATGGAGGATGAAGAAATGTAGAACAAAGAAGTAAACCCACAAACAGGCCTATTACACCAAGCATTTTTTTTTCCAAATTAAGTGAGAAGATAATTCTACTCCTGCAACCTACATCAGAATAGTTTCCAGACAGGTCCCCAACAGCAAATTAAAATGTAACAAGGAAAAGTAGAAATTACGCGGTGCGTAATATATGTCCCCGCCGGAAGTAGCATTTAGTAGCAAAATGCACAATATAGGTAAAAAGATGAAGGTCAAAGGTCAAAGAAGTCAAAGGTCAAAATTCTATGTAGAAGTTTTGAAGCCCTCACCTAGTGCCATCACATAAAGCAAACGGAATCGAAATCGGGTTAGAAATGGCGAAGGAGTAGCATTTTGTAGGCAATGTGCAATATAGGTCAAAAATCAAGGTCAAAGGTCAAAGAAGTCAAAGGTCAAAATTCTGTGTAGAAGTTTTGAAGCCCTCACCTAGTGCCATCACTTAAAGCAAACGGAATTGAAATCGGGTTACAAATGGCAAAGGAGTAGCATTTTGTAGCAAAATGTACAATATAGGTCAAAAATCAAGGTCAAAGGTCAAAGAAGTCAAAGGTCAAAATTCTGTGTAGAAGTTTTGAAGCCCTCACCTAGTGCCATCACATAAAGCAAACGGAATCAAAATCGGGTTAGAAATGGCGAAGGAGTAGCATTTTGTAGGCAATGTGCAATATAGGTCAAAAATCAAGGTCAAAGGTCAAAGAAGTCAAAGGTCAAAATTCTGTGTAGAAGTTTTGAAGCCCTCACCTAGTGCCATCACTTAAAGCAAACGGAATTGAAATCGGGTTACAAATGGCGAAGGAGTAGCATTTTGTAGCAAAATGTACAATATAGGTCAAAAATCAAGGTCAAAGGTCAAAGAAGTCAAAGGTCAAAATTCTGTGTAGAAGTTTTGAAGCCCTCACCTAGTGCCATCATATAAAGCAAACGGAATCAAAATCGGGTTAGAAATGGCGAAGGAGTAGCATTTTGAAGCAAAATGTACAATATAGGTCAAAGGTCAAGGTCAAAGGTCACAATTGAAATTCTGTATAGAAGTTTCAAAGCTCCCATGTAGTGCTATCATATAAAGCAAACAGAATCAAAATTGGGTTAGAAATGGCGAAGGAGTAGCATTTTGAACGTTTTGATCACACACGGACGCACACACGGACGGACACACGGACGGACGGACGGACGGACGGACACACGGACACACGGACACACACACGTACGGAGCCCGTTTCATAGTCCCCTGCTCGAACTCGTTCGGCGGGGACAAAAAGCATAAAAGCAAAAAAAAATATAGAATGGACATGTACATAAGCAAAAACAAAGAAAAAAAAAGAGAAACAAAATCTGCTGCTAGGTTAAGAATGTGCATGAGACTGAGGTTGAAAGTATGACCATTAGAGCATCTGAAAAATTGGAAATATTAGTAATAGTAACAAGGTCCTAGGTTCCTAGGTCACCAAATTAGACAGATTATTAAAAATTCATCAAGCATAATGTACCTGTGCAGGCTCACGATTGATTTTGTTGCGAGGAAAATGTGGCCGGCGATAACTTTCAGAAATGAGGGAAGACCTTCCTCTTCTTCACCAACAAGCGAACGCTGGGCCTGCAAAGTGCCGTAGGTTGTGTCCCATACGGACAGGGTTGCTATATATAGAAAATTTAGATAGATGTAGATTAGATGAGAGGATGGCTGAAAGTCTACAGAATTCATAAGCACGTGGGTGAGAGAGAGCTCGAGCTCATCAATTAAATGATAGTTTGATACAGACTACATTTCACCAATACATTATGTCATGTTCTGTGGCAGAAGAAAAATGAAAAAAAAAAGAATGAGTTGATATTTGCATCATCAAATGTGACCGTGCACCTCAAAACGAACATAAAGTCGCACACACTGATTTTGCGTGAGGACTGAAAATAAGTGAAATGGGTCAACCTAGCCGAACTTGATTTTTTCATATTTTCTGAAAGAGCGGGTCTTCTTTTACATTATGCTAAAATTTGGCATCATGAAATGGGCAGGAAAGTGTGTTTTTTTAAGCAGTTTATCTCGAACATTTTTGGTAAAATAGTGTGATTAGGTGTGTCTTTAGAATCCCTTTATCATTTCTGAAAAACCTTGTCCACACTCTTCACTTTCAACTCTTATAACTTTTGGACAGAATGAACAGAATGTGTTAATGAGGCACGCTTAATTTCAGTTTAATCTAATAATCCCTTCATTGTTGTTACTCTGGTGGTTCACTTCCTGTTTTTTGTCCCATTCATCGCACAGCCAGCACGGTTTGGTAAAGATTAAGCGCTTGAATAGACACTGTACTTCAGAGCCTCTTTTCTCAGTTCACACTTTTCCTGAGTTTGTGCTTTCTTTCCAATATCTAGATAGGTTAGGAGAGTCCATTTGATCTGAGTTATACATCATTTTAAAACTTGAAGTCTGTGCTTTCAGAATATGGTCTTAACTAAAAATTCATGTCTGGCGACTTTTTGTTTGTTTTGAGGTGCAGGGTCACAAATGGTGTTATCACTTCTGTAGTGAACTGTTAAGACAGACAACAGGCCAAAGTTGCTATAATACTGATTGAAATGCAATTTGTTTCCTGCATGAGCCACAACAGAGCAAAGTGAAAGATACATCATCAAACTTTTGTAATAGTTGATGAGGCTTTGTGATTCAATTTTCACATCACCTTCTGCCCGTCGAGGTATAACTGTAATTCATTCAGGGTTTTTAAGTCAGTTTTCAAACGCTATAAAATGTCTACTATGCTGATGACAAATCAATATGCTATTTAGAGCTGTTGTATGATGTACCTGAACCATGTAAAATTTCCTGAAACATACAAACAGCAGAAATTGTATGATATAATTACCACCTCTGATGGAAAGAACTACAAAACCTTGCACACAATTCATGTCACATGTAAAGAATGAATGGCATACAAGAGGTATAAATTATAGAAATAAAGTCAGTGCATAGGTGAAAAATTGCATACCTTTGTGTTCACCACTAGAGGGCAGTCTCTGGGAACCTGCTATTGCAACAAGTCTGTCATTGATAGCTGCTATCCTCATCTATATGAAATGGAGCATTAAAAATACACATGATCATATGAACTAATGAAACAAAGGCATGGTTTCAAAGACAGGCATATAGAAAGAAATAACATGAAATATTCTTAACGCCAATGGTAATCATGTCATACTATACTTTCCAGACACATTAAGGGTAGTACCGGTGATAGTAAGCATTACTTATTGCAGGACAACAAAGGATCAATGACAGTACCACTTTAAGAATTTGAACTAGGTTCAACATTCTTTATGTATTTCCTACTATGCATACTTGTTTGATCGTGATTGCAAGGATCTGTTTTACCTATTCTTGAAATATATTCATTCTCCTGGCATCCGAGTTAAAAAAACAGGGTCAACCTCTAGAAATTATTACTCTAAAAACAATGAAGGAAACAAAGACAGAAATGATGACTTATTCCAAGAAACCAGAAACATGCTGACACACAGATTCAGACATAAGAAAAAAATACCTGACTGCTTTCGATAACTTCTAAACAAAACAAATATCGAAACAACAAAACAACACACAAACACACGCAAACATACTGTATGTGACCCGCTACAACGAAAAGATCCTAAAGTCACTGACGGCTGAGCCGAGAAAATTGAGTTTGAAGTGAGATCATCAAAATCCGTCAGAACGTTCGAATTTCTGTTTTAGACAAAATTTTGTAATCTAATGTATCCTCTATCATCTGCCAAACTTTCGAAGCTAAATGATCAAAGGAAAGGCAAGAAAAATGTGTTTTTCTGGGCCATGATTTTCTGATTCTCTATGGAACAGAAACGTGTCCGAAGATTTGGATTTTGCGCTGCAGCTAGACTCCGCCCCTAGCAGCGAAGGAATGATCTTATTGGTCAGTGCGTTGCATTCTGGCTACTGATTGGTCGTGTGTAGGCCGCTGGGGCTAAGCTTGAATGAACATCGCAGAGGTTGCTAGGAGCATACCTTCTACTGTCAAACGGTGAAAACTGTCTAGCTTTCCCATGATCCTGATAGCGTCGGAAGGAAAACCTTGAAGGTGGCTTTCTTGAAACGCTGATTTCCTAAACCACTAGACATGCGCTAATAAAATCATTGATATCTCTGCAAACGAGTACTTTTATATTCCAAAAGTCATGTTATATCTGACATTAAAGCAGAACAGTAATGGAATACTAGCATGTCATTTTCAGAAAATTGTCCTCCCCCAACTTTCGGATCCTTTTGTTGCAGCGGGTCACATACACTTGTATCTGTTACTCAGCCTACCTCCTGCTCACTGCCTGAAACAGTGAATTTAAGATGACACACCAATGTCTGAGGCTCCTGTTTTCCTTCGAGCTTTGACTTTGGTATGTGAGTGCAGCACACATGTCCTCCTTCCCCTGCAAAGGACAATTAGAAGATTGTTAAAGTTTCATTATAATCTGATTTACTGAGTTTTCACCCATCAACTTCTCGGGAATTATGCTGCAGAAGGTATCATCTTGTCATCATTAATTTGACACAGCTGATTTCCACTGCAGATCTTTCATTTGAGGAAGATAAGATGGAATAAATCAAATTCAGTAAATTGGTTTAAAAAATGGAAAGGAATGGATGCTTTAATCACCTTAAAATTTGTCACCAATTCAAGAATAAGTTCAGAATTTAGCAATGAAGAGGCTTTTAAATATTCTTCAAATGAAAACAATCAAGTATGTTTTACTAAAATGCTAAAGTGCATGAGAATTTACTTTACCTTACGAGACAAAAGCAATGATAGTAATACATTGTACCATAATAAACACAGCACCACAATTCTGCTGTTTCTGGAACTGCATGTATTACATAATGCATCTTTTTGACTCAACTCTAAAAATAAATAAATACATAAATATAAACACTCAGCAAGGGACAGGGGGAAAGCATAATAACACCAAACTGTAATGTCAAATTTGCAATATTTTTGGTTCAAACAAGATAACCACATACACACACAAAACAAACCCAAGACAGCCTGACAACAAGTATCCTTGTGCTGCTGTTCTAGATTTTTGCAGACATTCCACATTATCTTTGTTTTAATCTCCCTTGACTATCAAGGTATAATGCAAAAGGCAACGCATGCGCACAGATGAATTCCCCTCACAGTTTTTACTCAAAATGTAGTACAATGTCTTTTCCTCTCTTAGTAATTACAAGTCACTTTACTGCAGAGGAAGGGGAATGATATTATAAAGCTTATAAACCAACTGACAGTTTGCAGATACAGTGTAAACTTGAGGAAGGCTGACTAAGCTCACATAATGTGTAGAGGATGGCACTGGAATCTGTGAGACAGGATGCTGAGAGAATAGCAGGAGTCTCATCCTCTCCAGAAACTGGTGGTTCTAGGTGTATCCTGACGGCATCTTTGCTCTCTCCTTCCTCCGTGCCAATTTTGCCAACATTGTGAACCAGCAAGCTATACTTCATTTTCTGAAAAAGAAAAGAAGAAAGAACTGCAATTTGCAAATCCTTTGGTCTTCACTTGCAATCTAAAATTACATAAAATTAGTTTTATCCTTGCACTGTACTTCTACTTCACAAATTTCACTAAATGAAGGAAGAGTGATCCTTCCATTTTTTTTCATTAATTACTGGACTTCAAGCACACCTACCACACATAACTTCACAGGCCACCTTCTTTTACAATCATAATTGAAACAGCCAATATATATACTCTACAAGCTCTTATTTGAGGTCACAAATCAGCAAAGAACAATTCATTACTGACACAATACAGTGTCACGATTGTCACACTCAACACATCTTTCTGTCTTTTTTCTCTATACAAACCAAAGACATGTCTGCTAAAATCTTGCTTGGTAAACTTAGTACTGTTACACATTTTAATAATCTGCTGAGCTTTAAGCAGAAGTCAGCTGCCTTTGTGTTTTGGATGTTGGTTAAAGTCATTGCATTTTAATATGTCTGACTCTTTATTGAAGGCCTCAATTCAATGCATGTAGGATAATGGATTAAAGAATTTTTGATGTGGATGTGTCCACTGAAACTTGAAAGGAAGTTGAAAGTTTATATCATGACCAGCAGTAAATTAATGCTCTACATGTGATAATTACCTTGACTGTGAGATGACTGTTTCAATCCTCAATTAGTTGTGAAACACTTTCAAAGTAAATGGCATGATGCCTCCTTCAATCAAAATAAATAATGGTCATACAAAGGTGTATAGTAACAGTTACTGACAAGAATTTTGAATTTTGTATACCACATCAAAGGGGCATAGTCCCGGTAGTGTAGATGGCGCTGTTGATGCTACTGCCGATCACCGTTAGCATTGATACGAAGATTGCCGAAATTGAGTTGTCATCAAGAGTAAAGCGCGTAGGTGCTGCTAAGTAAGGTTGCCTTTGTGGTCTTCTCTACGCATCACACAGTCTGTAGTAATGCCAGGGTGCGTGCATATGTGCTTCTTATTATGACATCACAAAAGAAATTTGCTAAAGCTGTCATCCCCCTGAGCCGAATCATGAGCCGAACTGTGATCGGACCACTGACACAGTGGATCTGACTTCTTCGGACTCGGGAAACTGGGCCAAAGCGTAAGCGCCCGAGAGAAGTCGATAGCATAGGTCTCTATAGGAAACTTGCGTCGTGCACCCGCATACGCATTTGACTAAAACACGGGGACCATGCACCTTTAAAGTGGATCTTACCGTCTGCTCCTGAATGAGGCAGATGACGTAGCAGGGTCGATGCTCCTTTGTTCCAACCTCCTCCTTAGCTCCTTGCTGCCACAACCAGGCATCTCGGATTTCTTCCCCATCCTCCAGGCAGCCTTCTCGCACCGTTCCCGGTGACCTTGTGGCATGGTCCAGCCACCTGAGGGCGCCATTCATCATCAGGACAAGTATCTGGTTGTCATGGGCTCGAAAGATGCGTGAAATGGGAGACTTCAGTGTCACCAGGGGCTTCTGTTTGAGTGGGTCTGCACACTCTACTGACCATCGGTAAATTTGCTGTTGATTTAAAATAGATCAGAAATGTCACTGCTGTTGATGTGTTTTAAAGAAAGAGAGAGAAATACAAATGTAGAATGTCACTGAAATAAGTCAGGTAAGGACACAATATAACCAAGTAGGCGGAATTTCTTCCCATCTCCATGATATATCCCAGTCTTTATGATCACAATACCATAGGAAAAGGACACAATTGTCAAATGCAATTGAAAAAAAAAAGTAATTGAGACTATGTAACGTAATTGTACATGGACAGTGTAGTACTTATTCCACATAAGATTGGGAGAGCCACCATGCAGCTCCTGCCTTTGTTGCTGTTTTTTTTTTAATGGTAGCTACAGTATTCCTTCCTCTTAGTTAGTGCAGCGATTAGGAAATGCGTCTCATTACCTTGTGTTTGACAACTGCCAAAATTTCATCACTTTCCCCACAGCAAACAGCAGCACAGGTGAAAGGTGAGCTAAGCTTGGTTAACCAGCTGTGAAGTGACTTGGAATCTGGAACCTCCATTGCATCATGCAAACATGGGATAAAATTACACAGATAAATTGTTAATGAATTAATGGCATAGTGTGACTGATACATAAATTACCAAGCTACTGATTTGGTGCTATTTTTTTTTTTAATTTTATAAGCATGGTAAACAGATAAAATTTACTACTAAGGAAAAAAAATCAGTGTAAAATCTAAAAAAAAATAAAGAGTGAAATATAATGTGTTATGGTGTGAAAAAAAAAAAAAATGTCTACATACAATCTACAAGACTGTGTTGGTATTTGACCGAAAGATCGGTCTGTATCTGTCTGTCTGGGAATGTTCCGCAGAGACTGCGTCTGGCTTCATGGATCCCCTCCGTATACAGACCAAAGTCAATGATCCCAGCTCCTGTGTGGAGCATCGCGCACAGATCAAACGTTATGATAAACCAAATTTCAGACAGCTTTTTTACATTCAAACAAGTTTGACATGGCATGACACATTATGCAGCAATATTTGGGGTCAATTTCTCACATTGTGCAATCAAAATACTCACAGTAACTCGGTTATAATGCAGAAGTTTTATCCATATCGCAACATCTACGTTCGCTAGCCGTATTAAGTCGCCATTTTGAATCTGTAAACCAATCACATGCGAGGTACGTGTTTCAGTAAAAAAAACACATAGAAACTACCTCGCATGTGATTGGCTAATAGATTCATACTGTAAGTTTCTGCAGTTTGAACGTGACGACGCGACGGGCTGGTTGATGTGTGTTTTACGTTGAAAATTCTACCGAAATGTTGGATTATTCATTAATCTGGTGAGTGTAGTGTATTCTTGAATAGTTGATTTCACTATACAAGCTTAAATTTGCCAACCTAGGGCCGTGAATTAGACGCAATCGAGAAGGGTGAGGTACCTCACCCAATTTTCCATAGAGACAGTGGTTAAGAATATCCACACAGCAATGGGTACTGGTACCTTCCGTCTGTCTATGGAGGACAGCGTTAATGGCAAAATATAATTATAAAAGAGTTCTCCGGACAGACGGATCTTTCTGTCTATGTTGGTATGTGACTACGCCTAGAATATAATCTATATGCAGGGCCTATCAATAGGATTATTGTACGTGGGTGTGGAAACAGAGATGTGGAAACAAACTGGACAATCATCGCAAACTTCCTGACGAGATGTCTAACGGAACTTGTACCATCAAAGATGACCAAAGGTAAGCGACATCTACCATGGATCACCCCAGCAATTAAACGGCAGATGACAAAGAGGGACCGCCTCTTCAAGAGTGCCCTTCGTCAGAATAGTACAGCCACATGGGGGAAGTTCCGAGAGTTTAGAAATCAAGTGGCAAAAACTGTGCACAAGGCCCACCGTGACTATGTAAATGACATAATCGGGACCAGTCTGGCAGACAACCTCAAAGCTTTTTGGTCATACGTCAAAAGCTGCAGATCTGAGCACATCGGAATACCATCTCTTCGTACTACATCCAAGTTGTGTGCCACAGCTACTGAAAAAGCAGAGGCTTTGAACGACTATTTTCATGAGATGTTTTCAAGTGAAAATACTGAACAGAACCCATCTAAAGGCCACTCTGATTATACATCGATAGGTCACCTGCACTTTCACAGGACTGGAGTGGAGAAGCAACTAAAGCAATTAAACCCCTCCAAGGCCAGCGGGCCAGACGAGATCCCACCCAGACTCCTGCAGCTTATTGCACATGAGATAGCCCCAGCTCTGTCATTCCTATACCAACAGAGCTACAATGATGGTATAGTTCCATCACAATGGAGACAGGCCCTCGTAGCTCCTGTACACAAGTCTGGTGACAAGAGCGAGACCTCAAACTACCGGCCTATTTCACTAACCTGCATTTGTTGCAAGGTAATGGAACATATTGTCCTTAGCCAAGTTTCAAAGCATCTTGCATCCTGTAACATCCTCTCAGATGCACAGCATGGCTTCCGCCGAGGACTCTCCACCACCACTCAGCTCACATCTACACTACATGACTGGTCCTCCACCATCCAGAAGCGTAGCCAGGTTGATGCTGTTTTCTTGGATTTCCAGAAGGCCTTCGATCGGGTGCCCCATCAACGTCTGTGTACCAAGCTTCGCTATTATGGCATAACGGGGGACACACTAAACTGGATTATGTCATTTCTCAACAACAGACAGCAAGCTGTGGTTGTTGATGGTTCCAAGTCCACATGGAAGAATGTCACGTCTGGAGTGCCCCAAGGCTCAGTACTAGGACCAACTCTTTTTCTCCTCTTCATAAATGACATACAAGATAATGTCCAGTCTCATATCCGCCTCTTTGCTGATGACTGTGTCATTTACAGAGAAATAAATGCAATCTCAGACCATCACATACTACAACAAGACCTCCTGCAATTATCCACCTGGTCTTCAACTTGGCTTATGAGCTTCAATGTGAAGAAATGTGCCGTCCTATCTATCACCCGGAAACGTAATCCCTCCGTTTTCCAGTATCATCTCCACAATGTCCATATACCTAATACCCCTTTCCCGCTGCCCGTCTCGGTGAACCACCGAGAGGTTCCCCGGTGAATTCACCGGGGAACCTCTCGGTGAAAGTTTGAGTGCCGTCGTTTCACACTGCTCTCGGTGAAACTTTCCCCTAGACGGGTTTTCTGCTCGCAACGTGGGTGATCTTATGTACTTGAGTTTGTTGTGCATCTGCGATTTGGTTTTTTCGATCCCATGTTCAGCAAGTTTTCGGAGGAGGGACTCGTACGCGGCAGCGTCAGCCGACGTCCCGCTCAGTTCTTCGTTCACTGCTGCCTTGCTACGTAATTGAAGTTACAGTCTCTCTTCGTCTTTGGTCCACGCTCCAGCCATTTGCAAAATTCCCTCAAATTTCAACAGCACAAAACGTCAACGGATTTCTCCTGCACACTGTAAACCCAGCACTTGACGAGAAAAGCACAAAATACGAAAAAATCAAGCAAGAGGCGCACTGTACAAATGTATCAGACTTTACTGGAAGAGTTAAGAGCTAGACACTAGAGGAAGACGAAGAAGGAGGAAGCATCAAATCGATCAAGTACATAGATTATGTACACTGTAAACCTATATCAGCTTTGTATACATACACGGCGTGCTAATTACTAGTAAACAATACAATGCACAGCACGATGCAAAACAATGCCGTCGCACTGTGAACGCCACATTGCACACGAAACGACATACTAGTACTATGTACAGTAGTGTCGTGTGTATGTTTACAAACATGAATTACTAGTACCCTGTACGTGTGGATTTGGGAGGTCGAGTGCGCGCTAGCTAGCTGAAAGCGTGTGCATGACCAGAAACAAAACATGACCTTTGACATAATCTGCATATTTTCACCGGTGTTTCACCGAGACAACCTTTCACGCTGGGCGCTCTCGGTGAACCACCGGGTGATCTCCCGTTGAACTATCGGTGTTCACCCAGGACGCTTCTCGGGTAAAAATTGCCCAAAATTTCATCGGTGTTTCACCTAGGCTTCCCCTAGGTTTCAACCGAGTGACCTTTCACACTGAGGGGTTCCCCGGGTGCCCCCAGGTGCCCCCGGGGAAGATTTTCTTCAGCGGGAAAGGGGTATTAGGCACAGGAATACAAGTACCTGGGAGTGACAATCACTCATGACTTGAGCTGGAACAAACATTGTCAGAACATCAGACACAGAGCAAGCAAGACATTAGGGCTTCTCCGCAGAACATTATCACCACGCACCAAGGAAGTAAAGGCCAGAGCCTATGCCGCACTTGTCCGGCCCCAACTAGAATATGCATCAGAGGCCTGGAACCCAAACACAGCTACAATGGTAAACTCTCTTGAGCAGGTGCAGAAAACTGCTGCTCGGTTTGTACATGGAGACTACAGGTACAGGTATTCAACATCTTCCTCAATGCTGGTCTCGGCTCTTGGTTGGGATAGTCTCCACACACGACGCCTCCTTGCACAGTGCACCCTCTTTCATAAGATACACTACTGTCAACTTCTACATCTACGCTTACCACATATGATTTTCCCAGCTACCTACATAGGAAGGCATGACCATAAGCTCAAGTACATAATCCCAATCGCGACCATAGATGTGTTTAAATTTTCCTTTTTTCCCCGAGCTGTTAGAACCTGGAACCATCTGCCAGGACCTGTGGTCACAATTACCAACCCATTAACATTCAGAGAGGCTGCTCTTCCAGTCATCCGAGTGATGCAGCCTCCTGTTGGGTCACATATGCTCTAAGAAAAGATGCATGTTTTTTTACTAGCACTATGCACCGTCACTTTTATTGTACATAAGTGACATTTAAAATCATCCTGTTCACCATGTCACCTCTCACTGACGCACGACACTTCTACCGTCCCGGGATAGTTTCAAGGAACTGCTGAAAGGGATTACTACTTCAAGGTTCAAGGTTCAAGGGTGCATATTTATTAGGTCTAGAAAAATGCATCGTTACCATAAAATTTACACATCTGGCAATGTGGCATTTGACTTTGTGCAAAGAAATTTGCGTCACGTAATTTACATTATGTTATACTATTAATAATATTATTAGATGAATTTTCTTCATGTTCCTGTCTATCCGAATTCTAGCCTCTTCTTGCAGAAGTCTTGGCACATATTAAGTTTCTACTATAAAACTTTAGATAGTCTAGACTAGGCCCCTAACATTATGAATTTAAATTTTACATGTAATTTACCTGAAACAATTCTATAGTCTAACCGTTATATGGCGTTAAGCTAGATAGATCTGTAAATTAGGGTAAATCTAGTTAAACATATCTATTCTATTTCTAATCTAAATTTACTTTTCTTTTCTTTTTCTATTTTTGTGTTGTTTAGTTGAGCATTCAAAGGGCATGCCAAACCAAAAACGTTTGTTTTGACGCGAAAATACAATCTAACTCTTTTCTTTTAAATGTTTAAATTTAACTAATGTGGTTTTGAATTGTTGATTGTTATTTCATAGACCCTAGCCTAGCTAGTCTAGATCTAGCTGTCAGCTGAAATGACAAACATGGCCTTAAATACGTGCGCTAAAAATGTATACGTGGGACTGAGGAACTTCCATCGTTCAATTTCCCTACCTTGAAAACAGCAACTGTTCTGGATGACGTTGAAACAAACTTCTTCTGGTTCTGTCCAAATTCATCAACATTGTGTATTTCCGTTCCATCGTTGACGGAAAGGAGTGAAATTCCATCTTCTATTCGCACCATGATACTCGTGAAGTCCACGCACGATCATTCACCACACTGCCTTGGCTAGCACCACACTTTGCTTTGAATTCTCATGGTCGGACATCAGGGTATTTTGCGTGTCACGGGGTCATGGATAGCGTTGGAGTGAAAACAAACCACTCGCGTGAGCCTGGAGTGAACGCTGTACGTGTTTTCTGCCGGGGCGCCCCGCGAGCATAGCGCTAGCGCAAGCTGGTACTGTAGCTGTGCGGGCGGCAGGATTAGGCCCTAGGCCTACTCTAAATTAGGCCCTACCCTAAGTACTACAGTACTAACGTTAGACCTACCTGAAGTTTCTATGAGGTACTAAGTAAGCGTAGATATCGGGGTAGGGCCTACTCAAAGAGGTTCTACTGCACATCTGGCCATTTTGTCGGGTCGTTGATCCAGAGTCCTGCCGCGATTTCATACGGGCACAGGTCCAGTCCGGCCGCCTTAAACTTGGCAAAATACCGGGACCGATCGATCGACAGGATCCAGATTTTTAGAATATTGCTGGCAAGACATGATGCATGTATCTCATGAATGATGGCACAAATGACAAAATGAATAATGAAAAACAGTCCCCATGTCTGAGCTGCGTAGAGTTGCACATAAATTATACGCGTCGCACATGCACAGCATGCAGTATGCGCATTATGCAGGCTTAGCGCTTGCAAGCTGTTTGTTTTCACTCCAGTCAACCGGAAGTGACGTGTAGCCGACCGCAAGACTTAGCGCGAGAAAAATATACGTAAAAACACGTGTTTGTGTGTGAGGCGAGGCAAAGGCCGCGGCCAGGGCCAGGGAGTACAACACCAAAGACTGATCTTGTAGGATCTTTGGTAACACCGCGGCAGATGCGGTTATTGCGCCTGAGCTGCAAGCACTTTTTGACCCGGCAAAAAAAAAAACACAAAACAAAACAAAACAAAACAAAAAACAAAACAAAACAAAACAAAACAAACAAACAAACAAACAAACAAAAAACCAAGAGACTACAAAAAAAAAAAAAAAAAACCCAAGAGACCACAAAAAACAAAAAAACCTAAACAAAGACAAAACAAAAAATAAGTAAAACGGTACCGGTAGCACTCCATAGTTACAATATCGACAAATCAGTCTGAATCAAGAACTCAAATTTTGATTTGACATGGTCGCCCTATCGTCAGACATAAAACAATATGAAAGAAATGAAAAAAAAAAATGAACTGTTAGTGATTAGGCCTACTGATAAGTTTTATGTAGGCTTACCATAGGCCTGCAATATGCAGCACGCGTGTAGCTCACAGAACTCTTACACACTGTGTAAGAGTTCTGTGGTGTATAGCTATAGTTCATAACTGTGTTTTTCTGAAGACTTGTCCTCCTGCAAATTAAAAGAAAAAAACAACTTATAAACTTATATTCATTTCAGACAATCAATATTATAATTGCAAACACGTTTTAAAGAAATGAGCTATGACCTTTTCTAAACTCTGTCTCAATTTATATAGGTGATGCAGTATAATTTTCTAGGAGGCCAATTACTTAAAGATGTATAGGATCCATATGTATTATTCATGAATTAGGCACTAGAATTTTATAATAAGAAATAAAAAGCAACACAAAGATTGACAGATGTACGCATTCGGAAATCGGACAAGAAAAATAAAAAAGTTCTCGACAAATTAAATGACAAGATCAGTCCCTATATATTATACATTCTATAGCATATATAGTGACAGAAAATAAAATGCAATGAAAACATTAATCCTATGCTCAATATTGGCGCATTGATGGTGTGGATTTTGCTGATGAAACTATGAAAGAACTCCTTATCAAAGATTAAAATGTGAAATATACAACTAAGCTTGCAATGATTAAAGGAATGGTATAGTAATAATTGAGATTCAATTTAGCTTTAAACTTTTTGAGAGATACTTTATCAAAATGTTACATAGTATTTAAGAGCATACAATTCTAGGAGGAATCAACTTAGTTTATTTGATGAAAATTGGTTTGGAAATAGCAGAGATGTCCAACAACAAAGTAAAACAAAGCGATCCTATCAATGTATAATGGGTCCCACCTTTTATTGGGATCGCTTTATATAGTTTTGGATACCTCTGCCATTTTTATAATTAACCGAATTCCTGTCCATGCTCATAAGAGGGTTTCTCGTAATCTCCCCCCCCCCCCCCAAAAAAAAAAAAAAAAATCATCATAAAAAAAAAAAAAAAAATGTTGAAAACCTAATGACACCCCATCTCAACCGAAACTACATCATCCCTTTAAATCAAGCTTATTTACGAACACTAGGCTTTTGTGAATATATTGACATCAGACATGATTTAAACATTCACTTACTTTCGAAAGATAGGGTCGGTAAAATTTGCATCACAGGGTTGGAGAATACCAAAGAGATTTTTCTCCTCCCTCACTGGGGAAATCTCTTTGGAGAATACTTAGTAATCATATGGGCCTCATATCCTACCTTCTAAACTAGAGAAGGAAAAGTAATGTTGGTCAGATAACTACTGTAGTCCAAACATGGATCATCAAATTAAATTTTGATGATCCACTTTAGGGTGCGAAGTAAACGGTAATTATTAGAATTAGAATTTCTTTCACAGAATATCGCATACAATAGATGACAAAAGATGCTATCATAAAGTAATGCCTACGCTTAAATTATCGTATCATGTTCTACGAACAGTCTGTGTCGGCTGTTTGCGCAAGACATTGCGCTCGGCCCTGCAGCTCAGAGCGGGTTCCTGCAGCTAGTATAACGCCATCTACGTTCGCGTCAGGTAACTATAGCAGCATTCCTTCAGTACAAATAGCCTCAGTCAAAATGTCATATCGAGACCTCAGAAGTAAGTCTTTATTCTTACTCTTATATCATTCAATTCGTCTTTAATTACACCTGAATATGCTGCTCAGACTTTTTAGACCATATTAACTTGATTTTGTGTAATTTCATCCGCATGATTGTATGTCTTGTGTACACTACTTATTTGCTAACAAGAAGCTACGGTCCTAAGTTTGTGTACGTAAACTGAATGAGCAGAACGCCGCAACTACGGCGGCCAATTTACCGAGTGTAGGCCTACCCTGTCTGTCGTTACTGCCCATGCAACGGCCGACGCATGGGCATTACCTTTTTTAAAAGCGTGCATGACATGTAGACCGTGGTCTATACGTCTATTACTGTTTGTTAGAATCTACACAGTGTCGCCGTAAAGGATTTAGGACTCCTGCACTAGTAAGGCTAGAATCTAGTTAGTAGCACCTTGAGGCCTTTGGATTATTCAGGTCCTTCGAGTCCTTGATTGATAAAGACATCTAACGTTATATTAATGGTTAGAATTTTCTAACAAATATTTGTTATTTCCCATCATGTGCATTAATTAACTTGTTAGAGTCCTAACAATAACATAGCCTCCATAGCATAGGCCTACTTGAACTTCGGTACTTCTACTTGTTATCAATATTAATGTTAAGCATATGGCTGTAACAAAGTCTAGATCTATAGATGGGGTCTAGAAACAACACATTAGATCTATTGTAATTGCACATAGCAATAGGGCAGGGGCCTAGAAATAGAATTCAGATGTACAAATGTAACTGTAACCAAAGAATTCAGATGTAGAATTTCTAACTGTTACAATTTTTGTGTACGAAGACCAAAACTTTCAGGGATTAGATCTATGTTTGGGACAAAGCCATTCTATTTAAAATGCCAATTGCCATTCCAGACTTGATAAATATTCTATATATTATGAGATTATGACTCTAACTAGTTAAATGCTACATGCTAATTACTATTCCGATGGTCGTCAGCAGGTTACAATAACTTATGAAAATACACACACAAAAGATGAAACAGTTATAGCTGTTAGAATATTAAAAATAGAGTCGAAGGGTTTAATTTAATCGACACATGTTTTTCTATTTGGACATCTACCGGTAGTGTAACTGCGACCAGCAGCCCCAACGTACAACGTACAGTGTTGGGGCTGCGCCGTTTTGGCATTGATATTTTAATGTTGTACCAAACGGATGCCGTTCCGGCGCTGTATTTCCTTAATTTTTCAACAAAAACTACTGGGAATACTTACATGGGCCGACTAAACCTAAATGATTCACATCGGCGACTGTTCGATGCATTTCATTGCTTATGACGCAGAAAATGCTGTCTTATAAGGCAAATATCTTCAGCTCACCGATGCTCACTAAAACTCACAATCACTTGCACATGCGCACACAATGCATTCAGTGCAGTGCATTGACAGCTGTATTACTCGCTACATGATGCGGTAACCCATGATGCATATTCACCATGCGATGATGCATTATTCATATCCTTTTGCGTCCGTAACGTTGACGTCATTGTTTACGCATGCGTAGATGCGTACTGATGGATATACACGTTCAAAATAGCAGCAAAGCTCTCCACTAGGGCAGACCGCCTACTCCTAAAAAATGTGGAAAATTATGCAGTTTCCAGATAAATTGGTGAGAAGGACCAAGGCAATGGGGTAGTGTATATTTCATTATATATTGTCACTGTGTTTATGATGGACATTTAGCCATGGTTTATTTGTGAAGTTGCCGTATATGTGGCAATAGGGAGTTGTTCGTGATTCTCACTTGAACGAAACTGCGGGGTAGCCGCCAGGACCCCGCCGCAGAGCGGCGGGTCTCCGGGGCTACCGGTAGTGTTGAATCTGCACATTTTCTGTTTATACCCCCTTTCTCCTTTCCAGATTTCACTGAGATGATGCGGGCGTTGGGCTATCCACGCCTCATCTCTATGGAAAATTTCCGCACACCAAACTTTGCGCTGGTGGCAGAAGTCTTGGTCTGGCTTGTCAAGAGGTAATATCAGAGACAAAGACAAAGTTTTAGCCAGACACGACCTAACAAGCTCATACAAACTGTACAGTGTGTAGAATAAAAGCATGTAGTAGAATCCTAAAATCAAATTTGTTGAAATGTGTGAGCTTATAATGTGCAGTATGAGTGTGGGGGGTTTACACCAATTAGTTACCCAGGTTCGTTCATGCAAATATGATCATGGGCACAAAGATTGGAATAAGGGGAATTGAAATTGGTGGCTTGGTGTTTATCTCAACCCATCAAAAAAATGTTGTATTCAGAGTTTAAGACATTTTTCCCACTTTACAAGTCATTTTGCTCATGTTTAGTACACATTTACCTGCTCTGTTGTGAACTGGCAGCTATCATAATCTGTTCTTGTTGGCGTAGTGTGAATTGACAGTGGGTAGGGTGAGATCATTCTGTGTGCACATCAGGTATGTATATTACATTTGAATGTGTGCCTTCACGTCAAAGATGTGACAAAAAGTTTCCTCCTATAACTGCAAGTTATACAGCCTTTATCTATTCTGAGTATTTTCTGTGTCATTTAGACATACATGCTGTAGATACACATGTAAACCTATTTGTAGCAATTTAACATGCATGACTCCGTATTGGTTTGTTTTCTGCTCAGGTACGACCCCAATGCAGATATTCCAACAGACACAGACTCGGAGCAGGATCGAGTCATATTCATCAAGTCAGCGGCACAGTTTATGGTCAGTTGATGGGCGATCGCAAGTTCTCTCTTGTACATTCAAGCTTAGATGTTGAAGTGTATGAGGCTGTTTGTGTATTGGAGCAGAGACTTTTTATGAACTGTGGAATTGCTGTCAATTGTAACCCCTTGGCCCATGTGCTATATATGATGCAAACTAAAACCAAACCAACTTTTGATGATGCATTGGCCTGCTGTATACACAATGCCCTTTTCTATAAATGTGCAAAGGGATTTTAATTGAACGCACTTGATGAATTACAGTCCCCAGAGTAGGGCTTGGAATTGAATGAAATACCTAAATTAAACTTTCTTGGGGATTAGTTTTCTGGAAAAAAAAAGGAATTTATTTTGCAATGAAGTCTACATATGAAAGTTCAGAGAGGCATACAGTATGTACATACAAAAAAAAATAAAAAAATGTTTACATTGGGAAAGTAGCATGCACACACATCAAATGAATAGGAAAAATTTAGGCCCAATTTGAAGAAGTGTAATAAACAGAAACAGCCTAATGATACAGCGTCTTAGCTACTTTTCTGTCCCCAACCAATGTACATTCATGCCGGCACACACATACACAGTTTACCCTTTTTCTCACACCAACAGGCAACCAAGGCACACATCAAACTCAACACAAAGAAGCTGTACCAGGCAGATGGCTACGCTGTCAAGGAACTCCTCAAGGTCACCTCTGTCCTCTACAATGCCATGAAGACGAAGGTCGGAGGTCAGGATGGGGACGATGAAGATGGCTCCAGTGTACTGTCATTTGACATCTCCACCAAGGTAAGCCACGGCATCCTCCTTGACAGATTTATGTAAAGGGAAATGGGGGGGGGGGGGGGGGGGTATTTTGTGCACAATACATAGGAATATGTAAGGTGTAACTACTCTCACCCACTTTTTTCTTACACTGGAAGTGGCACCTGAAAAAAAAAAACAAAACAAAAAACAGAATGTGGTTTACTTTGGCAAGTTGTTCATAGGCTATTCTTTCTTTCTTTTTTTTAAAACTATTTTTTAGAAGATGAAACCTTGAAGAGGGAGAGCGTGGGCAAGGATGTTTTTGTAAACTGGACCCCCCCCCCCCCCCCCCCCCCCCCTTTTGAAAACGTGGCGCTTGCCATGATGTATCTCTGCAGATGATTTTGAGGACATTGATAGAAGATAAAACTTGATAAGGAAATGATTTTTTTTTTTTTGCATGGAAATAAAGATGCTGTTTGTTTTACACTGATTTCCTGTACACATTGATACTCAAAATTTATCATATTCAATAATTCTTGAAGTAAACATCTTGAGAGAGTGAGAAGTATTTTTGATTCGTCTTCTATCTGTTCGTTTATTTGTTTAAAAAACAAAAATGAACAAAGAAGAACGACAACAATAAATGTAGTTCTGACATGTTCATACGCCCTCTGAAGGGCGTGCTCTGTTCAGGCATCGCACTGCATAGCTGGAAGCCGATGACATAAAGAAAAGGTTTCGTTATTGTGAAATTCAGTGATTTTCCGCGTGCATGCACAATAATGGGTAGAAATTAGCTGCTTGGCTGAGGTCTGCACTCTATGAGTGCTTTTCTAGTAGCTGTTTGTTTTCATTTTCCTTCTGCATTTATGTTTGCAGATTCAAGACTTAAAAGCATCAAGACAGCTGGCCTCAGAGATCACATCTAAGGGAGCGAGTCTCTACGACCTTTTAGGCAAGGAGGTGGAGCTAAGGGTAAGAATCCAGTGGTAAACTGTGTGTAGTCTGAAGCTTATTTAGTAATGTCGCCAAGCATCAACTTTCTGCTCTGCCAGTTGTTAAATTACGTAGTTCTCCTGCTTGTAGGTTTTCCAGTGATATCATTGTGTGTCAGTTCAATTCCAGAAACTTAGCAGAGGAAGAGTTTAACAGAAAGTGGACCACCTTACATAACACATTCATAGGAAAATGGCATTTGAAGTTCTGATCCATCAGAGTTTGCTTTGTTGATTCAAGCTAACACATGCTGAACAACAACAACAACGACAACAAAAAGGCCCCCCCCCCCCCCCAAACAAACGAAACCTAATTTGAAATCATTCCTAGACAAAGATAGGAAAACATGCAGTCAAGGTCAAAAATTTTTATTTGTGAACAATCTATTATTTTTTGTGATAATTCACCTGAAATGCTTCTCTGTGCATATAATGTACAGTAAGTTGAATGTCATCTAAATACCAGTAATCTATACTTGGTGAGGGAAGTACTATGTACACCACATCAGGTACATGTAAAGTGAGCTACAGAAATATTCTTGTATGCATAAACACCAAGTGTTCACATGATGTGTGTACCTCTTACTCATCGTATTCATTGACAATGTATTTGGGATGATAACTTTTGCCCAAATATGTTGTTCCCTATTGACGTAGCACATTGCACATTGGACATGTGTTTGGAAGTGGTTAAGTGCTCAATCGTTGTGCATGCTTTTTTTGCCTGACACAGGAGATACGTACGATGGCCATCAACAAACCTCTAGAAATCAATGAGATTGAGCATGGTCTGAAGAATAGCATCAAGGCAGTGGAGGTAAGAGTGTAGGCAATACACACTTACCCTTTAGATTAGTTTCAACTGCAGCAGATCCATTTCAGAATTGTTTGTTTTCTTTGTTTGTTTGTTTGTCTATTTGAATATATTACCTTTATGTATGGGAGTGCGCATTAGGATAGTCGTGATTGTGATCTTGAAAGTGCAGTGACCTCATTTGAGGAGTCTTTACTGTGAATAATATTAATTCTTTTGTTCTCTATTTTGAATTTAATGCGCATGGATTACAATAACTGTATACACATTGATGTAAGAAAAAATTATGTCTTTTTAAAGTGGTTGAGTATCAATTTTCCCGTTTTCTTTTGCAACTTGTTTCTTCATTTGTTTTGTTTTTTGTTTTTTTTATGAGAATATTGTGCAGAAAGAACCCTGACACAGTTTGAATAAATCTTGAGTGCACACAGTGCCAAGATATCTTTGAAGTCTCTGGTATTGTAGAACCTGAGGTAAAATCCTTTTGTACATGACCCTTTAATACCAAAATGCAGAACATATAATATATTCAAGTATATTCAGTATTATACAAATAATGAATGTTTATGAGTGCAATGGACAGAATATTTCATGAGGTGAAAGATGAAATGACCCATTCAACGAGGCACAGCCGAGTTGAATGGATCAAACATTTCATCTTTCACCGAATGAAATATTCTGTCCATCGCACGAATGAAAAACATTTATTATTTGTTTTATATAACGCCTAAAATAGATCCTTGTCATTTGATGTTTTATTAATTTAGAAACAAGGAGAGAATCTAAGATCGCGAGAGTGCTCGCTGAGCGCTTTACGCTAGCGCGCTGTCGCATACACACACTGCAAACACAAGCTTCTTGCTAGCGCGCTGTAGCATACTACACACACTGCAAACGCAAGCGTTTTACACGCGTGTGTGCCGGGCTCTCAGTGAGCGTGCAATGGACCAAATCGTATGGATCCAAAATTGCACTGTAAATGGAGCCACAATTGCACGGATGATGATGTCATAGTGAAATGGGCCAAATGATCGATGTCAAACAGCCAATCATATGACAAGGATCTCTCCAGGCGTTTTATAAATCTGTATATACCAGGTTGTGTTTATAAGATATACGAATAATGACTGCTTATGAGTGCAATGGACGGAATATTTCATGAGGTGAAAGATGAAATGATCCATTTAACAGGATGCAGCCGAGTTGAATGGATCAATAATTTCATCTTTCACCAAATGAAATATTCTGCCCATTGCATGAATGAAAAACATTTATCATTAGTTTACCTGTATATAACACCTAAAAACAGATCCTTGTCATTGATGTGTTTTGAAACGAGAGAATGTGCGAGATCTGAGATCAGGAGAGTGCTCACTGAGCGCTTGCGCCAGCGCCCTGTCAATTACTAAGCTTGATTGCATGCACACTGCAATCTCAAGCGTTTTACGTACATAGTTTGTCAGGCTCTCGGCATGCATTCAATGGAGCACATTGTATGGATCCAAGATTGCACAGTAAATAGCGCCACAATTGCACAATAATGATGACATAGAAGTAAATTGGGACAAACGATCAGTATCAGACAACCAATCAAAACAATGACAAAGATCTATTTACGTAGGTGTTAGATCAATGTGTCTATATATATTCTCTCTTCCAGCAACAAGTGAAGAAGACTCAGAAGATGCTGGAGAATGTGGCATCAGACGAAGCCAACCTGGAGGCCAAGATTGACAAGAAGAAGTCAGAGCAGGAGCGAAACATGAAGCGCCTCCAGACCCTCCAGTCTGTGAGGCCGGCATTCATGGACGAGTACGAGAAGCTGGAGGGGGATCTCCAAAAGCAGTACGAGGTGAGTGCAGAGTTGCAGTCGAAGATTTGTGTGCAGTTATCGCATTTCACAATCCATGTGTCCTCATTCGGTTCAGTGTGATAGTCCAGTTAACGTGTTGCTTTCTGGGAGATGGGTCAGCAACACCCACGCAGGCTAGATATAGCTACAAGCTAGGCTAGACAAAATCGAGAGAAGTGCAGTTTCCTTTAAATAGTAAAGTATCTTGTGTAAGTTAGCTGAATATTTCTTCATTTGGTTGACTCTCATTCTGCGAAACTCACGTTAATACTGTGTCTGTGTTCTTGAAAACAGTTGTCGATGCAAGGAAAGAGAACCTCAGTAGTAGTGGTATACGTTGCTACCTTTTCACATGTACAGGGTAGCCTCCCTGTTTTTGACCTAGAGGTGGGATAATAGGCCTCTTGTGGTATGGAGGTTGGTGGTGCATGGCTTGTGAAATTTATTTATCCTGCACTGTAGGTGGTGATGTTGAGATGCAGACAAATTTGAAAACCTTGGGTATTCTTAAGAAAGCCAGGCTTTACAACTTGCAGATGAATGGTGTATAATACTGTACAAGAGCTAGAAGAATAACCAAATAATGTACTTTTATTTTGCTATGTTGTCATAAAGATACATTTATTCTGGTGAAATATATTTGCTGACACCATACATGTGTGAAGCTTTCAATATTATATTTGTGGAATATGATGACAAAGTTTTAAATAGCTTCATGCATAGAACCTTGCTGATTTTTTGTTACCTGTAACAGATGTAACTTATGTTATCGTGATTGGGACTAAACTTTTTTGAATTCTGTCGCTCCTGCACAGATATTTATTGAGAGATACCGAAACCTCACATACCTGGAACAGCAGCTGGAGGAGTACAGCAGAGCAGAGCAGGACAGGTTTGAGGTAGGATCTCTAGTCTGACATTCCCTGCTAGTAGCTGATGAATCAAGTTGAACATGCATCTTAGTGTTTCATCATCACAGCAAGCAACGTTGAAGTCTTGTGTTAAGAATTTACATCACTGTTTGACCAAATTACCCTTTGCTGTGAGTTAATCTCTCACATGTAGGAAGTACCGTAAAATCAGAAACATTCGCTGCATGAGACTTCGGCGAATTAGAGCTGACCCCCTTTTTTGCAGCATGGAATTTTCGTGAATTGCCACTAGCATTCAAGGCATCATGAAAAAAGAAAAAAAAAAGTCACTAGCATTTTACTTTTGCGAATCTTGGTTTAAGTGTCTTAAAATACATGTATGAAAGAAATAGGGATGAAATACAGATTTTACTTTATCACAAATGTGCTGTAGACTGACTTCGTGCAAAATGGCTTGAAATATGTTTATTACATCTATATGTTTCAATTAGCACCACAAGAACAATAAAAACATTAGAATATGATTTGTCTTTATATTATAATATGCAACATCTCTCTCTCTCTTTTTCTCTGTTGCTGTCTTGCCAATGTTTCTTATATTTCAAGTATCTGGTTACAGTAAACTTTTATTTCAGAATAACTAACATAGATATAGTGTGTGTACCATGATGATGCATGTAGTGTGTCCATCTATCTCTCTCACACTTACTGTCTTACTATCGTTTGGTATATATCTGGTATAGATTAAAACAGAATGTTACTGATATTTCATATTAAGTGATATTGATATATGAGTGTATGAAAATGGCATTGCAGCCCAACTTAATATGTCTCTCTGTTTCTCGTACTGTTTCGCTGTTGTTTGGTATGTTTCATTTTGTATTAAATGATATGTTTTTACAATGATGGTGTTGCAGCGTACATGATATATTCCTTCATCTCTATCTCTCTCTCTCACCATCTCCTGTATCTGCAGGAGACGGAGAACACCTTGAAGAGGATGCAGACCAGGTTACGGGAGGAGGAGGACCGCATCAAGATGTCGGATGAGATCCTGGGCGACGAGGAGATGAACGTGGTGGAAGATGGCGAGGAGAGCGAGAGTGATGAAGAAGAGGAGGAGGACGAAGAGGACGAAGAGGAGACTGCTCCTGGGAGGGGCAAATTCAGGCAACGTAAGTGATGTGGTTCCATCACCATGGCAACAACTATCAGCTGTAGTTTTCAAAGTCCATAACATCATGTTCAGTTAATAGGCCCATTATCTTTCTTTTTTTTTCATTAGGTATTGCATCATATTTCATAAAGAGGAAATTATGCAAATTTTATGCATACATTATGTCTTTGTAGATAAAAGTAGCATTTTTTTTTTCATAGTTGAAGGAGAATACTGTATAGGTGAAGCAGCAGAATCACATGCTACATGTACTGTAAGTACTTTGTTGGGTAATGGTTAACCCTAATCAGACCAGGCTTTTATGGCTATGCTAAATTGGGGGGGATTCCATGTGCAAGTCATGTGAATGCCTGTACATGTTACAATGATATCAAATTGCTCTATTCTGCCTTAGTATCAACACCTCTGTTGTTCTATGGTGCTGTTAGCAATATTCTTTTCTCTTTTGCTGAAACATTTTCACAAAGTAGGCCCTTAATGACCATTCTTAGTGTTTTCCTATTTAAGAAAAATTACATTCTGTTTTGATTTTCTTTGCAGCCATTCAGCAGAAAAATCCAAGAGTGTTCGGCAACATGGGCGCTGACCTCAGTGATGATGTAAGTACTTTGAGTTCTGATCATCTAGCCAAACAAAAATGGAAGTGATAACGCACTTTTCTTTTCTTGGTAGCATGTACAGCTGTCACATTGTGCGAGATATCTCTTTGCACTAGGAGATGAAAATACAGGGGAGGTGGAAAGAGAAAAAGATAAAGAGATTGAGAGATAAGGCTATCAGTGCATGATTGAAAATGGTAGTTGACATAATAATATATACCGAGAGCCAGAGAGTATGGCACTGGTAAAACAGTTGCGGTGGACTCCTGTTGTAACGAACATGCTTCCATTGAGGATGGTTTGATTTTCCTATAACATGCATTTCCCATAGACACCTGCCCGAGTATACTCGGGACTCGTCCTCAACGGGTTAATAAACAAAATTCTTGTTACCACAAAGGGAAAAATTCAGGTCTCAGAATTATCATCTCTATTATCTTTTTATGCTTTACCATTTGGTTATAATGAAATTTCCATGTAACAATAAAGAAAACAGCCGGTCACAGCAACTTTATTGTAATGGGAGTGCACTGTGTATTTTGGCTGCTTTTGATCTGTTTGATTGTATGTGTGTTTCTGTGTGTGCATGTATGTGTGCGTATGCCTTTGTGTGTGTCTGTGTTTGTGTGTGTGTGTGTGTATACATGAAGCATTTGCTTTGTGTCATCCAGTCATGTGTAAGTGATTTGTTTAATTTGATACTGTCCTTTTCTGAAAGAGCTTTGTCATAATATCCAGCTTCAGAAATAATTATCTGGTGATGTTTTTAGTGAGGTGGACGTCCATATTGTCATTTCAAAAGTGCTGTCCTTTTCTTTGCATATTGAATGATTAGATTTTTGCTTCTCTTATAATCATCCTTCCAGGAGAGTGGGTCGTCAATAGATGACAACGACAGCATCAGTGTCGACGAGGACGATCTCCTTGACGACCAGGATGGTGACAGTGATGACCTGAAGGTTGAGGGAACGGGAGGGAAACCGGCTCAGGAGGACAGCGACGATGACTTCTAGGGCAAAAAAAAAAAGAAAAAAAAAAACTCTCAGAAAAACATCTTGAAAATACTGCCATATCTGAATATGGTTGCAAAGCAGGCTGCAAACCCCCCATGGACAGAAGTGATCATCTTTTTGATCAAAACATGCAGCTCGTAACCATCAGTGATTTCTTGTCCCTGACTGGCTGTGGGATGGTGTTGCTCTAGTAGTAAATATTCATTACTAGTATTTAGTTGAATCAAGAAACAGGAATCAAACTCGCTTATTGCGACGTTTCGCCAATTGTTTCGCCAACTGGCAAAACATCGCAGCAAGTGAGTTTAATTCCATGGCGAAACGTAACAACAAGTGAGTTTGATTCCAGTTTCTTGATTCTACTAATGATTGATCTTGTACCTACTTTGACTGGATGAATGAGAAGAATTTACATCATTCAGTCTAGTCGTTAACTTTGCTTGCAAAGTTGCCATTAATTGAAGGGATACCATAGTTTGTAAAATATGGCCCCGTTTCTTTGCCTTGGTGGCTGAAAGGAGGGGAAGGGTGGGGTGGGGTGAAGGGAGACAACAGGAAATTTATCGATGGTTTGGGATGGTGCAGTGTTGGTGGAGATGAGAATAGGGCTTTCGACTTTTTGCGAGATACCAAGAAATGAATTCCTTGTAGAATTACATGCTCTTTCATATTTCATAAGAGGTTTCTCATTATCTCACCAAAAATTTTAGAAATCTGAAATTAGGTCTCGGCCAAAACTATATGATCCCTTTAATGCAGAAGAGAATCAAGTCATTTGTATTCTGCCTTTGATTACTGGTGCATCAGTTGTGATCAGTTAGATTGCGTCTTTTGATGGCCATATTTCAGGTCCATACAATCGTATGAAAAAATGTAACTTATTCCTACTCATGACGAAATGATCCACTGGACAGGTCAGTGTATGTGTATAGGTGTGCCACAAATGATGATAGCTTCCGGTGTGTGTTTCCTGCAACTTGTGTGTCTGTGGTCTCTCATCTCATTAACCCATGAAGTGTAGAACAAAGAGGATATTCTGCAGTCTTATACAACGCCTAAAAAGAATGTAGCTATCTGATTTGTTGATTGCTCATCGCCTGACATGCAAGTATCTTTGCATGCTGTTGCTGTTGGCCGTGCAATTTTGTTTGAGTAGAAATGGATATTGCACGGCTTAACATCACCAATTTCCATTGACTCCTGTGTAAAATTATGATTGATTTATAGTTTTTGTTCCATTGCGTGACTCTCATGGCACAATAAACAGGCCAATACAGCAATCATTCTGTCTCATATTCAACTGTAAACGACTTCAACTGGTTTTGCATAGGACGATTGTGACTGTGTTACTCTTTCGCCTTTCATGAAAAATGGTTGCCTTTTTTTGTACCAAATTTAGAATCTGGATCAAGCACGTCTGTTTAACATCTGAGCTGTTGTATAAAACAAATAGTGCATAGACTTTACCAGGGGCCACGGAACGTTTTTCAGTTTGGGAGGGCGATGGTTGCTATGCGAGGGGAGGGACTGGGGGGGGGGGTAGTGGGAGGGGGTGTTCCCCCTCCCACGGTGAGAACTTTTTGCATTTTTATGTTGTAAATGGTGCAATTTGATACATGTTTTTCCGTCCTTTATTGACTTGAAATGGCCCCACTTCTTTGAGGTAGCAGGATATTTTGATGTGGATTATTATTGAACAATTTGTCTATTAAGTGGTAGTATTCAAATAAACTTCTTGTATAGATCTATTGTTACAATCAATTTCATGAACGTTGTCTGTTAAGCAATCAAACCGAAAAGGCATGCTCACGAGGGTTTATATACAAAAGGGATATTTCTCCTCCCACACAAAGGTGATTTTACATTTTCAGACCTGAAATTCAGCGATCTGGTGCAAACTTTTGGTGCAATACTTGGATTTTTTTCTAGCTCCCCCACCCCCCCCCAAAAAAAAGAATATTTCTGGAAATAATTTGGACTTTTTTTCAGGAAAGTGTTAATAGCAAAATCACGGCATTTAGCTCTTATTCCGCATGTGCATCATCTATGTATATGTACAAAGTCTATGAGGTAGAGAGGGATGCCCCCTCCCACTCGCGGAGCTTTTGCGTTTTTAAAATCAAGATAAAGCGATCTGAAGGACACTTTTTGTGAGAAATTTGGGTAGGGTGATTTTCCCCCCGATTTTTCCACTTTCTTTTTCTTCTTTTTTTCACGATCCAAAAGTGTGTGTGTGTGTGTGTGCTCCCGGTTCCGCGGCCCCTGCTCGGCTTTGCCTCATTGAATAGAGTGCCTCTATCTTTCACCTCGTGCAAAATCTTGTACCATCGCACTCGTGACTATTATACAGTTTTGTATACATGTAAATGCTAGATTTGATTGATGTCAAGCCAAAAATCTCTGATACAAGAAAAAGGTTCTTTTCTAGTGAGGCCCTGAATACAGAACCCCCATATCCTGTTACCTCCCATGTCTTTGCAAAAACTTATGGGAATCTGCCAACTGTGCTTTTGCTGTTGCTGATGTTGATGTTTCTTTTGTTTTAATTGTTAATGTAAGACAACAGTGTTTACCTTTCAGGAAAAGATCAACAGGGTTTGTCCCAAAGTGCATTTCAACTTGATATAGCTTTCATATACTGTAAAGAAAGATATTTTCAAGGCAGGATATGTTTGCGAATTGGGGCTGACTGCCTTTTTTTTTTCACGGCATGAAATTTGTACCAATTGCCACTGGCATTCAATGTTTAAAAGTGTAGACAAATCCTTTCACGTGCATGCTAATTCAAAGAAGGAACAAACCCATGCAAGTAAATGATATACAATGTACTTCACAAAACAGTCGGGGAAAATGAAACACGTTTACAATGTTAAATTAAGTATATATATGTGTGTGTGTGTGTGTGTGTGTGTGTGTGTGTGTGTGTGTGTGTACTTCTAAGCAACTATATAACATATTTAATAAGTTTTACCAGCAAGGGGAAATAGAAAATATTTACTGAAGGCACATGGAAAACTAATCACATGTACAATGTAAAATGATATACTTCTTTATTTCTATAAAGCAACTGTAATATTAGCTTTATCAAACTATCACAATCAAGTGGGTCTGGCTAGAAAACAATTATTTACTGAAGAGACATAAAAGAAAATTCACAATGTTACGATTTAGAAGAAATAAAACGAAAAGGAGGAACAAAAGCAAGTAAATCATATAATGTTGATCGGGTGCTTCAGGTTATGGTGCGGTGTAGGAGATACATGTATAATCATGCATGTGTGTTTTAGGTCTAGGGTAATGAGTTGTGTCATATCGATCGCGAGGCTGTATAGTAATCGCTTTTGTATCCCGTGCATGCATATTGCATCGCTTTACCATTTCCGTTATAAATTTTGTTGTTTAAAAACTCAATTGCAATACATGTATTTGATGAAATGATCGTCTCGCTGTTGGATTACCTGAAGGAAACGAAATAAGATTTCAACAAAGTACATATATATCTGTATGTATTTCACTATTAACAATCTGTTTTCAACGTCATCAACATCACAACAAAGATTGGTCCTGTCTGTATGCATTTTTTTTTTTTTGCTTTTCCAAGTAATTCCACCGCCCTTTGTTCTTTCCCCTTTGGAAATTCATTTTTATATCCCTTGGTACTTTGAACTCGAAAAGAATACTGTCTTGTGTTATAAGAAAGGGCTTGGATAAAGTCACAATGGAATTAATTTCTTCAAATCTAATTAAAAATTCATGGCAAGAAAAATGTGAACGTGACTTTCCATGGCGACTCTTCATAATCATAGACATATCGCCTAGTTGCATTACATCACCCGATTCTCTACCAGCCTTGTTAGCCTTGTCTTTGGTACACACAATAGCTTATACAGGTTGTACTGGTAGGCCCGAATTCTCGAAGGTGGTACACAAAACTATGGGCAAAGACCGTAGTTTTGTTTGGGGAGCCAAGTGTCGCATGGCCTATTTCGTTACGAAATCAGTCATTTCGTCGACGAATTGTTCATTTCGTTGCGAAATTTTAATATTTCGTCGGCGGAAGGACAAAAAAACGGACAACCCGAAAACATAATGCCTCCGGCGACACTTCGTGGCGGAGGCATAAAAATACCCTTGAGTGCGCTGCATCCCCACTAGCGCACTCTCACCTGTGCCAATGTCATAAACAATAAAGGAAATAATAAGACTATTTCAGGGTACCAAATCACGACCATAATTACGTCACATGAAGCTCCTTCAGCAAATTACAGCCAGACAAACTCCACTTTCACCCATTATTACATTGTTCACTAAAATCGGAACAGAAAGTCATGGTTGTAAATTTACGGTTGTCATGGCAACGAACAAAAGTGGATATAGCTATATTATAATATGAATATGTTTGCAATGAAATTTTACGAAGAGTCACCAACTTTGGTTGAAATTGGGTAAAGGGCGTAGGAGTGGCAAATTGAAATATAGTGGGGCACAATGTACTCCCTACCCCTTGGGCTTTATAAGGTCAAATAAGGGTTGTTTGAATGAGAATGGAAATGGAAATTCATTGCAAGAGACGATTTATTTTTAAGCACTAATAAAGGATAGTGAAGGGCAAGCATAAAACAAACAACCTGTTATTATTTATCCATTGTATAGCCCATTAAAAGCCCTAACCTCTTCAGCTTAAGGTTGTAAAGGACAATATATATATAAATATATATATATATATATATATATATATATATATATATATATATATATTTACTAGTATATATAGATGGATATATGGATGTGCATTATATACATATATAGCCGTACAGGACAATACAGCAATTACTGCTATAATAATTTTCACGTACAGTAATAATTACCACTAAACAGTCTGCTTTTTATTATCCGAGATGGAAAATAGGAGGCATCAATGATCATTAATAGATCAGTCGGCACTCCTGTAGATGACTTATATTGTGTTTTCTACTGAAAAGAAAAAGGAAGGAAGAAAGGAAGAAATAAAACGCATAAAAGACTGAAAACGAAAGTAGGAGTACTGTAAAAGTGGATATTTTCGCATGGGTAGTTTTGCGACCGGATATATATATATATATATATATATATATATATGTTTCGATAGTTTTTAATCCCGCGGAATCAAGACATCAACTACATGTATACTGAGACATATTTTATGGCCACCAAAAATATTCGCATGATTTTGTTTTCGCGCTAGATAATGGTTGCGCGAAATGCGCAAAAAAAAAAAAATAATAATAACAGCGCGAATTTCTCCACGTATTTCATCCCAGTCCTATAAATACCTCGTGCATGAAAGTTATTCTCTCTTTAAAGCCAGTCAGAAGAGTACAAGCACTTTTGACATGAAGGCGACTGTCTTAATGATTGTCTTTTTATGTGATCTCGTTGGTGAGTCTTCTGGTCATGTTTCTTCCATGAACGTATATACGTATAGCTGTAGGAACATAATGTTCTATCATCTCGGTAGTGTTTAATTATTGCATGGTGAGAAATTCTGGCAACGGCAACATCGAATTGACTGAAATGTTTTTACATCTTGAATGCATTAAAATAATAATGTACAACTTGAAATGTGTAATTGTATGTCAGTCCTACACAGCATCACATTTTGAAAATCAAGCCATTTGTTTTGTCAAATCATTTGTGTTAAAAGTGCATTGGCTGGGGACGACCGACCTATCGCCCTATCATAAGTTCATTTTTCATGTATGATATACGAATGTTATGCCCTTAAATTCTGAACACGAAATGAAAACAAAAATAACATTAAGGGCTAGATAATTTGTTAGTGACAAACAAAAATCTGTGTTATAAAGAGTTTTTACTGAATGCTGTTCGTAATTCCAAAGGTACGTTATTCCAAAGGTTCGTTAATCCGAAAAAGAAATAGGGTCCTTAACGAACCTTCGCAATAACAAGCCTTATTTCATTTCGGATTAACGAACCTTCGGAATAATTAACCTTATTTCTTTTTAGGATGAATGAAAGTTCGGAATGACAAACCTTACTTCATTTCCGGATTAACGAACCTTCGAAATAACGGACTTTCGGAATAACGAATCTTCCGAATAGGGAACTGTAACCCTTTCACTAAATGTAAGAAATAGTAAACATGTATAATGAACAACATTTAAAGGCAACCGATAGAGTGACCTGAAAAAAAAAAAAAAGATTAATGATTAATGTGACGATTGGACCGGATTTACCTTTCTCAAATTTGTGTAGCTTCGCAACAATGCAATGAG